>NC_138880.1:34765710-35365710 GCF_965194805.1 Balaenoptera borealis | reverse complement strand
CCTAATGAACACTCCGCTTGTTTCACTAACTTCCGTCTCTTTGTGGAGATTTATTTCTACAGAGCCGACGGGCCAGGGCCTTGTCTCTGGCCCCCGTCCCTACTGGCCTAGTGGCCGGGATTCAGCGCCCTCAGTGCCGCGGCCTGACTTCAACCTCTGGCCGGGGAGCTGAAATCCTGCTTCAAGCCACTGCAGGCTGAGGCCGCCTGAGATTACAACTGCAGATGATTTAAGAAAATAGGGATTACCTGCTGTAAGCAGGGGAATGATGGTCAGCAGTGCCAGGCAGGTGGGTAGAGGTTGGAGTGCCCAGGGCCTGAGGCTGTGATGTGACGGCACACCTGTGAGCGTGGACCAGACAAGCAGGGGGCCAGGATGAGGGAAAGGAGTGACACACTTATACCCAAGAGTCAGGGCAGCCCAAACGAAGGGCTCAGCGCAAAGTGAAAACGGAGGGTGTTCTGTTCAAAGAGGAGGACAAAACGGCCTTTAAATGCACTAAAATGCACATTTTTCCCCTCAGTCTCCCCTCTTGACGTGTCAGAATTTTTTTTTTTATTATTTGCTGAGCCTGTGCTCCATTATCTCTTCAGACTTCACACACAAAACACAAACTCAAGACAAAATTAAGAATTTTAAGACGTGATCTCCGAGCATTAAACCCAAATGCAGGGCTTTCTGCGCACAAGACCCTACACAGCTGGTGCCACCAACGGCGCTCACATTACATGCCAACAGCCTAGAATCAGGCACCATTAGTGGGAATGGAAAGGTGCAGGAAGAAAAGAAAAGTAAAAAAAGATAAGGTACATACAGATTCACGTACCCATTTGCTACGCGCTATGACGGCCATTTGATGAAAAATTTGAATATGAGGGTAGACAGAAAACTAAGGTTCTAGTCTGGTTTACCAGGTGAATAATGATCTTATTAAACAAGAAGGAACTCCAGAGGGAAAATGTGATGTTTGTGAAGGAAGGAGATACTAGATTTAAGCCATGTTTAACATGGCTACTAGATTTTTGTGTGCTGATAGCAAGGTTCGTAGAAATACGATCCGGCTCCCAGTCAGAAGAGAATAGACTTGAAGATCATTCACGTAGACTTAACAGGAGAAACAGTAGTGAGTGGAGGGGGAGAAGCAGAATATTCTCTTATAGAAACTTATGCCAGCCCAGGATGGCTCAAGCACACTTGTGTCAATTTTGAAGAAAAGCAAAAAACAAAAATCTTTGCTCAGTAAAACTTCAGAACTGGTGCAACCTCACTCAGCTAAGTTTTAAACTCAGGCTTTAATTTCTTCAATATATTAATGAACAAACACAGACACATCAGGCAAAGAACCAACATAGGGCTCCTCCAATAGCGGGGGAAAGATACAGGGAAGCAGATTCCCTAAGTGTTCAAGAGGGTAGCCGAAGAAACAAGGAAGCATTTACAGACAATGGAACCAAGAGATAAAGGAAGGCAAACAAGATTTTATATTTTGCCAATTGTGACATATAAACCCAGTTTAGCAACCAGTTAACCAACAGATTCATTTAGAAGCATGATAATTTTCATAGGCTTTATTTTACTATTTTTGAGAAGAAAAAATAGTAACTCAAGTTATCATTTACTCCATGCTCTTTAACATCTGAAGTCAGGTTTTCTTATCTATATAAAATATTATTGACTCGGTGAGGTATCATAGGCTACTGTCATGGCCATAGCGATTTTTCCACAATTTAACATTTTAAGTGTACCTATCTACCCCACCCTGTACACTTAAAAATTTTTAACATATTCATAAACCGATTATTCAAGAATTATCAGTGTATTTAATAATTGTGTTGGATATATAGAGAATATGTCTCAAACATTTTATAACAGGTATTTGTGTATTTTGTTTTGCTAATTGTTTGAGTATAAACATTAATAGATGTTCTCAACTTTATAGTATTTTGTGTATACATGCAAATATGTCTAAGTATGTACATATTTATTTATATACATAAATTCTACATGGATGTATTTATACACATTATTTATTTTAAAAACTAGAGCATGTCTGCTATATCATTATGTTGAAGTTACAGGTTCATTATTGAGAAAGGCGCTCTCTAATAATATTATGGCTGGTCTATTGTGAATGTTCTCCCTTTTAAACAGCAGGAATTCTTCTATACTGTATGTGCCATGTAATTACTTCAGTTGAATGCAATACTTTAATGAAGACCAGTTTAATTAAATTAAATTTCTCCCTTGTGGTAACTCAATCAAAATGCATCATACCCTCATTATAATGTCATCTGTAGGAGTCCAACATTTTAAGTGCTATAAGGAGGGTTTATTTTAATAATGGCAGCAATCAACTATCAAGTTATACGATGTAATATCATAACTGAAAATTTCATGTTAAGTTCACAGCATATGCATTTTAGTTCCTAATTAGTTTAGTCTTTTTATGTTGCTTTATTAGAGGTAATGCCATTCAAATAATTATCTTTTGTTTGGCTAATATTTATGACAAGCCTCTACTTAAACTGGCATAATTAAATTTACATAAATAATTAAACAATTTCTTTCCAAGCCAGTAGTTATAATCATAAGCCTGGTTTAAGCACAATTCACTTTTATTTCAGAGATGTATTTCAACTTGAAAGAATTTCATCTGTGCTCTAAGGGGTCAAGTTGGGTTCAGGAAAATATTCAACACAGTGAACCAGGTGAAACAGAACAGATTTAGTCTCATTACTTATAACTAATGGTATTTTGAATAAGCATACTGCTTATGTTTTGATGGGATTTAAAAACATCCAAACTACAATAAATTATATGATTATTTCTTTTAGATATATTTAACTAGAACATGCGTCTTCAAAGAATATAATCCTTCGGCAAATAATGAAAAATATAACAGTAGTAATTCTCATTATTTTCAACCAAAAGCAAGTTGTAAAATTATAATCATGCTCCAGATTTTCATTTCAGACTGCTTTAAAGCCTGAGAGACAGCATAGTGCATCAGTGAGATGTCTAGAATAAAATTATATTTTCATATACTGGCCTCACTACTTAGAAAGCTCTGATTCATCCTAGTTTCCAACTTTTCTCTCCTACTCTGGGATTTACTGGGTCATTGAGCTCAACAGATCAAACACACCACCTAAGCATCTCTTGAATCCATCCACTCCTTTCTATCTTCATTGCCATTTTCCCAAATCAGGTAGATTTGACTATTCCAACAGCTTCTTGGTCTTTATGCCTTCTGACTCGGCCCCTTCCAAATCATCCTGCATATTGCTTCCAGAATAACTTCTACATGTCATAGAGGCCACACATTTTCATTCCAACCTTAGTCTAAGTGAGAGGGACCCCTACCTTGGCCTCTGCCCTTTAGAGGGCCTTGTTCTTTCCTTCCTCATCCACGCCCCTTTCCAAGGTGCAAGGAATGTACAGGGCAAACGGAACGCGGCTGTCCAGAGCGTACCACATCTATGCTCCAAGACCATAATCCCTTAATACCACTGAGGCAGCTACTAAGGCCTGCTTGAACCTCCTCTTCGGGTCCTTCCTCTGACCTGAGAAGGGGCCAAGGGGCATCTGTTTGGGGAGCAGGAGGGTAGAGCTTAGCCATGTGGGCTGGGCTGAGGTTGTCGGGAATGGAGCAGGAAGGGGACAAAGCAGAAGTTCTGGAAGCTCCCTGTACTGCCATGTAATAGCGTGGAACTCTGAGTAACAAATATCAAACACAGCCACAGATTATCACTCTACTTGCACTGGAGAGTATGTGAATGTGCTGATGTTTGTGTGTCCATGTGTGTAATTCAAGGAAAGGGCCCAAGATTCAAATTCATTTTTGTGTGCTTCCAATAGATATATTATACACACAAAGGATATGGTAAAATGCTCCATGAACAGGATTTTTACGAAACAAGAACCCAAAATCTGAGGTGACCACAGATAAAAAGTACACCGGCATTTGCAGAAATCTAAGAATGTGTGTAAGATCATCCACCAATCCCAAAGCTCAAGTCAATTACTATCTATAATCAGAGCACTGAGGTGATCCAAGATGACATTTGGTTATATACTGTTGAAGTTACTAGTATCTAAATATATGGGAACAGAAGGTCCAGATCTAAATGGAACAAATCACTTAAGCTCTATTAGTCTTAGTTCCCTTGTTTGTAGAATGGTAATTATTGATAGAATGAGATTAATATATTAAAGTACTTCCTACTTGTCTGGTATATAACTGACGCTCAATGTTTCAGAATTTGATTCTAAATGCTTGATAATATATTTAAATTTGAGACTATAAGTAACCCAATTTTTCCTAGGCAAACTATTAAACAGAAAATTCCCACTGGAAGTTTGGTAGGAGACCACAGAGCAAAAGTTCTTAACCTGGACTCTCCAGACCTTTGAATAGAAGTGAAGAAATGTAAATAGATAAAATTTGTGAAATTTAAATTCTTACCGAAAATTTTTAATGTATATATACATACACATCTCCCTGGAAAGAATGAGTGATTCAAATCCCCCTCAACCCTTTGTGTTCAGAGCAATGGCTAAGCAAAGCATTGTCCTGCTTTTAAATATTCCTATCTCCACCCTTCCTCAATTATTCAGAGTAAGACTCGTCTCCATCCTTCCTCATGACTCCCTGGCCCTATAAAACTCCAGGCTCCCTTCCTTTTGAGATGCTCCTCATTAACATTCTCCCAATAGCAACAGACTGAATCAGATCATCTCCTCAATTATCTGGTGCACATCGTCTTTCACAACTCCCACTACTTACCTGCAATTCAGTCTTTACAAGCTGCCATTTGTTCTGTGCCAGGGAAAAGAGTCTAATAACACTCCAGTGAGTATGTAGCTAGGTATCTGCACTGAGAAAAATGTCCTTTAAAATCCAAGGGAGAATATAATGGTATTTGTGCTTTCTTGACCACAAAACTGTAGGTGTCATTAGCATCTTCCTTTTCTCAAGAGAAAAGTTTTTTTTGAAAATCCTCATATAGTCTGCTGCACTGTTTAGGGTAGCCTCACGTGCTTAATTTAAATGAATTAAAATTAAGGAGGGCTCCCCTGGTGGCACAGTGGTTAAGAATCCACCTGCCAATGCAGGGGACACGGGTTCAAGCCCTGGTCCGGGAAGATCCCACATGCCGCGGAGCAACTAAGCCCTGTGCCACAACTACTGAGCCTGCGCTTTAGAGCCCGCGAGCCACAACTACTAAGCCCAAGTGCCACAACTACTGAAGCTCACGTGCCTAGAGCCCAGGCTCCGCAACAAGAGAAGCCACCGCACCGCAGCGAAGAGTAGCCCTGCTCACCGCAACTAGAGAAAGCCCGTGCGCAGCAATGAAGACCCACCGCAACCAAAAATAAAATAAATAAAAATTTATAAAACAAAAGAATTAAGGAAATTATCAATTCAGTTCCTCATTTGTACTAGGCACACTTCAAGTACTCAAGAGGCGTATGTGGCTAGTGACCACCACATCGGACTGCGCAGACACAGAACATTTCCCTGACTGCAGCAACTTCTAATGAACAGTGCTGGTCCAGACTCCCGGCAGGAAAAGCTATTATGGCATGTATTTATAAAAAGGTGGAAAGAGAAATAAACTGGCAGACCAGTTTCCAGGCTCTATCTTCAAATTCGTATTACTTTCAGAAATAGTTTTCTATGTCCCTGTTCTTCAGATCGGGGGGTTTAGACTATGTGATCCTTTCCAACTCCAAGATTCTTTCCTTCAACACAAGCGAGTTTTCTGGTACTATTAGTAGTTGTACTAAATATTATACAGGAATTCAGAAGTTTACATTTCTACTGCTTGAAAATAACTAAAATTTAGTGAGTTTTATAAACACACAAGTAGATATAGTATGAAAAATTTCCCTGATACTGTAATAAACATGTTAATTTGACTAGAGCTATATGGTGAGGGATTTCTGGAAGAGACCTTACGTCAACGGGGATGCAAGACATGGGTGGGATTTTGACAGTGGAAGTGGAAAGAAGGCAGTCCATGCTTCATAAGCGCACAAGCAAAGAAACAGCGATGGGAAAGCACATGACGGGCTCATAAAACAGTCACTTTCCGGGCTGAAACATGTGTGGAGCAGTAATGGGTGTGTTGTATCAGAAATGTGTGGGCAGGTAGATTGGAGCAGATCCTAAAAAGGCACTGATTTCCTTGATAAGGTATTTGGAATTATCCCTCAGGCAACGAAAATATTGATCTGTACCTTTTGAAAACAGTTTTGTTAACAGTTTGGATGATTATTAAGACAAGGAAGATATTAAGAGACCCACTAGATGGCTTTGTAACCAGGGCCTAAAATAAAGTTCAAGCAATAAATATGGACGGTGAGGTAGTTCTTAAGGCTATTTCTAGAATAGAAATGACACAACTGGCAAACAATGGAGACTATAGATAAAGCAGAATGTTCTAGAAAGAGACTAAAAATTTTATCAGAAAGTGAAACTGGAACAAAATATATTTTGATTCTCCAATAAAAACATTCTTTGCTAAAAATATGACTATATATGTTATGTATGAAATTAAATATGCTAGAAGAGACCAAAAATAGATAATATGATTAATTTTAAATTCTCTTTACTTTTCCTAATGACTCAAATTTGCTGCAATAACATGTATTAACTTCCTACTCTGTATGTTCCTCTCCTTGTCTCCAGAGACACAAAAGATGAGAGATAAAAAGTTCCCAACCTCAGAAAATTTAAGTTCCACAGCTGGAGATAGACATATGAACAGATTGTTTTAATATGTTCTATTAAATGCTAAGGCAAAAATCACTCCTGGGGTACTCTGTGGGCATTGAAGAAAAACAGCTAACCCATACTGAAACTTTAGGATTTGTTTCCTAGAGAGGGCAAAGCCTCACCTGTTAGAATTCTCTTGCATGGATGCAGCTTGAGAAAACAGACTTGTGTAAAAGGGACCAGTTCACGTCTTCCAGTAACCAACAGAGAACAACACATGCATTCATTGGATGGTAAGAAATCATGCTAAGAAAGGCATAGGCAGGGGTTCAGAGCAGGAGCTTTGTTCAGAAACTTAGACTATTCTGTAGAATATGGAATATGGGCAAATTTTAACCGCCAATCATGATAGGATTAATCTTAAATACAACACTCTCTAGCTGCAGTACAGATGATGGAAAGAGGTTGAGGCTTAAGTGTCTGCAGCAATAGCGTAAGTGAGAGATGATATCAACTACGTTTGGTTACTTACCATATAGTATGCTATTTCAGTTCCCTTGAAACGCTCCGGTCTTCAGTGCACTGTGATACCACAGCCTTTGTAAGTCACAGCTCTAAAAACACTCCTCACCTCTATTTGTACTAAAGTATAACTGAATGTGTGACAGTTCTTAAGAATGGGAGAAGAACACTTTTCGCAAATTTCTTATAATCTTAAAGGTTTGAGTTGGGATGTCACCCATTTCTACCAAAGATTAGTTTATCATGTGTCCTTTAGTCAAGGTCTTCTACTTTCCTCCACCATTTCCACGGTAACTTGTGTGCCCTATCTGTCTGTAGATTGCTTATTACCTATCTGTCCTGCACGATGGGAAAGTCTGGTGTTTCTTTCTGACCCAGTTGTGGTGTCCTAGGCCCCTCCACTGGACCCACCCTGAAGTCATACTCAGCACAAGCCTATCCCCACAAACATTAACTAGATATGGATGTTTTTAATCTCGAGTTTCATGAGTGGCAGGGAAGAGAACTCACTCATCCACACAGCAGAAACGCTATCAAATTCCCCACAGGACACCTTTTCAGTCCCTGTATTTCCTCTCCCTGGCTTGTGGCATTAGTGCTCTATTCTCTCTTCCTTTACACAGACTCTAAAAATCATTTCTATTACCTTGGACTATTTGGCAGCTGCCTTTATTTAGTACACACCACTCAGAAAAAATAAAGTAGTTAAGTAAATACTGTCCCAGACCATCTGCTATTCTTCAAGCATGTGCTTTGAGTAATCACCCACGTGAAACAGGTCCTTGGGGAGGCGAGGAAAGTTCTGCTTCTAAGAAAATAAGAATCTCTACGTATTGTAACAGGCACAGAGTCTGTCCTTATTGAAATTATTAGACCACTTAGTATTTGCCAAATGGACATTGTGCCTGACGGCAATGTTTTCCCAAAGAACCATATTCCTGTTTTGAACAACCAAACTTAAAACCTTGTTCGGATAGGAATATGATACTATTTCCTCAACAGGGATATATGTCTAAAGATACCTAACTAGAGTTAGCAGGAGGTGGAGATGGGTTTCTTACTGTCCCTGTGCTTTCAAGTTGCTTGCAAGCTCTTCATTTATACAAAGTCAAACCTCTGACTTCTTTCTTTTCCTCATGTAATTCATCTCTGGGAGACGCAAGCAAGTTAACTGTCACAGTCTTTTTAACCTTCTTCTTCACTTTTCGCCCTTTTTAGCCCTTACATAATTTACTTCACTCACCTTAGAATATCTTTCCGACTATCTTAACTACTGGCAACCTTCATGCACAGAGAATGGGCTCTCTGCCTCTGATTGCCAAGCTAATTTTAACGGGTTTCAAACTCTAGATGTCCGAATGTTTTCCTTAGTAGCTCACTTAGATATTAAGAGCAATTCAAAAATTATCTTAACACGTATTCGCTCATTGATCCTTTAAAAAATCTCTATTTTTCATCTACCTAGATAATCTTGAATTTTCAAAGTAAATTTTGAAAATATAACAGAAAATAAAATGTAACAACAATACCACCACTAATAATGATACGAATGAGACACAGCTGCAAACTTCAGCACTCAGATGTATTTCCAAGTCCCTGAAAAAATCCATTTTAGGCTTTACTAGTGGGCAGAGATGTCTACTTCAACTAACATCACAATTGAAACTTTTTCAATTGGGAATTTTTCTGTGTTTTGCAATGTATTTTTAAAGAAAAGTGCTTATTTTAAAATTTATGTATTCAGGTATGCACGTAATAAAGAGATATCAGTGATGTTAGATACTTCAACTGTGTTCTTTAAAGTACACAAAATTGATTAAAATGGTGGTCCTAACTCCCAAGGGGCTTCCATGTTAGCAGAAGTAAGCCACAAAAATTTGTAGTCATCACTAGCTAACCTGGGATGCTGAAAAGAAGGGGAGGAGGTCAGAGATAACCAGAAATAAAGCTTAAAGCAAGTGCTAGGTAGGCTCTGTTTTCTACGTGGATTAAAGTTCTTGAAGTCTTGTAGCAAGTATGTATTAAATAGAACCGTGGGTCTTTGTTCTGGCCTTAACACTTAATCATTACCAGTAAGAGTTACCTGATGCTAGGGAAATACATTATTCCTTTTCAGGACCAGCATATTCCAGTTGCCCAATCTCCATCTAAGTAAAACTAGAGCCAGCATCAGAGCCAGATGCGATTAACCACATAGGGAATAGATACTATAGGACTGCCTACTTTGCATATATTAAAGATGTACAATTATCTACATATCTACGTTAACAGAAAGCATGTGGTCATCATAAATTAAGGCTCACTGATTATAAAACCCTGAGCTTCCATAACTCAGTGGACCTTGCTCCTGCCACAGGAGTGCACATACCCCTTCCTTCTCTGGACATGTGCAGGTTGAATCTTAAAGCTCTGCACTTAAATCTGAGGACAGCTCTCACACCTGGCCCAATCCAGTGGTAGGCAGGAAGCTCTGGGGGGAGAGCTGTGGGAAGAGGAAAAAAGGAGAGCAAGAGAGGCACCCATCTCTACAGAGTAAGTAATGAGTCATTACAGTGCCCCTCTACTGGTTATGAACTGTGGCCTTCCACCCTTAGCCCCAAGAAATACATGCACATTCATTTGGTATTACTGGGAAGGTTTGCTTTAGGTAAGCTGGATGATTATATATTGGATACTTTTTGTTCTGTATTTTATATTAGATAACCTTTGTAGCTGAATAATTCTACAATAAATACATCTAATTTGACAAGTTTGCCTCTGGTCAATTTTCCCATACTTTTCCCAAAGCCAGTGCAGTGATGGAGACAAGTCTCAGAGTCCTGGAACTTGCTGACCTCCCCCAGAGAGGGGCCACTAATGAAGCAGCTGCTATTTCGTTTGGCCTTGCCTATAACTCCCACTGGAGAAAAGAAGCCCAGCGTCAGGCTGTGGAGAGTAAAACACACGAGGTTTCTGGACTGCCACATGGGCTCCAACCAGAGCGTGTCTTCACCACCATTTGTTTTCTCTCGCTTGTCTCCATCCCCAGGGGATTCTGATTATTCATGGTCATCAACCACTGCCAAATGGTATAACTCCAAGGGAGATGGGCCAGACCCAACTCCCTGCTGCGCTTTCATCATAATTAATATGCAAACCTGATTTACCCTGGTTATCTACTGTCTGTAAACCTATCTTTGGCAATACAAAGAAGTAGGCAAACAAAAGCACAGGACCAGACCAAACACTGCAAGCCTTTAGAAACAGAAGTTATCAGGGCAACTAAGGAACTCTTAGCCTGATATTCCACTCCACAGAGGGACCCATTGGGTGGGTCACGGGGCCTTTGCAGTTTCATAATTAGGGGATACCAGTCCCTCCTCTGAGATGACCAGGGACTGAGGTCCTACAACAGGATTACAGGACAGAGCCGTGGTCTCTGCAGCACACTCTTCCTAGCTGGGATGTCAGCCTGCAGGATCAGTCTTGGTTTCTCAAAGAGAAATAGAATATGAATACTTCAGTGATCAGGGAAAGGATGCTTGCAGAAGATGGTATCTGACCTAGACCTGCGTGAATGCACAGGATTTCAAAGGTCAGGCAGTGAAGGAAGAATATTCCAGGGGAAAGCTCTTCAAGTGGTCAAGAAGTTAGAAGAGCTTTAAGAGAACAGGGAAGTCAGCATCAGTACTAGACATCTTTGAAAATCAATCAGGCAAAGGTTTTCGGCTTCATTCACGTAGTTCTGTAAGAATTATCAGCAGATGGGATTAAGGAATTAAAGAAGGTACAAGAAAATAGGAGACACATTATAAAATAAAGATCTGAAGGTGAAAAATGGTAATAGGAATGGAAAGTTAGTGACATGACTTATTTGACTGAAGCTCTAGATAATCAATAGAGGCAGCACACATTAAAATGTCAAACATGACTCTTTTTCAATTAATCTCTAAAAACGAAACCTCTACGTATACAGTGTTATTAGAAGTAAGCTCGCTTCTAAAAAGCAAATAAATTTCTGACAAGAAACTTAATACACTCAGTGATTTGAGGACTTCTGTATTCTAAAGCTGAGATAAACAGCTACAGCTTGTCTAAAAAGTGGTCATTATTAATTTTATAGCTTTCTCTTGGAATAATTTTTTATTTGAAATTATCATAATTATAAAAATCACCTAAACCCTCTCCTACAGGGGAAAACCTCTGCAATATAAATATTGAATCTTTACTGAATAATTAAGACCATATGGTAATTGCAGTGTTTATTATTAAAAAACAGAAAGTCAACAGTAGCTGTTTTTTTTTTTTTTTTAACATCTTTATTGGACTATAATTGCTTTACAATGGTGTGTTAGTTTCTGCTTTATAACAAAGTGAATCAGCTATACATATACATACATCCCCATATCTCCCCCCTCTTGCATCTCCCTCCCACCCTCCCTATTCCACCCCTCTAGGTGGTCACAAAGCACCGAGCTGATCTCCCTGTGCTATGCGGCTGCTTCCCACTAGCTATCTGTTTTACATTTGGTAGTGTATATATGTCCATGCCACTCTCTCACTTCGTCCCAGCTTACCCTTCCCCCTCCCCGTGTCCTCAAGTCCATTCTCTACGTCTGCCTCTTTATTTCTGTCCTGCCCCTAGGCTCTTCAGAACCTTTTTTTTTTTTTTTTTAGATTCCATATATATGTGCTAGCATATGGTATTTGTTTTTCTCTTTCTGACTTACTTCACTCTGTATGACACACTCTAGGTCCATCCACCTCACTACAAATAACTCAATTTTGTTTCTTTTTATGGCTGAGTAATATTCCATTGTATATATGTGCCACATCTTCTGTTTTTTTGAATGAAACAAAAAGGCTGCATTAATAATGTACAAAGACTGTTTACAGACTTATTAACAAGACAGCAAAAAAACATACCTCTAAAGGAATATTAAAACAGTCTGCTGTATTACTTATTCTAATTTTAACTTATTATGCACTTTGGGAAGCTGCTAAATTTCTGCACAGGACTTCCTAAGGGAAGGCTAACAATGACACGAGCCCTACCACTGCTCAGGCTTGCTGCCTGCAGGTACTTTCCAGGCTGCATTTCAAACAAGTGACCCCAAGAAGAATGCAGGTCTCACTAAGCAGAGGCTGGTGGGGTCAGAACTGGGGGCTGCTGAGACTGATGGGACTTGTCTCAGTGCTGCCAAGACGGCCCTCCGGGACTCTGCGTAGGGGCCCCCTCGGGACAGTCTCTAGACAAGTGCTAAGCTGCATATGCGCCAATCAACAAAACACAAAACAAAAAAACCCCAGCTACTCGGAAGCTGTGAGTTAAACTCAAGTGAAATCTGGAATCGGTAAGGAAAAAGAGGTCTTTAGTTGGTGAATATGTCACAGCTTGCTAGGGGCAGAGAAGAAGGTAAGACTGAAGGTCCTTAAGTCTCTCCCGAGGTCTCTCCATCATCCAGACTGGGGAGGAAAATAGAATCTGATGGCGGTGATAACCACGTCTGCCGCCACCACCACTATTTCCTTTCCTAGCTTGAGATAGAATTGGCATAGAACGTTGCGTAAGTGTCAAGTGTACAATGTAATGACTGTATACATGTGTGCACTGCAAACTGCCACAGTAACATTAGTCAACGCACCCATCACCTTATATAGTTATAATCGTGTGTGTGTGTGTGTGTGTGTGTGTGTGTGTGTGTGGTGAGAACTATAATCTATTCTCTCAGCAACTTTCAGATATACAATGCGCGGTATTAACCAAGGTCACCACGCTGCACATTATGTCCCCAGAACTTAATCACCTTCTACCTGGAAGTCCGTACCCTTTGACTTTCACCCATTTCTAGTCACCACTATTTTTCTTTCATTTTCTCTTCCCGCCCTCTTAAAATCTTCCCTCTTCTTTGCAGACAGTCTGAGGGCCATTCTTACTTTTTCCTTCTCCCCTGTTCATCCAGAAGTGAGGCCAGTCAACAGAAGATAAAGAAGAGGGCTGAACACACAGATGCCAGCTCTGCTTTCTTGGTCCCATGACACCTGATTACTAAAGAGATTTTCAGGCAGAAATATTCCAATATTGACTAAAACTATACACAATCCTAGTTTGTTAAGCTGCAAAGACTTCAGAGAACATGTATCTTAATTCTCTTCTTCAAAGTATGATTTATTCTCCAAAACCCCAGGCCCACAAAGTCTGTGCTATCTGGTTCCATTTTCCATTTTAAATTAATATTATTTTTTTGACTTTGTATCTTTCTAAAAAGTCACTCCCTCTTGTCTTTATGTCTCAGGAATTTTATCATTAACCATTATTTTAAACTTTCTGCTTTTACCCACATTTAATTTCTTCACTCTATCCTTTTCTTCTCATAAATTTTCATTTTATTGCAATTAGCAATTACATGTTTTAGCCAATCTTAATATATTTAATTATAGCCAGTCATTAAAAAAAGTTTTAATGCTAAATGACAACAAAGTATAACAAACTAGGTACTGCTTATTAAAGTTATAAACTAATGTGTAAGCAAATAACCAAAGAAAAACTAAATACTGTGTGTGCTGATTTGATACACTTAAGTTACATTTAAGGAAAATACATATCCCCTTTTAAAATTTTATCATAAGATATCAATGATATCTAACCATTTTTATTAATCTCTTTCTATGGACTTCATTATTGAAAAGACCTCAGTATTTTTACTTTGTATTTCACTTTAATACAGAACATTTTTGCTGATTCACTTGACTTTTTTTTTTTTTTTTTTTTTTAAGCTGGCATTGTTTAACTTTTGTGAGACAGCCTTTGAACAGGTTTTGTTGTTTCCTGCCCTGAGCAAAATAGCATTGAGGACTACACTGCAAGGCTGGCTTGTGACAATGTTTGTCAGCCAGGTGGGCCTTCTATCATGCTCCCATTATCCCACAGAGAGTTTGGAAGTTTAAGGGCAGATAAAAAAGGCTGTATGATCTTTCTTCATTTTTTAATCTTGTATCTGAGGATATTATTCAGTTTCAAGAATAACCTAATTCTTACGTTTTTCTTTGTCACAAAAGAAAATACCGTGAAATAAAATGAAATAAAATAATTTGGGCAAGTGTATAGAGATATATTCATTGATTCACACATTATAAAATAAACCTACTTTTAAAAGCAATTTTTAAAAACTTCTGAGTGCACTTTTATAAAACCTACAAATAATTTCGTCTTTGTCAGCTTCAGACACTGAAAAGTTTGAGTAGAGCTGACCTAAATCCCTGTCCTGAGATGTCCTCTCTAGACCAGGTCCTATAATAAGAGCCATGCTCTGCTTTCTATTTCTCAATGCTTCCTTTACTAGTACAACTTTGTAGATTAAGTCTATTAATGGCCCTAATTTTCCATGCTTCCCTGTATCTATGCCCTTTAGCTATAGCCTCCCACAATGAGGTTCGGCCAGGCCAGCAACACTTGGAATTGTTAAAAAATAAATAAATAAATAAATAAATAAATAAAAAATAATTATTGTAATTCTTGAAGCAATAGCTACTTAATACAACAGCCCCTGTCAGATCTAACTTTATAGCTTTAGAGGAAGACAGAGGGCTCAGAAAATCTCTAATATGAGTCAACTCGGTTTTCTCAAACTTTTGCTCCCCAATCCCTAAATTTTGCTTCATGATTACACCAGAGTGAATTCTAAATATGAGGATGCTAATCTTCTAGTACTCCAAAGTTCCTTATTACTGTAAGAGTTCAATTGTTTTCACCTAGTAGCCCTTATTTAGTGTGATGAACAGCTCCTGGTAGAGGTGGGAAAAATACACCACCAAAGGGCCTCTGTTTTCTCAAGGAAACCCATATGGTCTTCTCTGAAACCAGCGACTTGATCTGGTTTGGGGTAGAGGATGGCGACTCACAGGCCTTAAACCTTAGGAAGACAGAGACGTTGCAGGTGAAAGTGTGAGAGATTCTCTTTTTTTTCAATTTCTGGAGGCAATGACTATGGGCTTCACAGTAAGGCTTAGAGAAAGACAGGCATTATATTCTGAAAGACCACAACTCTCCTAAAGTGACTCAAAAAGGCAGTGGATAGATGAAAAACACAGAAAGGCACAAGAGAACGCTTCTGTTAGGGGAAGCACTGACTGAAACCACCCACCCTGGCCAGGCACTACAGTAACCATTTGCATGAGTTATTTTATGACGGGAGGTCCTGGTAAGGAGCATAGAAGAAACAAGCCACCACCAACCAGAAAAATTTGGGAAAGGTGAAAAGGAGACTCCAGTCCATATGTCCTACCAACCTCCCAGAATCCTCCTCGCTGGAATCCATCTTTGCCGCGTGATGCATGCACCACTGGGAAGCACCGTGAGTCACAGTGATTGGCCAGAGACAACCCAGAAACTAACCCATCACCGTAAAACCCAAGACTGCGAGCCACGTGGCAGAGCAGTTCTCCTGGGTTCCCTTACCTGGCTGCTCTCCACCCGGGTGCCCCTTCCCAATAAAGCCTCCTGCTTTGTCACCACGTGTGTCTCCTTGGGCAATTCATTTCCTAGTGTTAGACAACAGCCCACTCTCGGGCTCTGGAAGGGGAACCTCTTCCTGCAACACTTCCAAGCAAAGGAGAATAATATGTCAGAGAGTGACAGCAGTCGTCATGAGCCTTGGGACAGGAAGATTCCAGTTCCTCCTGTAGTGATTCTAAGAGCTCTGGAATGATGTTCAGGTGGGACTTAAGATACTGGGAGTATCACAGTTATAATTTCCCTATTGTACAGCTCTTTTCTTGTAATTGAGCCTTCCTCTAAAATGTTTTGTTGGTGTTTCCTAATATGCTGAAGTGCTATAATAAAGGACTAAGCTGAGATTTGGGGTGGATTTCTATAGTACTCCTACACTTATCTTTTCTTGAATGCCAATCCCCACACTCTAGAGTCATCCCTAACACATCCCAGAGTCATGTCCAAATCATGAGCTATATTAACTCGGCTATGTACACTCAGACCAGTGAGTCTAAGTAGCTTATTGATACCAATAGCAATGGATATTCCCAGATGAAACTTTAGGAAAAGGGAATAGAAACTTGAGAAGTTTCCACTAAAGAAATCACTTACTAAACTGGATAGATTCACGAGGAGATATTTAAAAAGCACATACACACATATACAGCATGGTGTTTGGTATTTATTTATGCTTCACAGCAGTTGATT
This sequence comes from Balaenoptera borealis, assembly GCF_965194805.1. Lineage (NCBI taxonomy): Eukaryota > Metazoa > Chordata > Mammalia > Artiodactyla > Balaenopteridae > Balaenoptera > Balaenoptera borealis. The sequence goes on along the minus strand of NC_138880.1, from coordinate 35,349,289 downwards.
TCATGGCAGAATGAACTAGAGTTTATTTGCATTTAAGGCCTGATTTTCACACAAACCCAGGTGAGCTGATAAAACTGAGCAGTAGTTCCACTGGTCTAATTATTGTTCTAGCAAATATAACGAAACAGAAACAAACACGCAGATACAGAAAGCTAATAGTTTCCAGAAGGGAGGTGGGTGGGAGGGGACGGCAAGATAAATGAAGGAGATTAAGAGGTACACATCACCAGTTATGAAATAAACAAGTCTCAGGGATGTAAAGAACAGCACAAGAAATACAGCCAATAATATTATAATAACTTGGTATGGTGTGTAATAATAAAAGTATCCAATCACTATGTTGTATACCTGAAACTAATATTTTAAGTCAACTACACTTCGGTGTAAGTAAATACAAAAATAAATATTGTTCTCTCAAATAGTCTACATACCTCTACAATTCTTGTCTTATGTTTTAGAAACACAAAGCATCATGGATAACCATAATTAAAACCTTAAGAAAATTTAAGAGATAAAAATATTTGCATAGAGGACCTTCAAGATGGCAGAGGAGTAAGTCATGGAGATCACCTTCCTCCCCACAAATACATCAAAAATACATCTACATGTGGACCACCTCCTATAGAACACCTACTGAAAAGTGGCAGAAGATCTCAGACTTCCCAAAAGATGCCAGAGGGCGACCTACATGCAGAGGTGGGACCAAATCCAAAGCTGGACCCCAGGAGCTGTGCGAACAAAGAAGAGAAAGGGAAATTTCTCCGTGCAGCCTCAGGAGCAGTGGATTAAATCTCCACAATAAACTTGAGGTACCCTGCATCTGTGGAATACCTGAATAAACAACAAATCATCCCAAAATTGGGGTGGTGGACTTCGGGAGCAAATGTAGACTTGGGGTTTGCTTTCTGTGTCTAATTTGTTTTTGGTTTTACGTTTATCTTAGTTTGGTATTTAGAGCTTATTACCATTAGTAGATTTGTTTGTTGATTTGGTTGCTCTGTTTTTATATATATGTATTTTTTTCCTTTTTCTCTTTTTGTGACTGTGTATGTGTATGCTACTTTGTGTGACTTTGCCTGTATAGGTTTCTTTTACCATTTGTCCTAGGGTTCTGTCTATCCATTTTTCTTTTTAGTATAGTTTTTAGCACGTGTTATCATTGGTGGATTTGTTTATTTGGTTTGGTTGCTCTTTTTTTTAATTACTTTTTTATCTTTTTATTTTAATAATATTTTTCTTAATAATTTTATTTTATTTATTTATTTTTCTTTCTTTCTTTTTCTCCCTTTTCTTCTATGCCATGTGGCTGACAGTGTCTTGGTGCCCTGGCCAGGTGTCAGGCCTGAGGCTCTGAGGTGGGAGAGCCATGTTCAGGACATTGGACCACCAGAGACCTCCTGGCCCAATGTAATATCAATCGGCAAGAGCTCTCCCAGAGATCTCCGTCTCAACATTAAGACCCACCTCCACTCAACGACCAGCAAGCTCCAATGCTGGACACCCTATGCCAAACAACTAGCAAGACAGGAACACAACCCCACCCATTAGCAGAGAGGCTGCCTAAAATCAGAATAAGGTCACAGACACTCCAAAACACACCACCAGGTGTGGTCCTGCCCACCAGAAAGCCAAGATCCAACCTCACCCACCAGAACACAGGCGCCAGCCCCCTCTACCAGGAAGCCTACACAATCCACTGAACCAACCTTACCCACTGGGGGCAGACACCAAATACAACAGGAACTACGAACCTGCAGCCTGCGAAACGGAGACCCCAAACACAGTAAGTTAAGCAAAGTGAAAAGACAGAGAAATACACAGCAGATGAAGGAGCAAGGTAAAAACCCACCAGACCAAACAATTGAAGAGGAAATAGGCAGTCTACCCGAAAAAGAATTAAGAGTAATGAGAGAAAAAATGACCGAAAATCTTGGAAATACAATGGAGAATATACAAGAAACATTTAACAAGGACTTAGGAGAACTAAAGAGCAAACAAACAATGATGAACAACACAATAAATGAAATTAAAAATTCTCTAGAAGGAATCAATAGCGGAATAACTGAGGCAGAAGAACGGATAAGTGACCTGGTAGATAAAATAGTGGAAATAACTACCAGAGAGCAGAATAAACAAAAAAGGATGAAAAGAATTGAGGACAGTCTCAGAGACCTCTGGGACAACATTAAATGCACCAACATTCGAATTACAGGGGTCTCAGAAGAAGAAGAGAAAAAGAAAGGGTCTGAGAAAATATTTGAAGAGATTATAGTTGAAAACTTCCCTAATATGGGAAAGGAAATAGTCAATCAAGTCCAGGAAGTGCAGAGAGTCCCATACAGGATAAATCCAAGGAGAAACACGCCAAGACACATAGTAATCAGACTATCAAAAATTAAATACAAAGAAAAAATCATTAAAAGCAGCAAGGGAAAAACAACAAATAACATACAAGGGAATCCCCATAAGGTTAACAGCTCTTTCAGCAGAAACTCTACAAGCCAGAAGGGAGTGGCAGGACATATTTAAAGTGATGAAAGGGAAAAACCAACAACCAAGATTACTCTACCCAGCAAGGATCTCATTCAGATTTGATGGAGAAATTAAAAGCTTTACGGACAAGCAAAAGCTAAGAGAATTCAGCACCACCAAACTAGCTTTAAAACAAATGCTAAAGGAACTTCTCTAGGCAGGAAACACAAGAGAAGGAAAAGACCTACAATAACATACCCAAAACAATTAAGAAAATGGGACTAGGAACATACATATCAATAATTACCTTAAATGTAAATGGACTAAATGCTCCAACCAAAAGACATAGACTGGCTGAATGGATACAAAAACAAGACCTGTATATATGCTGTCTACAAGAGACCCACTTCAGACCTAGGGACACATACAGACTGAAAGTGGGGGATGGAAAAAGATATTCCATGCAAATGGAAATCAAAAGAAAGCTGGAGTAGCAATTCTCATATCGGACAAAATAGACTTTGAAATAAAGACTATTACGGGAGACAAAGAAGGACACCACATAATGATCAAGGGATCAATCCAAGAAGAAGATATAACAACTGTAAATATTTCTGCACCCAACATGGGAGCACCTCAATACAAAAGGGAAATGCTAACAGCCATAAAAGGGGAAATGAACAGTAACACAATAATAGTAGGTCTTTAACACACTTTCACCAACAGACAGATCGTCCAAAATGAAAATAAAGAAACACAAGCTTTAAATGACACATTAAACAAGACAGACTTAATTGATATTTAGAGAACATTCCACCCCAAAACAACAGAATACACTTTCTTCTCAAGTGCTCATGGAACACTCTCCAGGACAGATCATATCTTGGCTCACAAATCAAGCCTTGGTAAATTTAAGAAAATAGAAATAATATTAAGTATCTCTTCTGACCACAACACTATGAGACTAGATATCAATTACAGGAAAAAATCTGTAAAAAAATACAAACACATAGAGGCTAAACAATACAGTACTAAATAACCAAGAGATCACTGAAGAAATCAAAGCGGAAATCAAAAAACACCTAGAAACAAATGACAATGGAAACACGATGACCCAAAACCTATGGGATGCAGCAAAAGCAGTTCTAAGAGGGAAGTATACAGCAATACAATTCTCCCTCAAGAAACAAGAAAAATCTCAAATAAACAACCTAACGTTACATCTAAAGCAATTAGAGAAAGGACAAAAACCCCCCAAAGTTAGAAGGAAAGAAATCATAAAGATTAGATCAGAAATAAATGAAAAGGAAATGATAGCAAAGATCAATATGACTAAAAGCTGGTTCTTTAAGATAAACAAAACTAATAAACTGTTAGCCAGACTCATCAAGAAAAAAAGGGAGAAGACTCAAATCAATAGAATTAGAAATGAAAAAGGAGAAGTAACAACTGACACTGCAGAAATACAAAGGATCATGAGAGATTACTACAAAAAACTATATGCCAATAAAATGGACAACTTGGAAGAAATGGACAAATTCTTAGAAAAGCACAACCTTCCGAGACTGAACCAGGAAGAAATAGAAAATATAAACAGACCAATCACAAGCACTGAAATTGAGACTGTAATTAAAAATCTTCCAACAAACAAATGCCCAAGGCCAGATGGCTTCTCACAGGCGAATTCTATCAAGCATTTAGAGAAGAGCTAACACCTATCCTTTTCAAATTCTTCCAAAATATAGCAGAGGGAGGAACACTCCCAAACTCATTCTACGAGGCCACCATCACCCTGATACCAAAACCAGACAAAGATGCCTCAAAAAAAACTACAGGCCAATATCACTGATGAACATAGATGCAAAAATCCTTAACAAAATACTAGCAACCAGAATCCAACAGCACATTAAAAGGATCATACACCATGATCAAGTGGGGTTTATCCCAGGAATGCAAGGATTCTTCAATATACGCAAATCAATGTGATGCACCATACTAACAAACTGAAGGAGAAAAACCATATGATCATCTCAACAGATGCAGAAAAAGCTTTTGACAAAATTCAACACCCATTTATGACAAAAAACCCTACAGAAAGAAGACATAGAGGGAACTTACCTCAACATAATAAAGGCCATATGACAAACCCACAGCCAAGATCATTCTCAATGGTGAAAAACTGAAACCATTTCCACTAAGATCAGGAACAAGACAAGGTTGCTCACTCTCACCACTATTATTCAACACAGTTTTGGAAGTTTTAGCCACAGCAATCAGAGAAAAAAAAGAAATAAAAGGAATCCAAGTAAAAGTAAAAGAAGTAAAATTGTCACTGTTTGCAGATGGCATGATACTATACATAGAGAATCCTAAAGATGCTACCAGAAAACTACTAGAGCTAATCAATGAATTTGGTAAAGTAGCAGGTTACAAAATTAATGCACAGAAATCTCTTGCATTCCTATACACTAATGATGAAAAATCTGAAAAAAAAATTAAGGAAACACTCCCAATTACCACTGCAACAAAAAGAATAAAATACCTAGGAATAAACCTATCTAAGGAGACAAAAGACCTGTATGCAGAAAATTATAAGACACTGATGAAAGAAATTAAAGACAATACAAATAGATGGAGAGATATACCATGTTCTTGGATTGGAAGAATCAACATTGTGAAAATGACTATATTACTCAAAGCAATCTACAGATTCAATGCAATCCCTATCAAACTACCAATGGCATTTTTCACAGAACTAGAACAAAAAATTTCACAATTTGCACGGAAACACAAAAGACCCCGAATAGCAAAAGCAACCTTGAGAAAGAGAAACGGAGCTAGAGGAATCAGGCCCCCTGACTTCAGACTATACTACAAAGCTACAGATATCAAGACAGTATGGTACTGGCACAAAAAACAGAAATATAGATCAATGGAACAGGATAGAAAGCCCAGAGATAAACCCACACACATATGGTCACCTTTTCTTTGATAAAGGAGGCAAGAATATACAATGGAGAAAAGACAGCCTCTTCAACAAGTGGTGCTGGGAAAACTGGACAGCTACATGTCAAAGAATGAAATTAGAACACTCCCTAACACCATGCACAATAAACTTCAAATGGATTAAAGACCTAAATGTAAGGGCAGACACTATCAAACTCTTAGAGGAAAACATAGGCAGGTCACTCTATGACAGAAATCACAGCAAGATCCTTTTTGAACCACCTCCTAGATAAAGGGAAATAAAAACAAAAATAAACAAATGGAACCTAATGAAACTTAAAAGCTTTTGCACAGCAAAGGAAACAATAAGACAAAAAGACAACCCTCAGAATGGGAGAAAATATTTGCAAACGAAGCAACTGACAAGGGTTTAATCTCCAAAATATACAAGCAGCTCATGCAGCTCTATATCAAAAAAACAAACAATCCAATCCAAAAATGGGCAGAAGATCTAAATAGACATTTCTCCAAAGAAGATATACAAATTGCCAACAAATACATGAAAGGATGCTTAACATCACTAATCATTAGAGAAATGCAACTCAAAACTACAATGAGGTATCACCTCACATTAGTCAGAATGGCCATCATCAAAAAATCTACAAACAGTAAATGCTGGAGAGGGTGTGGAGAAAAGGGAACCCTCTTGCACTGTTGGTGGGAATGTCCATTGATACAGCCACTATGGAGAACAGTATGGAGGTTCCTTAAAAAACTAAAACTAGAACTACCATATGACCCAGCAATCCCACTCCTGGGCATATACCCTGAGAAAACCATCATTCAAAAAGAGTCATGTACCACAATGTTCACTGCAGCACTATTTACAGTAGCCAGGACATGGAAGCAAGCTAAGTGTCCATCGACAGATGAATGGATAAAGATGATGTGGCACATATATACAATGGTATATTACTCAGCCATAAAAAGAAATGAAGTTGAGTTATTTGTAGTGAGGTGGATGGACCTAGAATCTATCATACAGAGCGAAGTAAGTCAGAAAGAGAAAAATACCATATGCTAACACATATATATGGAATCTAAAAAAAAAAAAAAAAAAAAAAAATGGTTCTGAAGCACCTAGGGTCAGGACAGGAATAAAGATGCAGATGTAAAGAATGGACTTCAGGACATGGGGAGGGGGAAGTGTAAGCTGGGATGAAGTGAGTGTGGCATGGACATATATACACTACTAAATGTAAAATAGCTAGCTAGTGGGAAGCAGCCGCATAGCACAAGGAGATCAGCTCCATGCTTTGTGTCCACCTAGAGGGGTGGGATAGGGAGGGTGGGAGGGAGACAGAAGAGGGAGGGGATATGGGGATATATGTATACGTATAGCTGATTCACTTTGTTATACAGCAGAAACTAACACATCATTGTAAAGCAATTACACTCCAACAGAGATGTTAAAAAATATTTACATAAAGTATTTTAAGAAAATTATGAGAAGCCTTAATATCTAGGACTAACATATCTACTTTGCTAAACTATAAAAGGTGATTTTTTGGAAGACATAAGAGATGAATGATATTTAGAAAGATGTAAATCTCAAAACCGCAACTGGATAGAATGTCACATCATTAATAATGTAGGCCTCTTTTCAAAATGTTTGTTTAATCACTTGATATTGCAATTAAGTGGAATTAACTAACATTTGTTGCAAGTGACTTATTTTTCCCATACCATGCATTGTTAAAAATATCCAGTATCTTACATCCAAGAGCTGCTAATAAACATCCAATTACTTCTCAATTTAAGAGTAGGGCAATTACATTATTCCATAATCTCACATAATTTTGAAATAACAGAATTGCCCATTTAACTCATAATTGTTTTTATTCACTCACTCTTACCTATTCGGCAAAAACCTACAATTGCACTTTCATTGCCGTAGCACAATAGGGTTCTAATATTCTACTAATATTAAGTCATAAAATGTTACACAGGGAAAAACTCACATTTCACCAATCATGTGGTACACATTTTTTCGTGTTATGCAGTTCAGATAAAATAATTACAATTGCCATTAGGTCACTTGCTTTGTAGTGGAAAATACCAAACGAAGCATGTAGTTTAGTTTCCCACGATCGAGCACTAGTTACATTCCTTGGAAGAGTTACAGAGTAGATTCTACTTACAGCAAGTGCCTTTCTGAGATGATTTCCACAGCTAAGCTTATTGAAAGACTTAACACCTAACCGAGAAAGTATATTTCAAAGAAAGGTATGTATATATTCATATAGGGATAAGTATAAATTTATCAAGTGATTAATTTATAATACTAGTCAACATTGAGTGTTTATTGTATGAAAGTAGGTGCCTTGTATGGATTAATTAATTTGATCCTTACAAAATCATCCTATGTAGAAGGCATTACATTATTCCCATTCTATAGGTGAGAAAACCAAGACACAGAAAGATTAATTAACTTTCTTCAAGTTATTTAGCTAGAAATGGAAAAGCCCAGATTTGAATTCAGGCAATAAGGATCCATTCAGCCATACAGCATAATGCAACACTGACTGAACCTATAATTCCTTATTCTTTAAATCAGGCAAATGGCAATAACTATAGTGGTTCTTTGGGAAAAGCACCTGGCACTGATGTATCCTTTTCCTCAGCTATAAAATGAGGAAACTGGGCTGCATAAGTGTCTTTGTGAGGACTAGAATTGCTTATTTGCTCTCTGCAAATTTGAGACGAGACCATTTGCCCGATTTTGAAAAATGTCTACTTGAATTTTATTTTATGTCAGGATAATGTCTAATACTTGGCACAAACCCCAGACTCAACCAAAGTCCATTTTTTTAAAATCCCACTTTCAGGAAATGTAATTGACATGTTCAATCTGTTAATATGTAATGTTTTACCTTCAGTTATGTAAAGACACAAAACACTGCCCATATCCTGCCCATGTGACTATGGTCCACAGTTGAAGCCACTTCTTAATGCTGCTCTAGATGTGTTAACCCAGCACTGAGAGAGACATGAGCCGAAGTTACACTCGGTCAACACTAATCAGTACCTCCTGCCTATCTTCCAATCATTAGCACTCAAACAGATGGGCATGAAGGTAAAGAACATGCTTTTAAGTTCTGCCACTGTCTCCTAAAGTATGTCAAGGGCTGAAATAGGTTGCAGCCATTTTCATAATTCATACAGAAGGCTGCCCAACTGAATGGAGGGAAAAAGGGAAGTCAATCATTTGGAAATCTAAGAATTCTTAACTTCAGGGAGGTGAAATGAGTTTTGGGCTTGAGACATGAGTGTAAGGAACAAAACCAGATTCATCATGTGGTTGGTGAAAGAGCTACACGTTGAACCCAGAAATCTGGCTCCAGACACAAGCAGTGACCATGGGGCTCCACGTGGGTGTGTTAGTGTGAGCATGCCTCCTATCATTTGGTCTTATCTTCACAACCAAACTGATCAGGTTTTTGCTCAGCTGTGCGACATCACTGAATCAGGTTACACCCACTTTGAAAAGATGCATAAAGACTTCTTCAGTTAATTCAGTACATTGTCAATTATGTCAATGTCGTTAGCTCTTCCTCTTAAAAATTTCTTTGTTCAGTTTTGTTTGCTTCACTGGATCCCTGGGCACCGGGCCCAGACTGGTTAAAGTTATGTTTATGTGATGTTTATGTTATCAAGCGCAGAGACCCAGAGCTTCACCTTCAGTGGCTCACTATGAATTATCATTATAATCTGCAAACAGATGTGATAGTCCCACATAGGGCTCAGGTCTGATCGTTTTAATTCCTGATTAATATTCTGTTTTATGGATATTAGAACTTATCATTATCTTCAGCAAATTATCAAATAAAAATCTCTACTTATTCAACCTGACAACCTCCTCTGAGAAGTTTTGGAAATGAGACTTCATTATTTTTAGTTCTGTTCAGCTAATAGAGTCTTAGAAAGCTGCATTTGAATATGGATTCTTTTTTCCATCAAATGTTATTAAGATTTTATTCAACAGTTGAGTGGCAATGTTACAGAGGTGAAATAAAGGTTACAATCAACTAAACTCAGTTATAAACATGACCAAATAAAATACTACTTTATAAATTTGAAGAACACCAAAAATATCCTCTACCCTACTGAATAAATCAGCTCCTGGCATTCTGTAGAGGAAATAAGTATAGAATCACCTACTGATGTATGGTTAGGTTCATAAAAATTGGCATTTGAAATACTTTTAAAAGAGAGAATATCTTTCATTGTCACTATTTCTGTTTGAAAACCTTTGTTTTTCCTTACAAAAACTGTTAAGTCTTCATCAGAACAAATCTTTTTTCTTCCAAAAATTATACCACAAACATTCATGGAATTCCAGGATCTCTAGCTGAATACTGCAAACATTTCATAAAACATGTTGGCATTTAAAATATTTTGAAAGGATTAAAGATTTAAGATGTCTAATATTAAAAGAAACCTGCAAGACGGAAATCACTGCCATTATTTCCACATTAAAAAGAGATGATCTGTGTGTTACCATAACCAAGTACATATGTTGCAAATTTAAGATTCACTCAATAGAAGAAAATTGAAATGTGTAAGTAAAATGAAATTTTACTCTTATCTAAAAATTTCATTAGCAAACTTAGTCCAGGCCAGATAGGAGAAATAAAAGTAAATTTGGTCAGTTTAAGTTATACTCCAACAGTGCCACTCAATATATTTTCTATAGAATCTAAGAATTAAAATGCTTAGATGAGCAGCTCCAGACCTCTTTGTGCTTATCCTCTTGATCAATTGCTTCCTTGAAATTATTAGTAAAGCTTCCTTCTGGGTAATGTCTGATTTGCCCGAGTCCGATTTAACAACCAATCCTTAATCTAATCCTTTGTGTGAGCTCACACCTTTAACCAATGATAGAGTCAAAAAGCTCTAGACTGCGGTTTCTGCAGGAAAGCTTTCTACTCTCAGTAGCACTTCTCAGGACAGAAACTGAGAAAAACAATTGGCAAAGTTTTAGAAAACATGACTTGGCATTAATGCCAGTTGAGTAGAGGTGTTTATAAAGAATATACTTTTTTAAAACAGTGGTATCAAAGGTTAAATCTAGTTGATACTTGGATTACTTCCTTTCAGTTTTTTAAATTAAAAACATTAATGAAGAAAGAGCAGAAACTGACTTGGGATTTGACTGATTTGCACTTAGGGGGAGAAAAAGAATGAGAATACCCCAAGTGTCGATACCAGCCAAAATCAGAGTCATACCCAGCTTATCATGCAGTATATTTAGAGACCTCCAATCATTTCTCATACCCATAGTAATGTTCTTTTTAATCAAAGTAAGATTTCTATGTTTTCAAGCCAATTCTTAAGAACACAAGCATTGAAATTGTCGTTGTACATAACATTTGGATTTCAGTTATAAAAGCCTCTCATTGTGAATCTTCATAGACTTTTGATGAATATCCCATTAGGATAACGATTCAGTCAGCTGCAATACTGTTTATAATTTTAAAGCCTTTTAGGCTGCAATGAAAGGGTAAAATTTTGTTTCATTTAAAAGAGATAGTTCTGAAATAACCGAAGGATATTCAAGAAAGACCGTTCTATTTTTCTTTCATGTGTATTTTATTACCCAAATTAGGTTTTATTAGTCTATTTTACCAAATGGTTTTCTTAAACCAACTTATACTCATGTAAGAGATCTGCATGCCTCCTGTTCTTACTTAATATATATGCGTTTATTGTGACACTAAAGGCAATGAACCAAAGAAGACCCAATTCTCCTTTGCATTATAATCATAACCCAAGACTTAGCAGCGACTTAACACCTTGAGCTTTCTAGCTGTACAACAGCTTGAACACTTATGAATAAGAGAATTTCCTCAACCTTCTGAGACTATAAATGTTAATAAAACCAAGCTCACTTGTCCAAAGTTAGTAAATTTGGTTTTGTTTAAAACTTCACCAATCCTCTTAAGTTTGCTTCATAGCAGTAGATATGTAACAGTTAACCCAATTTTGAGATAAGTAGAAAGTACATATCGTTCACTGAAAGCCACAGTTAATATATGAGACAAAGTTTGTCTTATAACATGAGAATTTTAAGCCTGACTTACCTTCTGGCATAGACGTAAGAGGCAGAACAACCAAAAAAAAGCTCGTACTTCTCAAAAATCAACACTGAACCCAAGAAATATTCAGCAAAGTACTTTAAACACTGAAATGTTGTACAATCTAACTTGGAAGTGAACAAAACCCGAATGACTTAAGGAATTAAGGATCATGCAATAAAACCCAAAGTGATTTATGTAGTTAAGAGGTTTTGAAAAAAACAGAATAGGCCTAAAAGTGTTGCTAAACGGTCAGATAATCAATGGTATCGAAGAGTTTCAAATGCCTCAGCCTTTTCTCAAACTGTGGACAAATTAAGCAAGATACTAAAAGCAACGTCAGAATTACTCACACCTCCTGTGGAATCCTGCTTACCGCACTGCCGCAGGGAACGCCACGCTGCACCGAAAGGACGGCCCCCCAAGACGGAGGCATTTATAGCCCCAAGCTGCTGTTAGGCTGCTCTGGGCCTATCAGCTTTCTCCTGGAATTGCCTTCAGCTGAAGAGCTGCCTCTCTCAAGGAAAACCTGCATCCAATGATGGTCAATAAGGAAGGATCAAGGCCTGGTTTGCTCACTCCCAACTTAGACCAACCTGGAAGGGCAGCATCAAAATCGCTAGGAGATCGGCTGACACCTTCTAAGGACTCCTTCGCAGCCTCAAGTCTCTCTCTGTCCAATCTTGCTGCCTTTCCTTTTCCACAGGTGTGGGTGCTGATTGACTGGCCTTTCTCATGCTAATTTCAGGGTCTGCGCTCCAGGGAATTTAACCAGCAACACCTGTCGATGTTCACCTAAAACTGCAGGTTTTTAAAATCCTGAGAGTTTGCATTCTACTTCACAGATATCCAAATAATTGTAGCTTGATGAAAAGCGGGATGAACAACTGAGAGAGAGAGAGTTTGCAACATTTTCCAAGGCAACTTTCAAAACCATAGGCGTGAAGGGGTAAAAATCTGAATGATTTCCAGATGCTGGCAATTAAGGATAGTGTGATTACTATCTTGGTACAAAGCCAAATTTCATTAACTTTAGGAGGTAAAGGAAAATTTCATGGACATGTGGGGTAAGTTGAGAAATACGATTATTTTTGATAGCGCAGCAACTGGGTGAAAGCAATCACTTCTCAATGCCCGGATTAAATTATTCCGCAGAGGGGCTTCCCTGGTGGCGCAGTGGTTAAGAATCCGCCTGCAATGAGAAGCCCGTGCACCGCAAGGAAGAGCAGCCCCCGCTCGCCGCAACTAGAGAAAGCCCGCATGCAGCAACGGAGACCCAACACAGCCAAAAGTAAACTAATTAATTAATTTTAAAAAATTATTCTGCAGAAACCATAATGAATATACTGCTTGCATTATCTGGGTACATTAAAATATTAAGTCCAATAGGAAGTGTTATGTAATCAGAACTGGATACAGAACAACCTAAATGATTGATGATTTCTTTAAGAATTCTGGCAAATCAAACTTCCCGAGAAGGTATCACAGCACCATAACGCAAGACTCTTGATAAGGCTCTGTTAGCTACAGAAGTCATGGTCAATAGCTAGTGCCTCCGGGGACCTGATCCTAATGATGAGTGGTATTGAAAAACCACTTAAAATGGGATATTCACCTTGCCGTTATTCACTTGGTAAACTAGATTTATGAAGAGTTTCTGAAAATACCTTATTCATGTATTCATTCTTTCTTTATCGTGTGCCTAGTAGTATTATAGTGTTGTAGAGGACATAAACCAAATATAAGACAGCCTTAGTCCCTAAAGAGCACTTATTTGCATAATGAGAAATATGGTAATCATAATCACAACCTCAATAACTAGAGCCACCATTTACTAAATGCCTCCATTTGCCAGGTACTGGGCTATGTGATTTATGTACATTACTTTTAATTCACATCAGCCTTAAGAAGTAGATGCTATTTACCCTGCTTAATAAATGATGAACCACTGGAATGAAAGTAGATACATCTGTTGCCTAGTGTTTCCCAGATAATCACTAGCAACTTTGGGATTTGAAATTAAGTGCATACGACCCCAAATTCTTCTTTTGCTACCGTTCCAAACTAACTTACGAAATTTTAAATAGTAATACAAGGAAATTAACAATTAGATTTCACAATGACTGATAAAAATAATAAGCACCCAAGGGGTTAAGAGGAAAATAAGAGAGATATTGAGAAAACCTTCAATACTTTCTTCCCTTTTTCTTAGGAAAGTCTCATATTCATCTTTAAGAGAATTGTTAAAAAATATAATTATATTAGGCCCTTCGGCTATGCAAGGGAAAAACAAAGATAAAGTTCTTGGTCTAAGACATTAAGAAATTAAAATTCTCTTAGATAGATGGTAAAATTTAAATGCATTAGTTCTAAAACAGAAGTGTTCTCAGAAGATACATGTATATAATTATATATGCCATTTCCTAGAAATTTGCCCACGGATCAGGATTTTGAACTGGATATTAACTGAAAGACGGGAGGTGGGGGATGTACCTTTACCTTATGCTGTGGTAGAAGCTTAAAGGGTCCATCCAAGAAAAGCAAATTCCCTGACATACTGTGCTGCATCCTCAAAATAGTGCTATTTAATATTGAATAATTCATACTTTAGGAAATGTATTATTGTTGAATTGTTGGGTTCTGATAGGCTATCCAGTGGGAGAAAGGGAAAGAACTCAAAGCCAAATCTATAAGTAGAGACAGGCGTGAAGATGTTTTTTTTTGTCTGACCTAGTAAGGTTAGCTTTCCTTTCTCTCCCATCCTACATAGAAATTGGATCTACAGGCAAATGAAAATTGAACTGCGGGTGGTAGAGGAAGGCCAACAGATTGCCCTCTGCCAATATGAGCAGCCAGAAATCAGAGACATCTTGTAAAGAGAGGCACCCTGGTGCAGGCTTGTTTTCATGTAAGTTTTAAACTGTTCAGTAATTATTTATTTAGTCATTAGCATGTGAATGGAAATGTCCTTAATATAATGATATAGTTTAGTTATTATGCTTTGGAGAACAATCTCACATATCAAATGATGAATATTTTTATCAATCGAAACGAAAAAAGCTCAGGGGTGCTACCACATAGAAGCCCTTAAACAAGTGAGAGTTCTCCAGTGACTTCCAAGAGGTAACCATGTCAGATTCTGCTAAATTGGGAGAGAAGGGGAGGGAAACTAACAAGTACTTATAAACTTTTAATGTTTTTCAACAATATCCAAATCAGCTAAAGCCTATAACTGGGTTAAATATTCGACATAACCATAGATGCTAAGTCCCATCAGTAAGTCCTCCAATACTCAAATTGATTAAAAACCAACTTGTAAAGATCTCAGTATTCACGGGGCTGTGCTTCCCATAGGGGAAACCACAAAACCACTGGGGAGAACATGTAAACTCAGAGGAGTCTCAGCTTTTTCCTTCCACTTCCTTGAAGGAACACTGCTTGGTGTGGACTGATTCAAGGCAAAGCTTTTGTTTGATAAATAGGAAAAAGGTAGGTGAGATACTTTCTTAACATAGCTTGGGTGAACCAGTGTCTCCAGCTACATTACTGTTCAGAAAACAACCGTGTGCAAGATTACACAAATAGGTGAGATTGGACCTAACCCTATTTAATTAATTAATGCAATTCTAAGTATATAATTGAGGAAAAGATAATTTGGGTAACTAGGACATACTTCCAAAGTATGAAATCAACACTGTATTTTCTCCTCTGTTAATATCTAATATAGCTGAATATATTAGCAACTACTTAGTTAAATTATATTATACAAGCTAAATTTATAGCCTTCCTATTTTTATTTACAACCAAATATAATACAACCCATAAAGCATAGCTAGAAGCAATTTTTGCTTACTTCGCTATAAATAATAATAAACCACAAATGTTTTCTTGAGAAATTCCATAAATGCTATTATTAATCATAGAAAATGTTATTCATTTTAAATTTGCTTTAATAAGCCCTAAGATGGGGCAATAACTTTAGACCCGATGATAATTTCTGACATTCATATTTATGAAATAATGACACTAAAGTGTTCATTTGAAATAATAGCAGTTTTTAAAATAGGCAGGCTGGTTAAAATGCACAGAGAGCAGATATTTACAGCATGATTTAAAAAAAAGTTCTTCTCACTTGCCAGCCATTCATTCAAGGGAGAAAATGAGTAAAGGCAACATTTTGTGAGATCTCTTTTATGTTACTCACTATATGTCTCAATTCCTCTCAAATGTCATTGAATGATTCAGTTTTAGATATTCCTAGTAATAAATAATTTTCTTTAACAATGGCCTTTATGACTCCATGGCCAATTCACTTAAACCTCAAATGTAATAGATGAAAAAGAAAAGCCATCTTTTCTCCTAACTGTGCTCTTCTTTTGTGGTCATTTTCCATTAATGGCATCACAGCATCTAATTTTCCAAACTTAGATCTTTAGAATCATGGTTATATCTTCCCTTTCTCTGCTCTGTGCATCCTTCCATCCTCATTTAAACAGTTAGAATCATGCATTCTCTTCTTCCTTTCCAACTCTCCAAACAACTTAGCCTACTTGTTGAAGCTCTGTGTACCACTGTATTTCTTTCATGCATTCAGTAAAGTTACTGAACGTCTATACTACTGACTACATACATTATAGGAATTGGAGTCGGATAAACCAAAGGTTGATTCCTGACCCCACCATTAAGCAGCCGTGTGAACTTCAGGAAATGATGTCGTGTCTCTAAGGCGTAATTTCCTCCTCTGTAAAACAGAGGCCATAGTGATACTGATCTTCAGGTGCTGGGGCAATGAAATAAGTGAATGTATGCAAAGCGGATCAGACAATGCCTGCCATAGGCCAAGCACTATATGAATCCTCTCCTTCTTCCTCCTCAATATCACCTTCATATTTCTGAACTAATACTTTCTGCCTTACATTGAGTTATTTATGGTCGTGTCTCAGCATGCCTATGGGATTTTCAGAGGTACACAAGATTCATCTCTATATTCTCATCATTTAGTGTAGTATCTTGCACAGCTAGGAGTTCAAACCGTGTTTCTCAAATGTATTAATGCCAATATGCTTTGCTGACAATTCAATCTTGACGTGTTCTTTTCTAGGTAATGAAAGGTTCTATGCCTTTTTCATGTTCATTTTTGCTCACTGAGAATCTACATGAAGAAAAAATGGATAGAATTTTTAAAAATGAGCCAGTTAATAAGTTGATAATTCAGTTTTTAAAAAAAATCTTATTTATTGAACTTAATTTAGTGTGTGTGTGTGTGTGTGTGTGTGTGTGTGCGCGTGCGTATCTCCTAGAATCAGTGATCGCATAATTTTCTATCCTCTGGTCTATAATCATACATATTTACAGAGGTATTAAGCAGGAAATTGTAAGTGTTTGATTCCATTCCTATTTAAAAAAAAAAAGATCAATTGTTAGAGTCCTCAGTTGAATTTTATCTATTGTGGATATGAAATAGGATGAAAAACCAGGGTACCAAGGATGCTTACATAAGGAGTAAATAGATGAGCAACATATACAACTGGGATAAATCTTTTTTTTTTTTTTTCTTTTTACTGTTTTTCTCTCTGGATCATTCTGCTCTTTTCCTTTTTGTATCATTTTATTTTATTTCAAACCTGTCCATTCTTTGATAAATGTTTGAACTGAGAATTGCAAAATATATTGTTTGATAAATTAGATACTATGTCCTCGTGAAAGATAGACACTCTTTTATCAAACACAAATATTATGGCAACCTCTGCCCAGGAGGGAAATGGGATAGACAGTCCA
This sequence comes from Balaenoptera borealis, assembly GCF_965194805.1. Classification (NCBI taxonomy): domain Eukaryota; kingdom Metazoa; phylum Chordata; class Mammalia; order Artiodactyla; family Balaenopteridae; genus Balaenoptera; species Balaenoptera borealis. The sequence goes on along the minus strand of NC_138880.1, from coordinate 35,331,956 downwards.
CTTAATTTCCTTTATAGTTAAAGAAAAAACAAAAAACATGAGATCAAGAAACCAAATTCTTGTGGGTTTTTTATTGACTGTGACAATGCAAAGTATTAACGGCGAATAGGAATCAACCTCCCTCCCAAGAATAATGAATGCTGTCTCTCAGCTTTTTTACTTTCTTTAGGAAGAAAAAGGATGTTGATTTCTTCCTTTCCTCCTGCCGTCCATCCCTGCCTCCTCTTTCTTCCTTTCTGTCTTTTCTTTCTTTCTTTCTTCCCTTCCTTCCTTCCTTCCTTTCTGATGTCTTGACTGACACACTCAGAACATTTTAGGTTTTGTATTCTTATTCATAGGTGTAAAATCTCTATAAAAATAATGTATTTCTTCAATAAATCATATTTTATTCTCTAATAATCCCAAAGTACTCTTAAGAATGCCTAATATTTGATGTAGATTTTCTTCTTAAGAAATACATTTTAGTGGGTGTTTATAGATATAATAATTTGAATTTGCATCAAAATAGAATTGAGAGTTTTCTTTTCCAATTACTTATTTTTGTGTGTGTGCAAAAATGTGTTCTATAATATTAGTTACTCTCCCTGCTGGTCTGTAAAAATACATCTCCTTTTTCTCTGAAGTCCTAATTCAAATGCCAACTCTCCTGGATATCTTTCATGAGAGAGACTTACTGTTTCATGAGAGGACTACCTCTGTTGTGCCTTTGTTGTTTACCACATTATAGTTTACCCATTATATGTGCTTGTTGCCCTGTCAGGTTGCAATTTTTTGAGGAACTTATTTATCCTTGCATACTAAATAGTATAGGCTCATGCACACAACGCTTTGCAATTTACTGAATTGAATGGAATATAATACAGCCTTTCTTTAATTCCTTTTCTCCTTCATGAAGTTTTCCTCATTTGGATATGAAAACACAGAATACAGCACATTGATGAAATTTTCAGACCATGTTTATACTTGAATAAGCTTGACAGTGACACTTGCCATTTAATTATTTTTTTAATTTAGCCTTTTAAAAAAATAACTTCAAGCGTACTATCAATACTGGGTGTGTATCTTTGCGTACATGTCCTAAAAACAAGGATATTCTCTAACGTAACCTCAGAATAGGCATAACATTCAAGAACTTTAACCCTTACAGTGGGCATGGAGACGCATCCTCCTGATAAGCAAGGAAAAACTTGCTGCCACAGATGCTGGGAGAGGGCCAGCAGCCTACCTAGTTAACTTGTCCAGGGCTTACTTAACTGCAAAGAGCAGCCTTGAGCAAGGGCACGGCATCCTGGGGCAGTCCACAGTCAGTGACCAATCCCCAAAGGGGCACGAAAGTCCAGCCATTTTGGCCGGATGTGGGTTAAGCCTGAATGGTTACGCTCCAAAGCTCCCCACAGACCTGAACAAGGCTTTGTCATTAAACCTGTGTTGTTTTTCGACTTCTTTCTCCACTCAGTCCTTCAACAGGGGTTGATGAAGGGTTATTTCCTTCCTGGGAAAATGGCAATTCCTCATGCCTTTAGTTTTGGACTAGATATCTCTTGACAAGAAAGGAAAACTAACAAGCTTCCTCCGATGAATTAGCTGGATTATATACACACACTTCGTGGGGAAGATGACTCACCGTCCACATAATTTTAGTGCTCACCTTTGTTTCTTTCTTTCTTTCTTTCTTTGGCTGTGTTGGGTCTTCGTTTCTGTGCGAGGGCTTTCTCTAGTTGTGGCGAGCGGGGGCCACTCTTCATCGCGGTGCACGGGCCTCTCACTATCGCGGCCTCTCTTGTTGCGGAGCACAGGCTCCAGACGCGCAGGCTCAGTAGTTGTGGCTCACGGGCCCAGCTGCTCCGTGGCATGTGGGATCTTCCCAGACCAGGGCTTGAACCCGTGTCCCCTGCATTGGCAGGCAGACTCTCAACCACCGCGCCACTAGGGAAGCCCTCACCTTTCCTGATGTAGAGCCAGGGATTATATTTTTCATCCTTCCTTGTGTATAGGAAGGACCAATAGAATATGAGTGGAGATGAATTTTTATCTTTCATACTTCATTCCCTGATCTACCAGCTGAAGGATTTATAGGAATCATAAATCTTATGGCAAGAGATCCACAACCAGGAAGATGTTGGAGTCGATGACTAATCACAAGGAAGGCTATCTGTTAATGAGAAAGACTTGCAGTGAGTTATTACCTGAGCAAGAGAAGAAATGTCTTTTATTTTAAGCCCCTGAGATCTGGGCCTTATTTGTCATAGCAGTAGGTACTATGCTAATTCATTCATACAAATGCACACTTTAGCAGGTGACATACACATATGCAATTAAAAAGCTTTTCTGTTTTGTAAATTTTTGCTTCTGATCCCAAGAACTTTCTCACAAAAAATACATAGCTAAAGTTAACTTTAGTTTTCATTTTAAAATTAACTATTTACATGTACGAGAAATGCTTGTCATATCAATACATAATTGTAATAGCACTTATCATACAATTTGGTAACTGCTGGTATCTCTTAACAGTATAGAAGTTAGAAAAAGACAAATACCAAATGATTTCACTTATATGTGGAATCGAAAAAGATGAAGCAAATGAAAAACATAACAAAACAGAAACAGAGTCATAGACACAGAGAACAAATGGGTGGTTGCCAGAGGGTAGAAGGGTGAGGGGAATGAGAGAAATAAGTGAAGGACATTAAGAGGCACAAACCTGCAGTTACAAAATAAATGAATTACGGGTATGAAATGTACAGTGTGGGGAAGAGTCAATAATAATGTAATATCTTTGTTTGGTGACAGATGGTTACTAGACTTGCAGTGGTGATCGTGTTGAAACGGATAGAAATATCGAATCACTAGGTTGCACACCAGGAATTAATAGTGTTGTAGGTCAATTATACTTCAAAATCAAACAAACAAAAAACCTCAAAGAAAATGATATCAGATTTGTAGTTACTAGAGGCAAGGGACAGGCGGAGGGGAAATTGGATGAAGGTAGTCAAAAGGTACAAACATGTAGCTATAAGATAAATAAGTCCTAGAGATGTAACATGCAACGTGATAAAGATAATTAACACTGCTGTCTGTTATACATGAAAGTTGTAAAGAGAGGAAATCCGAAGAGTTCTCATCACAAGGAAAAATATTTTTTCTTTTGTTTTTCTTATATTTTTCTTTTATTTTGTTTTTATTTTGTTTTTCTTATATTTTTCTTTTATTTTGTATCCATAGGAGATGATGGGTGCTCACTAAACTTCTGGTGGTCATCATTTCGTGCTGTACGTAAGTCAAATCGTTTTGCTGTACACCTTAAACGTATATAGGGCTGTTTGTCAATTATATCTCAATAAAATTGGAAGGAAAAAATTAAATATTTACATATATTAAAACTGCTTATCATCTCAAAATTACATAATTGTAATGGTATTTGTGACACTATTTGGTAATTGCTGGTATCTTGTGACAGTACATAATCCCCATAAGGTAGGAGCCTTCTCCCCCTCACACAGTTGTTTTCTCAGTGCCCAATACACTGCTCACTAATTGTTTGAATAAATAAAATTAATTCTATTTCTGTATACTTAATCTTTTGCCTAAAAAGTATAACTTTTGCTCTGAAATGACATATTACAATAGTACAAATATAATTTAATAAGTTCTCATTGATTTCTTCTTTCAGATAAGTGCATATAATTATGTACTTACTTATAAATATCATGGCTCAATAAATACTGTCAGGATGAACTACCTCTAAAACAACTAAAGAAGCTTAATCAAAACAAACCCTTTTTTTTTTTTTTTTTGGTTATACTTGTAATTATTGGCCATACAGCTGACAGTCAGGAATTGATTTGTAAAAATTAATATAAAGTGACACATTTTAAAGGCGTGTCATTACAGTGATAATGTAAATAAACATTTTACTAAAAATATGTCTGATTATTGAGGGTAATTAAAATAACATTGTTCTCACTTATATAGGCATGAAATCCAACATCTTTTTCATCTTCCTAAATGAAAGATACTTTTGAGAGAAAATGGGTAAATTTAGTAGGTTAATTTGGTACATAAAGTCAGTAGGTTATTCCACACTTTACAAAAATTCTGATATGTCTTCTTAGCCTGGGAAGATACAAAAGCAAAAAAAAACTTTTAATATTTCCTGTGGGATTGTGTTCCTACAATTATTATATTTGAGTCTCATTTAAAATTCTCCTGGACAAATCAGCATATTCACAATAACTTTAATAAAACTAAAGTTCTCAAAGGTAACATTTATTTATTTAACGTTAAGTGTATTGCAATCAGAAGTCCTCCAAGGACCTCTCCATCTAAATATTTTGGTGTTCCAGTTGATCCCGTAGGATCATGTATTTTACTGGTACACCAGCCATCAGCTTACTTCTCACCCTGATTATCCTTTAGAACAACATTTCCCAATGTCTGTTTTGCAGTGATTTTCAACAAAATAATACATTAGCATAAGGAAAATTCCACGTTTAAGACAAAATATCTGTCCAGAGCAATTTAACTGTTTTTCTGTACTTTATTAACCACAGAATCTTTTATTTTTAAAATTAATGGGGAATAATTTTACATGGAATGCACTTTAAAAAAGGAAAACTATTCCAGAATCATTCTTTCTGTATCATTTGCATCTCTACTTAATTTCTGGGGAATCCTACATTTAATGTGAATCTCTACTATATGGTGACAGGTTTTTTTAAGCTTTAATCAGAATAATAACATTCTTTATTCACTGACATTGCACCCTCAAACTCCATCTATGATTAAGCTCAATTATAACATTTACATATAAAGACAGAAACTCCAGTCTTATGATAATTCTATGGAGGTTACATCTGTGATTTTACCATTTCCCCCTTATCACCTTCTGTTGTGATTAGAATTACAAGTTGTACATCAATCTGAGAGCCCTCTGGTGACTGATGGCGTAACATCAATTCCTTATCTCTCTCTCCTCAGCTTTTTTGGCAGCTTTTGAAATCCAACAACCTCCATTTTTAAACTTGGCCTCTTTGACGTCTGTCAAACAATTCTTTTTTAAATTCCCTCTTTCTCTAATTTTTAAACTCTTTTCCTGAGTCCTCTTCTTCCTATTATCCGCTAACATTGAATACTGTTATATGCTCAGTTACACTTTCTCTACATTCATTTGTCTGTTTGTTCATCCATCCATCCATCCATTCGTTCTGGTCTTGTGGTTTACTCTCACTTTACAGCACCAAGGACAGCGACCACAGGACAGTGTATTTCCTAAATTGCACCAAGACAGAGCACCTCTCCTGATGAAAGGTATGAATTCTCAAGTCAGCCAGATCGGACTTCACCTTACTTCCCCTGGCTTAGTTAAATGTGACATAATGACATCAGAGAGTTTTTGTGAGAATTAAATGAGATGAAGAATATGATCAGAAAATTCAGTGAGAAGTAAGTCTCTGATGTCTAAGACAGTGTACACTCAATATTTACTGAATTAATATTAACTCTATTCTAAACTGCACATGTTCAACTAAGCAAGCTGTTCCCTAGTTTATATGTTTTTGGGATATGACCACTACCTAAACTGTAAAAACAGCTTATTTCCTCTCAGTTATTATTTTTTAAATGTAAACATACATTAAAACATGTAAAAGTACATTATAAATATTTTATAAGCTGACTTTCTATGTTCCTAACATTTGGAGAGTACTGGCCTACATAAATTGTTAACATCATCGAATTGAAAAAATATACACATGATTAATGACAATGATAAAAAAATTTACCACCTTTTTCCTAAATCTTTAATTACTGTAAATTGCTGCTTTATCTAATACCATTTATAAAATCTTAGTTGTGTGAATTTAGTTTTAATTTATCCTAATGCTTTATACTTTGTGTACAAAACTTTTTCAAGTAATGTGTAATTAATTTTTTGTTTCTAAAACTTAACCTTGGCTGACATAAAAAGAAATTATTTGTTTATACTCATCTGTTTTAAAATACTAAATATTTTTATGATAATAATCAAGGTCAGGAATATTTTTTGTTTTCTTTGTTTTAACTTGATGAAGAAACTGCAGAGAGGAAAAATAAAAAAGAACCACTGCTTCTTTCTGACTTTTCCTAACTTTTATTCTTTTTCTTCATTCCTACTGTTATAAAAACAGAGCCCTTAATGAAGCATCAGTGTAAAACATCCATTCAAATTGATCTAGGACTGACATGGCATATAGCTAGGGACCAGGTAAAATAAGCAGAGGTGAGATCACTGTGAACATCTTCAACAATCATAAGACATTTGCTCATTTTCTTTACTGAAACATTCTAACAATTTTCACCTCTTTCACGTAAATGCTGAAGCTGATTTTATGGTGCTATCTATCTTAAAGCTGACTTGTTAAAATAACCATCATATATAACTTGCAAGTTTAGATTTAAAGAATCCCTGCTCTCTAAGGGTACTTTCAAACAAGTTACAAGATACAAAGAACATACTTTTAACAAAACATGATGAAATAGAACTTAAAGACTTTAAACTGTGATTTAAAGTCTTTTGAACACTCATTCACTTCTCAATATTTTTTAAATATCTCCCATTGTCAGGCAGTACGTTAGGATTTGAGAATAACTAGACAAATTGGAGACTATTCTTTCCTAGACAGTCACAAGGTACCAGGAGAAAGAAAACAGTATGATAGATTGAAAGACGAACCATTGGAACAGAGTTATGTACTTACTGTATGTATGTCCAAAAGAGATATGTACAAAGTGTTATGGGGGAGCACAGAAAATATCTCACAGGCACACGCACACACAGAGATTTTTAAAAAGGCAAGGACAAGATAATTTCAAATGGGAATTATCCTTTATCTGGCTATTTAAAGAGAAGTTGAAAATTCACAAATCTCCCCTAGATTAGAGGGTCAGGACATATAAGCCAAGGGAATAGCAACTTCAATGACAAGGACACGTGAAAGGTCATGGTGTGGTCAAGAAACTGAAAAATGCATTACTTGTATATGACTTCAGTGAAATAAACGTGGGAGGGGTAAATGTTATCCAGAATCTTAAGCCATCTGTTCACTCTTCCATGGAAAGCTTGAGGAAACATAGGTATTACTCAAATGACCATTTTATGTAGTCTTTGACAAGTAGGAGAAAATTTTATCTCTTGTCTGGAAATGTCATTCAAAGAATTCTGCAAGAATAGACGCTGTTCTTGGACCCTTAAAAGCAAAGTACCTTGAATGAATTTTCAAGGTCTGAGTCTATGGGCAGAAGTTTTTATCAGGATATCTAAGATGAAACAAAGCTGAGGAGATTTTTTTTTTAATTTTATTCTTTTAGGTAGGAGATCGTTTGAACAGGAAAGCTTTGAGGAAAATAAAATGGGTGATATTGATTGCAAGGGGCTTAAATCTAACTGATTATGTTTGGAGAATTATATCAATTAGAGACCATAATTTAAATGGGGTGGTAGGGAAAATGGACCCCTTAATTAAGTCATATAAGAAGAGAATTCAACAATTTTTAGGAGGTTCCTATCTTTCTGGCCCTCTCTTCCATTTTTCAGACCCCAGACACCTACTCAAAAACAGATCCACTCAATGGAGATACTGATCATCTATTACTTTTCTTTCTAACCTCAGGGCCTTATGTGTGGAAGTCACAGATATGTGTTCAACTGAACTTAATATATTGCCAGGATATGATTATATTGTGGAGGCAACAATCATGTTAGCAATAAAGTTTTTAACTAGATATTACCTAGAAAGACGACTCAGCAACAACCTCTTTTTATATTTTGTACAGTCCAGTGTGGTGTAGTGGAAAAAACAAGGGAATAACAACAAGATAAAGAGGAGGATTTGAGTCCTTTCTGGCACTTTCTCTCTCTCCCTTAATGGAGATGACAATATGACAATACTCAGTTCAAAGGTATCAGGGAAATATGTAACTGGTGGATATATGGACATATGACAGCAGAAATGCTGAAAAAGTAAGCAAAGGACAAAACGTGAAGAACATTCAAAGTTCTCCTCTAGATTAAAAATCCTGAACTCACTAGGTTCCAAAGAGTGAGAGAGAGAAAATCTGTATTTAATTTTGAAAGAATGGCATTCTAAGGCAATATAAATATAAAAGGTATAAAAATGAAATTTCTGTGGGTTTCTTTCATCTTAGAAGGTAAAATACTGTTTTAATATTTTTAGTACATGCCATAAAATATTTGCTTTTAGTTCATATTCCACATACATATATATGACTTCGAATAAATTACATGTTTCAAAAAATCAAATCTTGCCCATGTACCATTACATTTCAAAGGTGAGCATCTAACAAAGTATAAGCCAATTTAAAAAAATTCATTTTGGCTATTTAAATCCAAGGTACACAAAAAAGTACTTTAAATTAAACATCAAATTCATTTTATGTTTCTCTAAAGTCACAAAAAAATGAGGAAAGATTAAAAACTGAATACCATTCATTAAAAGCTATCAGTTATATGAATTACTCATGTTACTTAAAAACTATAAATTTTAAAAGTTCATTTTAAATACCTTTAGATTAAGCAGAAGAACCTACATCTTCTCCAGTTTTCTTCTGTTACTGTTTTTCTTAACAATACACAGATATATCAAAATCATTCAGATATGTTTTACTTGAAACATTTCTAAATGACAGCATTGTCATACATACTCTCTCTACTAAATGTATTCACATCGTTGATGTGCTTAGAATCGTTCTCTTTTTATCTGTCAGAACTTAGGGTAACATATAGTATACAGTCCAGACTTAAGAGCTTAGATTATTTGATTTAGTAAAGAAAGATACTGTTTTCCTGGTACACCTATTTGAAATAATAAAACCTTTTAAAGAAACCTTAGTACTTCAAAATAATTAAATTTGACAAAAATTAATGAGTAATTTTTAGGTCTTCATTCACAAGTGTTTATAACCCAACTCATATTTACTACTTATTAAATCTGTTAAGTATTTATCAATGCTCTTTTTATTCTGCCCACACAATGACTATAAAGTTTCCCTTAGAAGGTAAGTCATGAATATTGACTGAATTAGAGATTATGTGATAATTGTAAATATGCAGATATAGAAAATGCTCTGTTTTTAGTTTCAAAGAGACAAAAGTCAGAATTCAGTTTAGGGTTGTATATTTTTATCATACTACTGTACTACTACCATGTGACTTTATTTTTAAGTATGAAGGACACTATATGGTTTCTGTAGATTGAACTATGCTTTTGGAAGATGTTACAATCCTTTTCAATGGGATATAGGTTTTACTTAAAATATAAATCTCAAATCATTGTCTTTCACTCATAATTTTGTGTGTCATGCTGTTTTATGCTCTGACAATGAAAAAAAAATCTTTGAATTGACATTGTTCTGTTGAAAGGAATAATTATGTTTCTTTTTGTAAGCCAGCATAATATTTGTACATTTTGGACTAATCACCAAAGAAAAGTGTGTCATCTCTAAGGTTCACTGGGGTCCTAACCACGAAACGTTTTCATAAATTAGCATCTCCTTGAAACTGCCCATTGAGTATAGAATCCTCAGCCGTTACAACCCACATCACCCTAAAACACTCAAAGAAGCAGGACCTTAGTCATCACACAAGGCAGTTGTCTACTATGACACCATCAAGCTCTAATACTCTCATTATAAAATCCGTACCTTCCATATTCAACATCACCAATCCCCTGGGGATATCAGGATAGAGCAGGAATCAGCTAGTGAAGATTGCTTCTCAGAAGTAAGCGCCTAGTCAAGAGGACCCAGACCTACCCTTTTGTCTTTGAGTCATCCTATTTACTTTGATGAGATTGTCATCTTACCCATTTATTGGGCTGGCCAAAAAGTTCGTTCGGGTTTTCCTGTAACATCTTATGGAAGAACCCGGACAACCTTTTTGGCCAACCCAATACAATGGTGAGATTATTATTACGTTTCAAAAAAACTGAAAGATAGTAAACATTTTATTCATTTATCTCTCCATTTAATCACTGCTTAATTAAATTAAAACATTTTTATTAATTTATTTCTCTTGGCATGATCTACTTGCATAAGAGAATTTAGATACACTTGAAAACTACACTAAACTCTTTTAAGCTACTAGTTCCTATTCCAAAGCAGTCATTTTTACCTTAATTTGGTGCAGATTTTACGCTGGGAGAAGTACATAAGAAATACTTCTATATAGACTTTTTTCCCATACTCAAAGTTATCTTAAATTAATATTTCTTACCTATGTTATATATATATATATTTCTTAATTCCTAAGCTTCTAATGTAACTATAATTTGTCAGCAGTTTATCAGGTATAAATGTTGTATTATTATAATTTATGTTTTCAATACTTGGCATGTTTATCCTATTTAAACTTGCAAAACTGCCAGTAAGTTTAAATTCTAAGTAAACTTCAATACCCCATGTTGCATTCATTAATCAGTGATAATTTACACTAATATAAGTTCATTGATCTTTTCTTCAGGCTCTCCCTTGTGAGTAATTTCATCCTTTAGAACACATTATTAGATACATTAAGCAGTGGTATTCCACTCCAACAAATCAGCCTGGCTTGTCTGCTGGAGAAACACCCAATTAATAATGACATATAAAGTGATTTGTATAATTTTTCATATTGTAACATCTAATTTATCGCAATCCTGGAAAAAAATCCACGGGTAGCCATTCAGAGATAAATTAAACATCATCAGAAAATGCACATCACTACAATATTGATTAAATCAACTGAGATCAACATTTATTTCTCGTGTTTCTCCTTAAATATACTTGACATGAAACTTTGGCTTCTTTAGTTATATAGTGAACATTTTAAAATGCTCTTGACTTAAACCTTCAATTCATTAAAGAAATTTTGAGGTTTTTACTTTGGAAAGGTTTCACTGACTTTGTTAGTCTTAAATGTGCAGTCTCAAAAAAAAAAACCAAGCAGAACATAAACAACCACCAAAAAAACTACTTCATGCCCTCTATTGCTAAGAATTGTTTATTTTTGCTTTCGTAAGTCTGTTTTTAACTTAACACATATCATGACCACAGGGGGAAAAAGTTATTACAGTGTTATTATTTTTTCATGCAGTTTCACATTTTTGAAGAAGAAATTAAATACTACTGCTACCATTACTACTACTACTTGAAAAACAGCACCTTAAATTTACTGTATTATTTGAATCTAAAACAACTCTGTAAGGAGCACAGTGAGATAAGATTTTGTGATATGATGCTATCCCTCTCCTTCTTGCACTCCTTTATACCCTGTCACCTTCTACCAATTTATTCAGTAGCATTCATTGCCTCAACCAAGGGAGAGATGAAAGATGGAAAAAAAAAAAAAAACACTCCAAATTCCAAAATTTAGGCTCTTGTAATGCTAGGTTCTTGACACTAGACGAGATAAAGACTAAATTCCAGCCCTGATAAATGACCCCTGTGCAAGGAGTAGAGGCAGAGGGAAAACAGATAGAGCGCAGGCGCGGAGGAAGACCAGGGAGAAGCAAATTCCCTCCTGCAGGGAAGCCACCGATCTGACAGCCTCCCAGGAATCCTCACACCGGGCACAATCTCCACGTCTGAGTCACCTCCCAGACCCAGCTCAGAAAGGTTTACAGACAGCAGTAGGATCCCACAACACCAAGACCTGAGGGTCGTGCGGTTGGGAGACCGGCTGGGACCATGACCGCTGTGAACGGATCATCAAAGGACCAGTGGAAACAGGAAAATCTCAGCAGGTCTTCATGTGATTTCATTGATCCATTCATATAACAAATACCTATTTAACACTTACCAAGTTGCAGGCACCTTTCTGATGGTGAGGTGACAGCAGGGATAAAACAAACAAAAAGACTCTGCAATCACACTTTTCTTATACACTTCCTAAGGAAGAAGAATAACCAGAATCTTGGAGAAGCTCTTCCTAGGTGGGAAAAATTACTTCAAGAACCAAATGGATCCGAGCGGCTCAAGGAATGCACTGTTGTATATACTGGGAGCCCATAAAGCTCTTCATGTCAGCCAACGCACCTGTCCCCCAGCTGCTAGGAGTGTCAGCCTCTGAGGACATACTACTGGGTCTCACACTGGGATTAGCCCCCAGCTACAGCAAACTGCCTCTCCTGGTATTACACCCGCTCCCAAGGGGCAGCCTGTGGCCGATAACTGGCCAAGGCCCGATACTCAGCCTCACGGTCCCAGCGCGGGACAACTCTGGAAGTCCATCCCAGCTGCAGACTTCCCGGGAGAATCAGTTGCAGTCACTTTGCAGAGAAGCCTCTTCTGCCCACCTGCCTTCTACACTTCCTTACAGGTGTATCTCCTGAGAGCACCGCCCAAGGCCAAGTCCCCTTCTGCACTCAACTCACCATCACAGAGTCATTTCTAGGGAACCCAGAGTCTAAAACACAGGGATCAAGGGTCAAATGAGTTGAGTCCTGAGGACTCCAAGGCAGCTGTGAATACTGCTGAAAGGAAAGAGAAGTCTTGCTAAGACAAAAGACCTCTGAGCTCCTACTTAACTCCTAATGGTGGAAATGTACTCACCGTTAGACTGTAGCTCCTGGGAATCCTCTTGACCTCTACCTGCATACCCCACAGAGGAGCCCCATCAAGGACCAGCTCTGACCCCAGGTCCTACAACTGGCTGGCCCCATGCCCGCCAGAATTTAGATGCAATCCCGGCAGAATAGATGTGGTGTGAATCCCCGATTTTCGGATGTGAAGTTTCTAACATCCACAGGGCTGGGAATTATATTGGAAAGTAACTATTGTAATAAAATAATAAAGAAACCTACTTTAAACATCTAATCTGTTGACAGAAATGTGTGACAATTATAAAAATGGATATTGTTCATTTTGCAAATGGAGAAACTAAATTTACATATATATATATATATATATATATATATATATATATATATATATATATATATATATGTAACTCACACAAGTTCATCTTTATCAAAAATGTCAGAGAAAGATTGGGACCCAGGACCATCTGTCTCCAGTTCTCATTCTTATCCCCATGGAGTATCAAAAAGTTAAATAATTATTCTTGTTATCCAAAAACAGTATTATAAGTAACTCTAGTTTTCTATTTATGACTTTTTTTAGGGATTTAAAGCAATGTAACCAATGTTTTCTCACAACACATATATGAAATTTTCTCTAATTAACAGAGACCTACACCTTTTTATTTAAATATTTTCTTGCACTTAGAGCTTTTAAAGATTTAGAGCAGTGGGTAGGGTTAAAATTTCCAAATGCCTTTTCTGAACATTTAAATATTTAAAGGATCAGGTAAGCATTGCCTGCTTTAATTTTTTTCTTTTACTTCGTTTTTCTCTCCATAAATGAAAGGCTTTATCTGTGTCTATTTTCTTCATTCATTTCACCCCCAAAAAGGTCTCCTTAAGAGAGAATATAGGAAGCTATCATCCTATTAATATTTCTTCTTCAAATCAGAAGTTTAATGAAAAGAGAAAAAAGATAATGGGTTCTCATAAATTACCTTTGAGCTTAAAAGTTACTTTCAGAATTTCTCATAGAGCAAGATGAAAAGATATTACAATATCTAACCAGAGGAAATGATACTTGCAAACCCTATGAACAATTGCTACCTGCAAGTGTTGTAGGATCTTCTTCTTTTAAGAAAAACAAACAAATATTACCAGTGACTAATGTACAGATAACATTTGTGCTTTCTTATTAAATATACTGGGTGACTGAATTTGTTTCTCTTTTATCAGAATCTGATATGAATCTTTAATTTCTTAATACATTCTTTCATAAATGTATTTATCACAAACTGTTCATGACTTCAGCTTCTTTCAGATTTTCCATGATTTATTAAGATAACCCTTCAAATGACAACTTTTTTTTTTTTTCTTAACTACAGAAAAAGCTAAGTAGATATGTAACAATGCTTTGGAATTGAAACCACTAATCATACCACACTAATACATAGAGGTCTGTTTCTGTGTGTGTATGTGTATATACACATCTTCTTTCACACAGAATGTTAAATATTATAAAAAACTATTGAACAATTTATGGCATATTCACCATATTCAGTTTATTAAGCAAAAATAAATGTATCTGTGCTTTGAAGAATATAATACCAGATTAACAACATTCAAAGAAGTGAAAACTTGTAATACCTTTCATATACTGGGTATTAACTGATTTGTCAAACATGATGCCCTAGAGTATATTTGTGATTATTTCAATTTATACCTTGGAATTAAAAAGCTACTATTTCTTTATTAGTCTGTTGCATGGTTTTAGGTTTGAATTTATTTCTAAGTGTTAAAAATATATAAATTATGTGAAATGTCTAAAGAAAAAATAAACTGATGTATCTGAAATGTTACAATTATACTAAAATTAGTATAAGGTTTAAAAATTAATTAAATGAAGGGCCATAACATAAAGATGGTCTTTTGAACAAAATAAAAATGATAGTATTGCAAATACCAGTCATAATAATAATGTGGGTCAACTTTGGACCTTCTGGGAGGCAAGGGACAGTTAGATAGTTTGGCCAAGCTTGCATTTACTATAGAGGAGATGAATTTCTATTGCTACTCCTTTCTTTCTTTTTTTCTTTTGGTTTTATTTGAGAAAAAGACAAGGAGAAGGATGAGAAGGAGAAAATGATTAGAACTTTCTAAGAAGACACCACAAGTATTTCTCTCTGGGAGTTCAGGACGAGCAGAAGTCATGTGAAGATGGAGACGTGCCTGACTGAAGACTAAAGAATGATGCCTAAAGGGAAGAGTATTACAATGGTGAAACTGCAAACAAACCAATATCCAGAATTGAATCCTCTGAGAATTCAAACAGAATGAAACCATTTATTTCCTCGACTACTAGAATCTGCAAGGGCTGTTTGAACCATGAATTCCTAGTCATTTAAACCTATGAAAATTCTGAAATTAAAGGATAGATTCAGGATTCTTAAAAGACTGATAGTAAATAGGACTCGACTGATAGTAACTAAGAATCTAGTAAGGGCTTCCCTGGTGGTGCAGTGGTTGAGAATCTGCCTGCCGATGCAGGGGACACGGGTTCGAGCCCTGGTCTGGGAAGATCCCACATGCCGCAGAGCAACTAGGCCCGTGAGCCACAACTACTGAGCCTGCGCGTCTGGAGCCTGTGCTCCGCAACAAGAGAGGCCGCGATAGTGAGAGGCCCGCGCACCGCGATGAAGAGTGGCCCCCGCTTGCCGCAACTGGAGAAAGCCCTCGCACAGAAATGAAGACCCAACACAGCCAAAAATAAATAAATAAATAAATTAAAAAAGAAAAAAAGAGTCTAGTAAGAACAACAGAATTTGGGGAGCAGAAAGGCAATTTAAGTTTAAGATCTACTTTAGTGCGGTAGCACTTCTATGATCTTTTATATATCATATCAAAGGTCTGTATCATCTTTTATATAAAAGAACCACAGTTTATTTATATATATTTTATATACACATTTTATGTCTAATATATGGTGTATATATATATATATATGAAAAAGATGCGGTTCTTTGATACAAAGCAAAAGTATATGAAATGGTTATCTTTGTGCTCATTAGTAATTAGGTCCTGGAGAATTGTTGAGATTTATTTTAATAATTTAAAATTTTGCTTAAATAGAGACAAAGGCCAAAGAAATGTTTAAGGAATATTCTGAATGGCTGTCTCCAACCAACTCATTTTATATACAATAAAAGCAAATATCCAAATATCAAAACAGATGTATCCATCTCCCCACTCAAATTCCCATCCTCATATTGTCTTAGTTATTCTAACCAGTTAACAAGTCTAGAGCTTGGAGCTCTGTTTGATTCTTTCTTGCTGCAGATCTCCCAACAATAATTAATTCCATGATTCTATGGGTTCTTCCTTCGAAATAAATATCAAATGCTCCTGTCTGCACTCTTTCCATTGCTAACACTCTTATTCTGACTTTTCTCGTGTACTTCCGTTGCATCTTCATGGGAAGCTGAATCCTTAGTCTTGAGTCACTCATTATTTCAACCTACACACAACAATGAAATTAATATTTTTAAAACACTGAAGGCACTGACAATATATATTACTCTTTGACTCTTAGCTCACCATATACAATATATATTATATTGTGGGAAAAAAGATTAAAGTAAAAGTAATTATAGATGACAGATGATACATAGAGATATACACACGTGTGCATGTTTGTGTGCACACATTAATCAACTCGGAAAACTTGGCAATCATTTGATCAAAACTATTTAACATATAAGCCACAATAATATTAAGATCTCTATGGAGATATTAAAGTAAGCAATTTGAAAGAAATCATTGTAAACCTGTACCTATATTCCATCACACATCATAGCATAACCTTATTCAATCTGGGGAAGAACTAAAATATTTAGTGATAAACAGGGACAGATAGGTGGGTACGTAGGTAGGTAGGTAGATACATAGATACATAGATACGAAATATAAAGTGAAATAAAGAAAACTTTTACACTTGCTTGCTTTTATAAAGAAGTCCTGAATTAATCATTCCCATGACAGAAAATAGAGGACAAAAAGGATATTTTGGAAGGAAATAGCAGTGACTTAGAAATATAGGACCTAGGGAGGTAATGGGAGTTTTGGCCTCAACCACAGATTTTTTCAAAGTCTGTGGAGTAACCTACCTATTGAAATAAGAATTCCCATTTCATGGATCATTAATTTCTTTTTCAAGTGATTAAGGATGTATTACAGAAGAAAGTCCTACCCAGACCAGGAAATAGGACATTATAAAGCGGCTTTTCTATTAGGTCACCAAAGGTTTTATCTTGTCTGTTTTTGATCATTTCTAGTGCTCATGTCTACACGGAAGATTATTCTTTCTAATTGTTCTCAGTGACAGAAACATTTTTCATTATACTTAAATTTTTTATCTTTTTAAATCTTCAGATCATTATTCCTTGTTCTAAGACCTTAGCCAGCTTAAATAAATCTTCCTTCTCTTTTATACATACCATTGCAAGTATTTATATATAGCTATCATATTCCCTCATTTGTCACCCCATCTCTTAGCTATATATATTAAATAACATTAATTTTTATTATTAGATCATAGGCCTTTTTCCTTTTATCATTTTCACTGTCTTTTGAGCTGACTCTAATTTTATAAAGTGGCTTTTATGGTAAAGAAGAGATAGGAGTGAAAAGAAAAATACGAGAAGTAATTAAAAGATATATATTTTCATTATAGAAGGCATACCTTTTATACTGTGGCATCATAACACAACTATCTAATTTTCAATGAGAGCATGAAAAAATTATATTAAGCTGACTTTTGACTTACATTAACATAAAAATTAGTCAATGATTTCAGGTATTTTATAACTGCACACTACTTACTATCCAAGAAGACCCTTAAGAAACACTAATAAATACTGGATTAAGAGCATGATTCAAAAAAGCAAAAGGAAGGTCTTGCTGTGCACTGATTAGTAACCAGGGATTTTACCATTCCGCCATAGAGTGACCCTTCCATTTTTGGTATCTGGGTTTTGAGTCATGTGTGTGTGTTTTAATAGCTGTAGTTATAATATTATAATAACAGTTATAATGGCTTTAAGACTGCCATTATAGTATTTAGTCTACTGAGTTTGCAAGATTTTTATAAAGAGAAATTAATAAACCAGAATAAACGTCTTTGAAGTTGTTTCAACTTTATTCCGAGCACACACAGCACAATTTTCATTTGAAGGGTATTTATCACATATTATTGCATTCCTACAAAGAGACAAGTATTTGGCTACTTACAGGAAATGCAATGGTGAGAAAACATGTTTTCTGCTCTCACAGTGCTTATATTCTAGTGGTAAAGACTGTAATCAGATAATCATACAAGTAAATATTAAGGGTTAACCATGTTAGACGCTTTATAGGTAAATGAGCTTACTAGGCCATTTGCTGTTCTTCTCATGATTTTTCTCACATTACAGCATTCGGAGATGGGTCTATGCAGTTGCTTCCCTGGAAGCTGGAAGCTCCTTAAGAAGAGGCATCAGATCTTCTGTTTCTTTATATCCCTCATAATGTCTAGTACAGATTCCATAGCAGGTGCTCAATAAATACATGTTAAATTGAGTGCAGGTGTGCTCACTGGGGATTTTTTTTTTTTTTTTTTTTTTTTTAACAGCATCAAAGCAGAGTTTGTAGACCATCTGCATCAGAAATACCTGGGGTGCTTTTTAAAAAGGCCAGCCCCTATGGATCAGTATCTTTGGTGGAAACAGAGAATCTAAAATTTCAATTAAGTTCCCCAGTGATTTTCTTGCACACTATTGTTTTGGGAATCACTGGAGCAGAAGATATCGAGCACATGTTTAGAAAATAATTTGCTACTTGAAAAGAAAAAAAAAGAACTTTACATTTAAGACACTTAGTATACCAAGTATGAAAATAAAAGATTTTAAAATTTTTTGGGGGGCGGGTATTTCTTTGTATTAAAGTTGAAGCTATTTTACAGGCACACTATATCACAGATAATGTTTTTTTCCCAAGGGCCTCAATGAGATTTTCCTATCATGTGTCTATAAGTAAAGAAGCAAATAATACTAATTGCCGACTCAACATCCTTTCTATCTTTCACACTAACAGAGTCCTGATTTTTGTTCTGGGTGACAATGTGCCTACAGAAAAGTAGGAATCTCTCCTGGCTACTTTGCAGCAAGACATATCCATGTGACCTGGCTGTGGTCAATAGTCAGAAGTCACTCAGAACACGTTGAACAGAGGTGAACACACACGTCCAATGGTAGAGGGGTAAAAAGGTGCCTGTGATGTTGATAACAATGTGGAATGTATGTCAGATTTCTCATCACTGGACTCTTTGTTATGTGAAAAATATAAACCCTTTGATTGTATAAACCACCATGATAGGATTTATATCCTTGCATTCTTACAGATATCCCCAAACAAGACATCTATGGTAGGCAGAATAATGGTCTCCCAAAGATGTCTCCATCATAATCCCTGGATATGTCACATTACATTGAGCTTGCAGGTGGAATTAAGGTGATATGAGATTATCCTGGATTATCTGAGTGGGACCAATGCAGTCACAAGAGTCCTTAAAAGTGGAAGAGGGAGGCAGAAGAAGCAGAGTCAGAGTGAAGCAATGTGAGAAAACCTGGACCAGCTATTGCTGGGTTCAAACACAGAAAGGGGTCAGGGGCCAAGGAATGTGGGTGGCCTCTAGAAGCTGGAAATGATAAGAAATAGCCACCTTAATTAAAATTCTCTCCTTATCCAAGTTGGTGCTCCTTAAATACTACACTCTAAATATAAACACAGACTTAAAAGAGGAAACAGAATACCCAACAGTTATGTCCATATTGTTTAGAGTTTAACTTGCACCAGATAAAAGAATTATATTTTCCAAACTAACGCAATCTCCTGATTACTTTCTAACACTTTTGATCCATGAACTGACTGTCATTGTGGATGAGGAATACAATGTACAAGAGAACAATCTAGAAGTAAGTGATTTGGCTTGAAGAAAGAAAAAAATTCAGTTTCCAGGCTAGAAATATTTGACTATTCAATCACATGCACATGAATTTATAAATAAGAAAAATGAAACAAAAAAATTTTCAGTTCACTTAAATATTTTATGAATGATCTTTATCTGTGTTGCTTTTTTGTCAGGACTTAACACAACTTGCATAAATTGTATTACCAGTTTTTTGTTTTCACAGATTCATTTACTTTCTCATAAACTCCTACATTTTAAAAAGTTTTTTCACCAGGGAAATGCAAATTCAAACAATAAAATACCATTACACACCTATTAGAATGGCCAAAATACAGAATATTGGTAATACCAAATGCTGGTGAGGATTTGGAGAAACAGGAACTCTCATTCATTGCTGGTGGGAATGCAAAATGGTAGAGCCACTTTGGAAGACAGTTTGGCTGTTTCTCACAAAGTTAAACATACTCTCATCGTAAGACACAGATTCTACTCCTTGGAATTGACCCAAAGGAAATGAAAACATATGCCCACACAAAAATCTGCATATGGATATTTATAGCAGCTTTATTCATAATTGGCCAATTTTGGAAGCAACCAAGATGTCCTCCGGTAGTTGAATGGATAAGTAAACTGTGGTACATCCAGGCAATGGAATGCCACTCAGCACTAAAAAGAAAGGACCTATCAAACCATAAAATGACATAGAGGAGACCTAACTGTATTTTATTCTGTGAAAGAAGCGAAGATGAAAAGGTCATATACCATCTGATTCCAACTTTGTGACATTCTGAAAAACACTAAACTATGGAGACCATAAAAAGATCAGTGGTTGCCAGGGGTGGGAGAGGGGGGAGAGATGAATAAGCAGAGCAATAGAGGAGTTTTAGGGCAGTGAAGATACTTTGTATAATATTATAATGATGGATGTATGCTATACATTTATCCAAAACCATAGAATGTACAACATCAAGAGTGAGCCCTAAGGTAAACTATAGACTTTGAGAGATTATGATGTGTCAACATAGGTTCACCCTTGGTAAACAGTCTACCATTCTGGTAAATGATGTTGATAAGGGGGAGGCTGTGCACGTGTAGAGCAGGGGAATATATGGGAAACACCTGTACCTTCTGCCTAATTTTGCTGTGGACCTAAAACTGCTCTAAAAAAGTCTATTAAAATAAATTAAAAGTCTCTTAGGCTAAACTCTAGATACCAGATGTTAAATCTATCTTTTTTCTCATAACCTAATCCCCTGTTCTGGAATTAATTTCAGAACATATTTGCTATAATAAAAAAATGCACGATCATTAAAGAATTTAAGGGTTTTTTAGGACTATTTATCAAGACATGAAGTCATTGATTCATATTCAAAAATTTACGCATGGAATAGTTTATTGTTATTTTATAACCTAGTTAAATGGGTTTGGCAAATCTTCTCATTTTCTCCTAGAGGTTTCATGTTCCAAGGTAGAAAGAATTTTAGAAATCAAGTGGACCAACCCTTTCTTGTAATGTTGAAGAGATTGAATCTGGGAGATTTAAGATGTTAACATCACTAAGATAGTCAGTATTACAACCTTGGTTATAACCAGTATTATAACTTCACTACAGAAACCTACAGACCATTACTCTTTCTCAAAGGCAGCTCTACTTTTTGATGTCAGTGTCACTGATATGTGTTCTAAGAAAAGATAAGTGAAAATTTTTTAATTTACAAGTAAATATTTCAGTTAAGGCACCAATTTACATGCATTCACTGTGTGTGACTTTACTAAAAAGGGTATATACTTATGGGTGACAAATTCAAAGATTTTTCTTACACACAAGATAATTTATCATAATAAAATAAATAAATTAGCTAATTCTTTTGGGTTCACTCTGTAGACACTGCCACAGTCCTTTGATCATGTTATAGACAATGAAAGCCAATGGAAATCACCCTGTAAACTACTTTTCTTGTTTATTTAAATAACCTGGGCTATCACTGAGCATTTGTATCATATTTCTAAGTTTACCATTATACTCATAACTAAAACAAACAGACAGTAAAAAATAAAACAGTGGAACCCTATAGTTACAAATACTATAGACTTCAAATTAACCTAAAGCCTTATCACTTGCAATACTGGGTCAGATACTGAACTATTTTTAGATTTTAGCAAACATGTTTAATGTACTTGTTATGTCATGGTTTTTTAAGGGTTATGATTATTAATTCATCTAATCTTTATAACAGCTCTATCAGATTGACACCATTATTATCTGTATCTTACAGATAGAGAAATAATGTCCTCTCTGCCAAGAAAGTGATAAATTCAAATCCTGACAGTCAGACTTCAAAATCCACATTCCTCATCTCCCTGCTGTGCTACATCTTGGATGTAACTATATTATTTTCAGATCTGAGTCCATCAGATAAAGCACTTTTTAAGGTAGATCTGAAAAATGCTGAAACAAATCTGAAATCAATTGAAAATATACTATATATACTATTGAATTTCATAGTGAAATAATAGGTTAGACTTTACTTTTCACTTACTAACATCAGTACCATGTATGTATATGTACATTGTAAAATGTTTTAAAAAGGTGATACTTTGTAGGGTCATTAAACTGCATTTCACCAAAGATATGATATTTGTATAATATATGGACAAAAAAGAAAGTAACATAAACGGAATCAGAATAGAATCTAAAAAGATTCTGACATACTACAGAGATGAATGCCTTAACATGGGTAAAAGCAATCTGGAACTCTTAGGATCAAAAAATAATTTAAGCACAGGAGAATAACTTAACACAGACACACCAAAAGTGCATTTCGAGAAGTTTAGCTAACCATTGTTTTGAATGAAATTTTGAGAAAAAAGCTGTTAAGCTACATTAATGAAATGCGTTGTTTAGAATAATAAGGAAATTAACCCCTTGCTGTTCTTTGAACAGGGCCTTTGCATTTGCTGGTTTCTCTTTCTCAGATACCTTTTCTCAGCTACCTCTTGACTCACTACTCACATTCGTCATATCGCTACTTTAATATTCTGCTATTAGAGAGTTCTCTCCTTACTACCCTACTAAAAACAGCATCCCCTTCTCACCCTCTATCTCCTGTTTTATTTTTAATTCATAACTTATTTTAATTTGTTTAATTTTTATGTTTCTCCTCCAAAAAGTAATTTTCTAAGAATAAGGAACTTGTTTAATTCAGCATCTAGAAGCTGATCTTGCCTCATAGATGAAATCTAATAAAAATATTAATCGAATGGATTTAAGGACAAAATACCATGGCAATATCATGTTTGATACCCCACTCCATTATGCTCCTCTGAATTAACACATGAAAGATTAAAAAATGCAATTTAAGAATTAAAATATGTGATCACCCTTAACAAAATTATCTTCATGATGCAAAGATACAATTAAAATGCAACACAGTTTGGAAGCAGAGAGGTAGAGCCTGCAAGGAACATGTAGCCTGTGGGATAAGGCGAATGTGCCCCGCTCCAAATGTGTCACATTCTTGGGGAGCAACTGCAGCACCAAAGCTACTAATGTAAGACTCTGGTTAGGTAATGGGCCCTGGAGGTTTGGTTGGAGGTAAATATAAAAGCTCAGACTCTGATACAGGGAGGGCTGAGCAGAGAGAGAATTCAACTTCACATGAGCCTGCAAGGCAAAAATTGAAAACAAATGAGAAAGATTATGCCAAAAAAAACAGAAAAAAAATCATTAATCAGGACATGAAATCATTCGGGATTTTTTTAAAAAATGACATATAGGTGTGAAAAGGAGTTTAAAAATGAGTATATTTAGGATACTAAAAGAGATAAAATAAGGAATAACATCTGTTAAAGCCAACAAGAAATAATTAAACAAGAACAGGAAGAAATGAAGCAAGAACATATGGAATATAAAATGAAAAGAATGAGGGGGGGGCTAGTCAGAAAGTCTCTAAAGGAAGAATTGTCAGGGTAAGTAACCACTGAGCTGAGATGCAAAAGGAGTGGGATACTGAGGAAAGGGTATACTTTGAAAAATGTTTTTCACTAAGACCAGGTAAAAATGTATTTGGTGTATTTTGGGAACAGAAGAAAGTCAGAGTAAATAGATGATGGGTAGATAAATAGATAAAAGAGAGAGATAGTTTTAGCAATTGTTTATAAATATATGATTGTCCCTAATAGTCTACAATTTGACATCATGTAACAACAAGAAATTACATCATAAAAATATAGTCAAAAAAGCTGGGAAGTCCTAGTTCAAGATCTTCATATAATCTACTGTATGTGAAACTACAAGAACACTATTCTTTTAAGTCAAGTTCATTCAAGTAATGTTTAATTGGAAAAAGGCAGCAAATTCTTTGTGTCTCCAGACAAAATAGAAAAAACATATGTGGATACAAACAGAGTAGCAACAAATATAAATATATATGAATATAATTAGCAACAAACAAAAGTAAGATTGTACAGAGGCAATTAGAAAGGGATAATCAAGTGTTAACTAGAATGTTAGAATACTATAATGTTACCTCTGTAAGCACTATATCATAAATGTGGCTTTAAGAAAGTCTATTGGACAAACAATGCTTTTAAGAATCCTGAAAAATTATTAAAAGGAATATCAAAAATTATTTAGATGTACAGAAAGAGTTGCCTTGTGTTCTAACCAAACTCTAAATGTGACCATGTACAGTTTATCTGTTTCCTTGCTTCACAGAGCAGTGCCCTTACTAAAGAAGTGCTTAATTAAAGTGTTATGGCTTTTGCTGATTTTTCATAGCTGCCAATTGATATGGTCATAAATTATTAGGTGCATGGAATATGAGACCTTGCTCCGTATTATAAATTGTCACTTAACAAACTTGACAGATGGCACCAACCTAAAGATTTCACTTGATAATAGGGCAATGTGAAATCTTTGCTTCACTCAAAAGAATTAAAACATGTTACATAAATCATTCCATCTATGAATTTAGCAGTTTTTTGAAGGTTCTATTAATGTTTCTAAATGGCCAAGCCAAATTAATTAAGAAAATGTGTGAACAGAGGTATTAAACTCAGGAAATATGACTATGTAACTACAAACCCAATGCTAAGTAGAGGACACCTTCAATTTGCTCAGTCTCTACTATGTGCCACTTAATTTACAAGCACTATCACTAAACTATGAAACAGAGTTTAGTGAAAGAAAGGCCAGGCCCACATAGCACACCAGTGGTAGACTTAGAATTCAAATCCATAAAGTTTCCTTCAAAACCTTTGGCTTTCCTTTACATTAAAATAAAACACTCTTTCTATTTAAATATCTAGCAGGCATTTCCTGGCTGTCTAGCGGTTAGGACTCCGCACTCTCAATGCTGAAAAATAAAAATCTATGTATGTTTTAAGGCAAAATTATTTTATTGATTATATTAATACCATCTTACTTTACTCCTATAAGAATCAAATGCAAGTCCCTTCTAGTCTTTTTGAGAATTGTCCTCCTTCAAGTCAACCTTCCCTCCATCACTAAGCTCCCTCACTGTACTGACTGATTCCAACTAGCCTCAAAATATACTCTGATATATCCAGTCTTTAAACAGGTTACAGGTCATTTCCTTACTATGCTTACAAGAAAACTCAACAAAAATTGTCTGGTTTTTCTTTCTCCAGTCCAATCTCACACTCACACACACACACACACACACACACACACACACACCCCCAATTCACTCATCAACACACACTGATATGGCTTTTTCTTTCTTGTCTGCCCACCAATGACAGTGATACTTTTCTACTTTTATTTTATTGAAATTCTCAGCATTACATCTTTGACTACCTCCTCCTGCTGGAAACACTGAACTGGTTTTTGAGAGACTGTGTGCTCTTAATTTTCCTTCCATCTCACCTCTGGTTTTTGCTTTTTCTCCTCCTGCACTGGTTCTCTGTAGCAGGGCCTCAAAGTCAGTCCGGAGGTCTGTTCTCTTGTCTGTTACTTCTCTGCACTGAAATACCGCTTTACGACATGTATGGTCACATTACTGTCAGAAACCTAGACCACAATATCAACACGCTTACCTGACTTCTGCATTTAAATGTCTAGTAGTCCTTTCAAATCAGCCTTGGTCAAATGGAGCACTTGGTCACCACCCTGCACTTGCTTGATCGTCAGGTGTCTAACACTGTAAATGACAACAGCACCATCCATGGCTCTATTCTTTGCTCTACCCATCACCCAAATCTTTCCTTTACCTAGATCTCTACTTGCATAAAGTTTTGAATACGTCAGCATCTCTCAACCCTCCCTGCCAACTTCCAATCCAGACACCAAACATCTAGAGTTTTCTCTTGTTCTTTCTCACACATCCCTCATACAGCACGCGGAGGGATGTAAAAATGTGAATTAAATCATTTCACCCCATTCCCTCTTCAGATCATTCACTCATTTCTCATTGTATGTAAAGTCCATGCTCTTTATCAAGGATTTACAATGTCCCTGAAGAATGTGACTTTTCCCTGCCCTTCCAAAATAGCTTAGTCTACTTGTTTCTTTGCACCCAACCTGCTATCTCTACCGTCAGCTTTCTGTTCCTTGATCACACTAAGACGTTTCTGTCTTCGAGATTTTGATATTTTTTACCCTTTTGCTTGTATCTTTCCATTTCTGGTCTTTCAGTAAAATGTTACCTTCTTAGAGGAAGTGTCCTTTCCAATTACTCTCACTACAAGTTTTATTTCCTTCATAACATTAATCATGATCTCAAACTATCTTATTTATTGACTCATTATTTTACTTTTTCTCTTCTGTTTCCCTCACTGAAATGCAACCCAAATGAGGGCTTTTTTACCGTTACATCCCTGACCTTAGAAAATGCTCAATTAATCATGGATTTAAATGAATAAATAAATCTTGACTAAATTCACTAAAACCAAATGTTCTCCCTTTAAGTCGGCGATGTTTGGTTGTTTAAACAGTTTGTAGGTATTCAAGAACCTTAAGTAATTGAAAAGTGTTTGAAGACCGAGGTCTAAGTCTTGGTTACAGCCAAATGAATGGTTTTACCACAGCACCAGCTGGGCTCCCACTTGCAAACTGTAAAAATTATGCAAAAGGCAGATATGCTAGTGGTGAGGATATGGGTTTAATAACGCTTGTCTAATCACGGAGCACTGAGGTGAGCAGGAAAAAGAGGGCAGACCAGCTTCACTAAAGACAGACCACCAGGCCACTGAAATAGGCAAAAGCTTTACTGCTCGGTTATAAAAGTGAACCTTCTCCTCAAGCATTACACAGAGCTGAAAAGCTACCAAAGAAATATTTTAACAACTGCTGGTGGTTCTATAGAAGTACCGTCTATCGTCATGCTGTAGGGGGTTTGGGTTAAAAATGGTTTTATTTATTTAAGGTTGTTTTGTGTCTATTAATTCATTTAAGTCTGCTACAGATATTTTGAGTATGTGAAAAAATGACTCAGATGCCAAAAGATCGGGAACAATTGCCGTAAATGCCTGGTAAAGATTTGAGGAGAATGTCTGTTTCTCTAAAAATTTGCCTAAATATTTATAAAGAATCATTAAACCGGTTTGTCCCACAGAATTTACAAAATGTATGACATTAAGTACTTAGGATCCTGGATTTTTTTTTCATTATGTGTCTGACAGCCCAAGAGAGTTTCAGTTCAGATTTCAGTGGACTTCTATCAAGAAGTTAAAAAGGTCTGTGTATGATCAGATTAACAATATTGTAAGAGTATGCGAACAAAGCAGAAATCAGCTAATAAACATGTTTGTCAACAAACAAGGACAAAACAAAAACACATGAAGAAATCAACAATTACCAGGTGAGGTGGAAAAGAAAAACATTAAAGGAAAAATGTTAGTTGTGCTTTTTCTAAGTTCCTAGAGAAGCAATGTTGTATAACAATTAATAAAGTGAATTATCTATGAGCATATGATTTTTCTCTTAGAAATAAAACTGATGAATATTAATAATAATGTACCCTATGCCAAAAACTCAAAATTTATCTAAAACTAACCATGTAATTTTGAAAATGTCAAAATAATAGGGACAGACTACACATCTGTGTTGTCAGGGGCTAAGGACTCACTGTGAAGGGTCACGAGGGGTTTTTTTGGGGCTGATTGATTGATTGTGGTGTTGGTTATATGACTGTATGCATTTGTTAGAATTCATTAAACTACAACTAAGGGTAAATTTTACTGATGTAAATTATACCTCATTGAAACCAACTTAACAAAATCATCATATGAAACAATTAAAATGATAAACCACAAACCAACATGTACTTCTTAAGAGTACTACCTACGTTGTATATGAATAGAAAAATTACAAAGCATGTATGAATTGCCTTTGGCTACATTATCCTCTAATCTGTACATTTTCTCACAGCATGTATGAGCAACTGTTATAGGTATATTCATTCTAATAATTTTATATATGAACGACAACCAGCATCCACATAAAATTTTTAAATTTTGCTAATTTTAAGAGTATGTGGCTAAAGTAAAATAAATCCAGATTAATCTGACTTGTATTTATCAACATTTGCCTTGATCTGCTGTCTATTTTCTTAGTCTGAAAAGTCAGAATATATGTAATGAATAAAAATATAGCCTATGCCAAATGTGAATAGTTCTCATAGAATATATTCATTCTCTAGAAAAAAATGAATATTCATGGGCACTTAAAATTCATCTTAAAAATGTCAATTGGGCTTCCCTGGTGGCGCAGTGGTTGAGACTCTGCCTGCCAATGCAGGGGACACGGGTTCAAGCCCTGGTCTGGGAAGATCCCACATGCCCCAGAGCAACTAGGCCCGTGCGCCACAACTACTGAGCCTGTGCATCTGGAGCCTGTGCTCCGCAACAAGAGAGGCCACGATAATGACAGGCCCGCGCACCGCGATGAAGAGTGGCCCCCACCTGCCGCAACTAGAGAAAGCCCTCGCACAGAAACGAAGACCCAACGAAGCCATAAAAAAAAAAAAAAAGTCAATCAATGAAACGAATTCAAAGTTTTACTGCAATACATTATATATAATCGAGATCCTCAGCATCATGAGATTATTTCATAATTAGTTTGGTCACTTAAAATAGTATATCTGTTGCTTTAAAATGTTTTGAGTTAACAACATTTTAGAATATTTTGTTATGATCTGTTTCATGGCCTATTTAGGCTCTACATATGAATATATTGATAATTCAGTACTCAGTTGGACAAGAGACCAGGGAATGCCTTTTATTATATCTGTTGGCTATAAAATCACAGGAGAGCTTGTAAGTTTTCTGAATGCTGTGATCAAGATGAACTTTTAGGGAAATGCTTGATGAGAAGGTGGTTTAGTGAAGAGGCTAATAAATTGAAGACAGCTTTCCATACATTTAATTTTTTCACATAGTACTCTTTAGGAACATTTGACATTATGCCCCCTTAGCTCTCGATTGTTTTGTTTTAATCTTTGAATACTCAGTTTGGGATTCTACACTGCACCTTCCCCAGAGCAAGGACCAAATCTGTCTTGGTCATGATCATATCTCTTTTCCCATCATAATACTTAGGACCCAGTAGGGCTCAATTAATGCTTAGTGAACGAATAAATAAAATAATAAATTATACCAATAGTAAATATATTGGAAACTTCTAGTGTTACTGACTTTCTGGCTATTTGTCTTTTAGAATACATTTATTAAAGATATCTATTGTATTCTATTCCATTTTTTTTCAGTATTTAATATTAAATTTCAAAATGTATGCCTAACAGTGATGGCTTACTGCTGAGTTATATAGTTGGTTATATTTTACAAATGGGAAATACTTTAGTAAAAGAACATATCACAAGTCAGAATTTAAACTAATGACAATCCAGAAACACATTTGTAAGGAAGTTAACACAACTAAGTTCCTCAACCAGAGAATGAAAAATAATACATAACTCTGGACAAACCTATGGCAGGGGGACAGGCCCTCAGAATTCAGAAACATACCTAATCAGAAAGAGAGAGGAAGAGAGAGAGGAAAGAAAAGCAAATCCTCTTTTTTTTTTTTATATTGAATTTATTCTAGTGTTCCTAGAGATTTCTATAAATCCCCTACCATCCACATAGTAAACATATGCTATATTTGGGGCTAATATTGACTCTGAAACGCCATTTTGAATTCATTGTAGAACTGAAACCAAAATCACACAGGCTAAAAACAATCCTAGTAAGCAATTCCAAATAAGGGATTGAATAAAATAAATGAATTCATCTAACCATGACCTATTTTAGTACACACATCTGTACATCAAACATTTGTCTCTATGATTTTCATGCTGCAAACATTTTCAAATCTTTGACCCCTGAGATTTCTGTACTGCTTAGCATGCAGCTAAACGACATTCAAACAGCATTTGCATATGTAGTATGATTTGGTAGACTAAACCCCGAGATGCTCTTCTCTGAAGAACAAGCTCTGTGTTTACTCGTGAATTTACTGACTTCATGCACTTTAAATATGAAAAATGTGAAAAACTCTCTTCGGGGACTTTATAGGAATAGTGTTCTCTTCACATGGCTGAATGATATGTAAATACAAACACTTCTGTTTCACTTTCTTTTTAGTCTGTGCGGAAGTTATATACAGGTATTGAATGACAAAACACAGCAATAGGTAACGCCTTGGATTTATCAGGTTTCAGGGTAACCTTCACTGTCCACAATTTTTAAGGTGGGAAGGCTGGAGCGGAAGTGACCTGATCATCGATCAATTAGATATTTATAAGATAATCGTAATCTTTACATTTATAATCTTCAAAATAAGTTTCTGTTGGATATTCAGAGTACGAATGCAAAGAAGTATGTCACAATCCCGGCTCACTAGGAAATTAGGTTCGACATTTAGGGGAGAGATACATCCTACCCGTGAAATGTTAATTTAGTAGCATAATTTAAATTAGAAAAGCAAAGAGGTATTTCTTCGAGAATTCATGGCTGGAGACATCATTTGGGCCGTGGTGCTAGGAGAAGTTTTCAATAGAAGGGAACCTAGTATTAAAACATGGGAAGAATTGTGTGGGAGAGAGAAGGGCAGAACACGGTGCAAACTTTAGATGTGGAAGAAAGAGGAACAGAAGCTCACTTGAGGTGTGGGATACAAGTGAGTTTATGAGGAACCAGTAGGAAAGTTTGGCTGAAGCAGTAGGTCTCATGGCCGAAGGTCATGGTTGCTTGACTCATACTGCAAAGGCAATGTAAAAGTAACCTATTCCTCTATTACATTATGCAGGTTAACTTCAGAAGGTGAGGACCAAAGTCTTTCCTGTTACTCCAGCCAATGCTCTCTTTCTCCATCAATTTTAGTAGCTGTACATGCCGGGATCACCAGGGTCCAATATGGGCACCTGCCACGCAAAGCAGAGTGCAACACAGAGGATAAAGTAGATGGCCCTGATGACCCAGGAAGATGGATAGGCCTAGGAAATAGGTTTTGTGATTTTTCCAAGTATTTCAGCTGGCTTAACACTGATATTAATCAAAATTTGCTTTGGCAAAAAATGTGAGAATTTTTATCAACAATCTTTGTTTTTCGATTCTCTTCAACAGCCAAATTTAAAGGACAGAGAAACCTTTACAGTTGTGTTGGGTATCACATCAGCTATTATTACTCAAGCCCATATTTTTTTATGCAGAAGCTAAAATAAAAATCAGCTATCTTTATTCTGTAAAACCTTTTATGCCTGTGTACCTGTGTGTTTTGTGAGGTGATGGTAAGGATAAGTCTTAATATTTTATATTCATTTCATAATATAAATTACTTGTGATAAATTCCAGTTATCTTGGCTAAAGGGAAGAGTTTTCTCCCACATCTGCAGTAAGGGGATGCCCTCTGCCCCTCAGTATCCAGGTAAGATGGTAGATTTAACACTGATAAAAAGTTTGTGGGACCAGGTTCATCATAGCTGTTGAGTTCTATCTACATAGCTAGTGCTTTAAAGTTTGTCTTTTCTAATAATAATACCTATACTGGTTAATATTTATCACGTGCTTACCATGTACCAAGAGATACACTAACTAAGCTTATTAATTACTTTACTTTATTAATTTACTTCATTACTTTAATCCTTGAGAATTCTCTCTTTATTCTCTGGGTATATGTGTGTGTGTGTGTGTGTGTGTGTGTGTTTGTGTGTGTTTACGGTATATATACACACTAAAGAATAATATGGAGGTTAAGTAATTTTTCCAAGGTCCCAAATGCAGAATATACGGAGCCATATTTTCAACCCAGGGAGTCAGGATTCAGAGCCAATACTCTCAACTGAGACACAACACTGCCTCTTAATCCAGATTTCAATATTTCTTAAACCACAATGTCCATAAAATCATGGGAATCAGCTACAGGGTTTTTTTTTTCCTATTGTTATTACCCATAAATGAGATAATTAAAATTAAATAATATCTAGGAATGGATGGGCTGATGGAGGTGGGGAAATGGGAAGGGGGCGGTACATATATATGTATATTCCTTTTACAGATTTCAAATACTAATATATATGAACTTTAACACAAAACAGCCTTTGATACTATCATCACTTTTGACCCAGCAATTCCCCATCACTTATTATCAGTCTTCCTATAAATGGAGTACTGTCGGCTTCCACCCTCCTCCCAGAGTAACTTATCTGTGCAGGAGACGATGCCATGGCCCCTTAACTGGTAGCTATAAGCCTCCACTGAAAACATTCTGAGGAATTTATGAAAAATGCTTCCACCTTCAACACTAACTTCCATCTGAAACTTGGGAAAAACCCTTTCCTTTCTTGGGCTTCAGCTGTTTATGATGTAACACTGTACCATATGAACCTAAAGTATTTTCAAGCTTTAAATCTATTGCTTATAATATGTCTAAAATCCTTCAATGGCTTCTCTTTACTAAATAAAAAGGACCAACATGGTTTATGAAGCCCTGCCCATTCTATGGGCCATTCCAAGAATATGTTCTGCTTTGTGTCTGTACGTCTCTTCTTGTACATGCTGTTCCCTCTGCCTGGAGTTCCCTGCTCTCCTCCCTTCCCAACCGTGCTCAGGAAACTCCTGTGTATCCTTCAGTGTTCTGTTCAAAAGTCCTGAAGGAATTCTTTTCTGACCTCTGCTACATTCTCTCACATTACCCTGTACTTCTCTTTTAAAACACTTAACAGCAATTATAATCACTTAATTTGAAATTAGGAATTGAACATCTGTGTCTTCAAACAAAATGTAACAGATCTGCTTAGTTCACTCCTATATCTTTAGTGTGTTTAGTACTGTTTGCATGTACTAAGCACTCAAGAAATATTTATTACAAATGTAAATAAATGAATATAAAAGGAACCAATTAATGAAACAAGAATTTTCCCAGTCTTCTTTGTAGGGGCAATAATTCTTATGAAAGCAATATTTCTCCTTATATTTTTTTCTCCATCTGATATCAAGTAGTCATCAAGAGTACAGATTTCATATCTGTCTCATTTCTAAAGAACACTTTTAGCAGAAATATTATCTCCCTTAACTGGCAAAAGTGTCAAGAATCGCCGACGCTTTGTAACAAAGAAAAAGCACTGTCGGCTCTCAAGTATGTTTCTTTGCCAAACAAGTGAATGTTGAGATATTTAAAAAATTCACCTACTCTCAAAAAATTTTATTTTAAAAGTTGTATTAAAAGTACCAAATGTAAAATAGATAGCTAGTGGGAAGCAGCCGCATAGCACAGGGAGATCAGCTTGGTGCTTTGTGACCACCTAGAGGGGTGGGATAGGGAGGGTGGGAGGGAGACACAAGAGGGAGGGGATATGGGGATGTATGTATATGTATAGCTGATTCACTTTGTTATACAGCAGAAACTAACATACCATTGTAAAGCAATTATACTCCAATAAAGATGTTAAAAAAAAAACAACCTTATTTTTCAAATCAAAAAAAAAAAGTGATGAACATAACCAGTCCCCCAATTAAGTACCTGTTTCTTACAAAAGAAAAAGTAGAAGACGCAGGAGTAGAAATAGTGCATGAGTTAATGTTAGAAGAAAAACATATATAATATTTCTTATCCTTTTTGCAGTGGAGAGCAGAACACCATATGTTTCACCCCCATACATGACAGAACAGAAGCGCTTCCCTAATTTGCACTTATATGTAAAAATCCACAGGGCTCATTTTCATTTTGAAGACTATGTTTGCAGTTTGCCAATGTGCAAATTAACAAACTTCTAGGGCATGGAATTTCTTCCTTCTCAAAGCCACATATAGTTCTTTTCTTCTTCATTACCATCCGAATGTGAATAGTGTGCGGCTTTCACTCCCTAGGAGGTCAGGATCACACCCACACAGGGGGCTTTGCACAAGGAACCAGTGCCTGAACCTTGTCAGCACTGCTCACAGGCGAGGCTGGTGTGAGCCAGTGCACGGCCCCAGCCCACATTTTGATTGTTGCACTATGGATACCATCTCTACATCTTAAGTAGCAAGGAAAAGGGTGCCTCTATTAAAAGCTATTACGTAAGGTGACTCCCTTATTTTCAGACTTTCTCCTTGCTTTGTCCAGCTTTGTGTTATACCCTGTATTGACTGTGACATACTTTTCCATATGAGGCAAAATGAGCTCTCTTGATTTTAAGAGTAAGCAGAGTGTAACCCAGCTCTCTCCCTTCCTCTCACTTCCTCTTTCCTTTTTAATAGGACTTCGGAATCTTCAGATGGTTTCCCACTGGACGCCATCAAGTCATATTTCCTACAGAATCCATTCTTACCAGTAAGGCAAGAAGCTAATCAGGAATGTTCACAATATGAGGCAGAAACAGGAAGTGAAAAGCTAAAGCCAATATTCAAAGCGAACCCTTATGCACTGCCCGGGCTGATGGTGTCTAGAGGCAAAGCAGTCAAAATAGCTGAGGGCACACTATCAATGTTTTATCAGAACCTCCGCAATTTCAACTAACAGCAAGGAATTCCACTTGGAGTACTTCCTCTTAACAGCTTTCATAATTCAACAGCCAACTCATGAACATTCCAAGCAAAGAGATCTGTCAGTAGTTTTGGTATCAAAGCTATATTCTCTATTAAAAGAGATGTGCTCAAACTCTCTCTGCCAAGACCTTGTTTGAGAGGATACATTATCACAGAAACAGAAAACTTCCTTGCCACCTAAGAAAACATACTGCATGAGACCACTGATTGATTCATAGTTTTACAATAATGGCATATACAATCCAGCCCTATTTGTGACACTTTGTCTGTAATCTCTTTGAAGGATACTCAGTGTTCAAGCTATGAGCAAGAATGAGTATTTGTTCAAAAACACATAGACAAAAAATTTCAAGTCATTTATTTCATTAAAGCCATTTGCAAGTGGGTAATGAGGAGCTCATGAATTGTTATTTTTTTTTGTTTATCACAAAAAAGTTTCCTTTAGGAAAACTGATTCACTGGAAGATTATCATCATTATTTCTATTCTTCAAAATGAGCCACCATTTATTTGGTAGTTGTCAAAACAATAGAAAAGATAATTCTATGTAAGTTTTGAGTAAAGGATCATGTGGATTTTGTTTTTATTGAGAATAGCGGCTCCTAATCTTTTTTTAAAGGACCACGTTAATGCTTTGTTTTAGTGTGTGTTTCTGTCAAAATCTTCTTTTAAATACCAGCAGTCTTACATTTCCACATAGAAGCCTTTTATTTAATAACTATTTATGATGTATTTTAAGAATAAAGCCTGTCTTACAAATAATATAATGCAAAATTGTATTTTAGAGACTTTAACTAGAATTTTTCAAAGCGTCAATTCATTAATGCCTCATTCTCTAAAGAATGATCATCGCATGCCCTTTTCTCCAGCTCATCAAAAAGTGATGCTTGCTTTGAGATTTGTAGTATCTCAACTAATTAAACTCTTTGTGTTTGCATTTGGTAAAGGATTCAAAAAGAGATCACTAAGCAAAGAAGATTAGTGCAGAGTTTTAAATATTATTTCAGTATTGACTGATCTTTGTATGTAACACAGGTTCTAGCAATCCCTCTTTTAGAAAGACCACAAAAGATTAAACTAACAATTTGAAAATAAAAATAGAGGAATACATACACATTTAATTCTATTTTCTACTTGTTACATTTTGTGGGTAACACTTTTTTTCCTTTGAAGAAATGGCTTTATTATAAGTATTTCCTATTTTTTAATTTATTATAGTATTTCCTTTTGGAGAAATATATATTTATTTTAATTATTTCAGGTAACATCTAGGTCTATGAAGATAACATTAATTAATGAGTGGGCCAAAATATAAAAGTCAAAACAATGAAAGCAGTCCTGGCATTTGTGTGTGTGTGTGTGTGTTTGTATATGCACAAATTTGAGAAGGAAGGGGCTATTTAATCATTAGATAATAGAAAAAAATAGGTTTTCATAGGGGCTAAATAAAGGAGGGTCATACAACTTTTATAAACCAAGTTATAGTCAATTACACGAAGAGTAAAATAACATTTACAGGTCTTATCAAGAATTATTTTAAAATTAAGCCGTGCTTCAATTTATAGGGTTCATTTATATACTTATTTACTAATTAAAATGGGTATTTATTATCTTAAGTGAGCAAGTATTAGGCATAAATATGTTCTACAGATCCCTTTTCCTACGAACATTCCTCGATATTATACTGCTTTGGTGATTAACATTATAAACCAAGAACATCAGAAAATGCTGCAGACAGAAAATGTTACAAAACATTTCATTCTGAATACTGGTTTTATTATGAATTGTATATTTTTTTAACATCTTTATTGGAGTATAATTGCTTTACAATGGTGTGTTAGTTTCTGCTGTATAACAAAGTGAATCAGCTGTACATATACATATATCCCCATATCCCCTCCCTCTTGTGTCTCCCTCCCACCCTCCCTATGCCACCCTTCTAGGTGGTCACAAAGCACCAAGCTGATCTCCCTGTGCTATGCAGCTGCTTCCCACTGCTATCTGTTTTACATTTGGTAGTGTATACATGTCAATGCTACTCTCTCACTTCGTCCCAGCTTACCCATGAATTGTATTTTAAATCATCTATCTTAACATCTTAACACACGGTAATTCCTTATTTTTTCCAATGAAAAAATGTGTCTCTACTGCTCTTGGTGTGTGTATGTTGGGAGGTGGTCGATCTATTTATCTATTTATTATCTACCTCATAAGAGTATGATAACGAAAAGAAAAAAAAAAAAGCCATATGCCTTACCTACCTCTTACAGAACTGGCCCACTTCCGAAGTTAGGAATTTCAGGCCATAAACTAATATTCCAGGGTGGCCTCATTGAGAATTCCAAACTATCAGATGAAGTTATATGTAAGGCTGAGCATTTCTAATTGCATATAATTCAAAATCCAATGTGAAATGAGTTCGGAATTACCCACTGTACTAATTCCCTTTATAATCATTCTTAATGAGGAGTTGACTATACTTTATCAAGAGAGTTTTATTTTTTGCTTATCCTAGTTACCAATTCAAAAAGAGTCATACAACAGCAATTTCACATTAAAAGATATATTAAGCACAGATAAAACATATTTCTGTTTATGAAAAGAATAATTCTATTTAATAGTTTTACCAAGCATGCTTGTAAAAATTATGTTTATATAACCTTGATATCAACTCCATTAAAGATGTTTCATTGGACATTTTTTTTTGGGTGGGGGAAAAATTCAGCCAACCAAAATTAAAACTTAATCTACAAACGAATTTAGCTTTAAAAATTTTAAGATAAACAATCAGTCATCCAATATAAAATTATGAGGCAAAACCAGCAAGTATCTTAAGAGTATTACCTTAAATCACAAAGACGTATATAATGTGCCTCAGCTATGATTTCATCCTTAACCAAATCTTAATAGATCTGGAGGTAATTTTATCTTGTTTTTTATATCAGTTGAATCTCTTTTTGTATTTACTAGATGGACGATAAAAGCCCATATAAATTTCATTAACTATAAAAGTTGCTTTTGGTTTGAAATCCATTTGAAATGGAAAATATAATGCCTCAGTGATTAACCAGTATGCAAAAAAAAAGCTTGGATATAAGAATACACTATGACTTAACTGGATATACAGTAAGTATCTGGGCAATAGTTAAAAAAAAAAACACATAACCTCAAACTACTGTTTCTACAGCACACTGCAATAATACTTGCACAGGTTTTCAGAAATTCTACTCTAGCTTTTTACGCCACATTTCTTAGTCTTTTGCATGATATGCTGAAGCGTGTCATTCCTGAGAACTTGCAAGGCCTATTCTTTAATCTCCAGGTCACAGTTAAAAGCACATTTTGAAAATATGGGTGGTAATGGAAGCAGACAGCACAGTACCAATGGATATGCTGAATGAATAATGAGGAAAACAACAGTAATACTACAGTCAAAGTTCTGCAGCTCTAGGGTACACATCTAAAGGACTAATGCAATCCAGTCATTTTGAGTCTCATTTAAATACAAGAGTCTGTTTCTATCTTTAATCTTCTAATTTCAGGAAATTAGATGTAAAACTCTCCTCATTCATTATAGGTACAGAATGATCAAAAGAATAGAAATTTCATCACAAAGATAATTGCATTGTCAAATGACCTCATACATAATGAATCATTAAAAATGATCTATTCTGTAATAATTGTATGCTGCTAAAGGTTAAAATAGCTTTAACGTGTGGGAAAAGAATTGTAATTGAAATAAATTCCAGCTTTATATTGCATTTGCCAACAATGAAATTAGTGGATGGTATCTGAGTTTTATAAACTTTATCTAATGAAAGTGCTTTTTTTTGTGTGTGTGTGCTGAAAAAGAAAATCTCCCATGACATAAACACTCTGAGACTGATATGAAACAAACTTAGAATATCATCAACATTGATCTCGGGTAATTAGCTCTTTCAGATCTTTAATTACAGTTACTTAACAAGTTATTTCAATCCCAAAGAATCAATTATCAAGCAGGGGAAATCATGGTATTTCCTCCATATTTCCAGTAAAGACTTCCCCATTAGGTTTTTTTTTTTTTTGAAAATTCAATAAATTCTATTTATCTATCTATATAAATTAATATTAGATATAAAATCCTCAGCTTATACTATTGTTGAAGTGGGACACAGCCATTTTGCCATAAAGAACAGAGAGAGTAATGAGTTCTAGAATGCAAGTACCATAAATAAAAATAAGGTCGAAACAGAACAAGATCAAGTTCATATTAACCCGTTAACCTCTTCTGTGGAAGTAAAGTTAAATTACTTTAAAACCAGGAGATAAAGATAATGGATATTACATAAAATACAAGATCATGAGGATAAAAAGTGTTGGTCAATCATCAATTCTCAGCCATACAAGGTAGGTGAGGGAGAGAGTGTCACTCAGAAATTGCCTAATAATCACATTTTATCCAGTCTAAATTAGATTCAGTAATAATGAAGTGCCTGCAATTGTAAGCATTTATTGTCCAATTGAAGTGATTCCTGATAAGCATGACTGCTGTTACAGTTTTGCATTGAATCAGAAAGTATGTAGTGATTATGCTAATGATATGGTTTTGAGGTT
Organism: Balaenoptera borealis; assembly: GCF_965194805.1. Taxonomy (NCBI): domain Eukaryota; kingdom Metazoa; phylum Chordata; class Mammalia; order Artiodactyla; family Balaenopteridae; genus Balaenoptera; species Balaenoptera borealis. The sequence goes on along the minus strand of NC_138880.1, from coordinate 35,292,819 downwards.
TAAGAGTATGGGGAATGTTTCTCCAAACTTACCCCCAAATATCAAAGCCATTCTACTGAGAGTGATCTTGAACAGTGAAGCAAAAGACAAAGGCAGAGGAAAACTCTTACACGTTTTGATTTGGGGGTTGACCCAGGCAAGTGTTCAGAATTTCAGAAGAGGGTAGGTCCAGTAATGGTCTCCAATATGAGAGATGTCTCTAATCGTCAAGGACAAGAAAAAAAATCTCACCTTCAAGGGTCAGAGAAAAGAATCTGACTTAAAGATTTTAAATGGTAGGGAAAAAGAATTTTTATTAATAATTAGAGAAAGTACCCAGATTAGAAGTGGATTGTGTTCCACAAGATGGTTAATGACTTGTCCCAATTTGCTAAATGATTTTACCACCAAAACAATATTTATAAGTTCCCAGGATATTCCACAAAATCTTATTTGAACTAGACTTAATATACCATATTTTTAATTAAAAAAGCGCTGTTTTCAGAAATATATAAACACAGGAAACTTAACAACAACAAAAGTAGCTGATGTTTAAGTGAGAGCAGGTTGAACGAAAAGGCCATTACAATCTGGCCCCATGTTCATCTTCTGCTATCTTACCTTCTTTCTGATCTCACTGCACAACCATTCCCTCATACCTCTAGCCAATTCCTGTCTCCATTATATTTGTAAATGTTGTACCCTCTACTTGTATAACTCTTCCTCACTTTTCAACCTAGCAATGCTTTACCCATCTTCAAATGTAGATCAGCTCATTCTGTGAAGGCAAGCAAATTCTTCAACAGCATCCTCCCTGGCAATAAGTATACTGCATCGTAATTTATCCTTTTTACAACTTTCTCTTCTATTCAATGGTGAGTTCAGTTAGGAAGGGTAGGGACCATATTCTTAGCGTTCTTGCTATCTCTAGAAGTGGGATCAACAATGCCTCCCTCTTAATTTGACCCCTGACTGAAGGCCAGGTACATATCTGTATTCTCCAAATTATAAATTAGGAAGAAATTTCTTTGTATATCTCTTGAAAGCTTTAAAAATGAATTTAAAATGTTATATTCTGAAGAAAATAAACTCATGTGATGTGTTTAAATAGTGACAAAATTAGAAACTGCAACAAATAAAATCTAGCCAATGTGTAAAGTTTAAGAATCTTACGTAAAGGATATATGAAGAACTAGAAAATTATGACATTATAATCCTGTGAAGGACTCAGCTCAGTTATAGTTAAGATATAGAATCATGAACATATCAATGAACCTCTCCAGAAATAAGTCAGTCAGAGTTGCCTGCCAGGCTAAGATTCTAATAATCAATATTCTACATGGAATGGAGAAACTTTCTTCCAGAAAATGGAGAAGAGCTATCACTCTGGGACATGGCATATTATTTATCTGAAAAAACAAACTGACAAGTGCTTATATCAGATTGTAAGGGAAGAATCTGCATCTGATATCAAAGTTTCTGAAGTTTGCATGGCATTAGCCACAGGGACATAATAACTGTATGAAAAAGGCCTAACATGTTAGGAATCCTTTTGGATTCCTAGGGTATTGCTCTTAAGGAAACATATCAATTCTGCAGTCCTTTTTAATTCATATGAGAGGCATGCAAAATGTTTTGTTTTAGGCTTTTATTTATAAAAGATGGTAAGATGTGACAATATTATCTTCAAATTGGCAGGAAGACATGTACAATACTTTGCAAATGCATAAATAAATAGATAATTGGAAGCCTTTAAAAATAAAAATAATATGCTGTTTACTGATACAGTAAAAGGATAACTTTAATAGAAAAATGAATCTTTCTAAGGGGTCCTAGACAATTCAGGAGGTTGGGCTTTGGGGTTTTTTTTACACACCAATATTTTTAATAATTGAAAGTTCTTTGAATGAATGGATATCCAATGTTCAAGGCAAAGTGGAAAGACAACAAGGTCTGGATATTTGCCCTAAGACTGTAAGTGTTCTATAATAAAAATTAAGCTAGACTATTTAAAACATTATCTGCTGGCCTGAAATTTATTCAAAAAGAAAGAAAGGGCTCAGAAAAGATTCACTGTACATGATAGAAGTGCCACTATATGTTAATATGAAAGGATAAACCATTCAAAATGGAAACTAAATAGAATTGATTGATGCCTCATATTAGAAACAAAGATACTTTCCTGCTGGATAATGCCCTAAGTGTAAAAAAACAATAAAAACAAAACAAACATAATATTACTAAAAATTCTTTATTTTTTAATTAAAAATAATATTTTCAACAGTACAAAATAATTGCCAACTGTAAAGTAAAAGACTGCTAAAGTTTTCTATATCAAAATCAGGAGTATATTATAACAAACTGAATGTTAAGAAAAAAACACCAAAAACTTGGGAAAAGATGTCTGAAAAGTATATAACAAGGAATACTTGATTATAAAATGCAGAATAACATATACAAATTAGTTAGGAAAGGCATATAATCCAGTAGAACAATGGGTAAATAAAATGAACAAGATCTTTGTAGAGGGTGATGTCACCAACACGATGGGAAAGAGTCTTCTATCATCTTCCCCCTGAACGAACACCAATTTAGACAATAACCCACCAATGAGAGTGCCTTTGTGGGAGGCTGGGACTCTGGCAGAGAAGTTCCAGCACCCCTTTGGAGCAAAACACAAGCTGAGGTTGGATGCACTGAAGAGGGTAAGAGGGGCAGGTTCACCTCACCTGTGTCGACCTTCCCCCAGGGTGGCACAGCTCAGTGCCAAGAAAGATTTTTTGGACCCTGATTTCTCCTGTGGGGAAATGTGAGGGTCTGTGAGTGCCTGGCTTCCCCAGCTGTGCAGAATGCTGCCAGAGAGACCCACTTCTTTCTCTAGAATACTAAGAACACTAAGGTGTGCAACCTGACTAGGGGGCAGGAAGCTGCTAGACTAGCAGCGAAGGCACTCAGGGGGCTTCAAAGGAGCAAAGGGATGAAGATTCTACAGTACTAAACACAGACCCCATCAGGAAGCCTGTCCAGGAGCTTCTGGGGATGCTTAGTCTGTGGATCCCCCCATCTACCCTACGGGTTCCTCCAAAGCTCTGCATGCCTCACGCACACATTCCCCCAACCCCAAGGCCAGCTGCCTGTGTCTAACCCCCAGGGCAGAGAGCTAGTAAGCATGTGCAGAAGACTGGCCAGACTCTGCAGGATTGGAAGCAAACAAACCAACTCGAGCATGTAGATCCTTGCCAGGACATATTGTAATAAAACTCTCTAAAATCAAAGACTGAGAGAACATTGTAAAGCTGCAAGAGAAAACAATTTAAATACAAAGGAGCCTCCACAAGGTTATCAGAGACCTTCTCAGCAGAAACGTTGCAGGACAGAAGAGAGTGGGATGCTATATTCAAAAGAGAGGAAAAAAACCTGGAAACAAAGAATGCTTTACCTGGAGAAATGAAGGCAAGATGTCTTAAGACTTCCCTAGACAAAGAAAAGCTGGGGGATTACAAGAAATGCTGGAAGAAAGTCCTTTAAGCTGAAGTGAAAGAACACAAATTAGTAACATGGAAACATATGAAAATATAAAAGAAACTGGTAAAGGTAAGTATATAGTCAAATTCAGACTACTCTAATACTGTAACATGGTAGTATGTTAACTATGTAGCTCTAGTATAAAGGTTAAAGGACAAAACTGTTGAAAATAACTATTGCCACAATAATTTGCTAATGGATACACAACATGAAACAGTGTAAATTATGACATCAAAAGTACAAAATGTTGGGAGGGGTAAAGGGGGAGACTCCTTTATTCTAAGTTAAGTTGTTATTAGCTTAAATTAGACTGTTATCTATATAAGATATCGTATGTAAGCCTTATGGTAAGCACAATGCAAAATCCTACAGGAGAAACATAAAAGATAGAGAGAAGGGAATAAAAGCATACCACTATGGGAAACCATCAATTCACAAAGGAAGATGAAAAGACAGAAAGAAAGGAACAAAGAAAACAAAAAGCAGGCAAGAAACAACTAATAAGACAGCATTAGTAAATCTTTACCTCTTAATAATTACTTTAAATATAAATGGATTAAATTATCCAATTAAAAGGCATTAAGTGGCTGAATGGAAAGAACACACAAATTGAAAAAACAAGACCCAAGAAGTACATGCTGCCTAAAAGAGACTCACTTCAGGTTTAAGGACACACACGGATCAAATGAAGGGATGGAAAAAGTTATTCCATGCAAATGGAAAACAAAAGAGGGCAGAGATAGCTACACTTATATCATACAAAATAGACTTTAAGACAAAGACTGTAATAAGAGACAAAGAAGGTCTTAAATAATAATAAAGAGGTCAATCCACAAGAGAACGTAACATTTGTAAGTATTTATGCACCCAACATTGGGGCACCTAAAATAAAGCAAACATTGATATTAACAGACCTGAAGGAAGAAATAAGACAGCTACAATCATAGTAGGGAACTTCAACACCCCACCTATATCAATAAATAGATCATCCACACAAAACACCAATGTGGAAACAGCAGACCTGAACTATACTTTAGACCAAATGAACCTAACAGACACAAATAGAACATTCTATCCAACAGCAGCAAAATACACTGTCTTCTCAGGCATACCAGAACATTCTCCAGGATATGTCATATGTTAGGTCACAAAACAAGTCTTATCAAACTTAAGGAAACTGAAGTTATGCCAAGTTTCTTTCTGACCACAATGGTTTGAAACTAGAAATCAGTAATAGGAGGAAAACCAGAAATCTCACAAATGTGTGGAAATTAAACACAGTACTCTTACCAATGGGTCAAAGAATAAATCAAAAGGGAAATCAAAAAGTATCTTGAGACAAATGAAAGTGGAAACAACAGAGGAAATCTTATGAGATACAGCAAAAGTGGTTCTAAGAGGGAAGTTTGTAGCAATAAATGCCTACATTAAGAAAGAAGAATAATCTCAAATAAACAACTTTACAACTCAAGAACCCAGGAAAAGAAAAACAAACAAAACCCAAAGTTAACAGAAGGAAGGAACTATCAAAGGTCAGGGAAGAAATAAATGAAATAGAGGCCAGGAACACATTAGACAAGATCATAACAATGAAGAGCTGCTTTTTTTCTTTTTTTTAAAGATAAATAAATTTTAACAAAAGTTTATATTAAAAAGAAAATAAGAGAGAATACTCAAATTTTAATAATCATAAATGAAAGAGGAATGATTAAACCTGATGTCATAGAAATTTACAGGATCATGAGACTACTATGAACTATTATACAAAAAATAAATTGAATAAATCCTAGAAACATACAATCTACCAAGACTGAATAATGAAAGAACAGAAAATCTGCATAGACCATTAATGAGCAAGGAAATTGAACCAGTAATCAAAACCTTTAAGAAAAGCCTAGGATCAGATGTTTTCATTGGTGAATTCTACCAAACATTCAAAGAAGACTTAACACTCATCCTTCTCAAACTTTTTCAAAAATTTGAAGAGCGGATTACTCCCAAACTCATTTTATGAGGTCAGTGTTACCCTGACACCAAAGCCATGTATGAACACTACACAAAAGGAAAACTACAGGCTAATAGTCCTGATGAACAAATGCAAAAATTCTCAATGAAATATTAGCAAATGAAAGTCAACAGCACATTAAAAGAATCACACACCATAATCAAGTGGGATTTTTCTCTGGGAAACAAGGATGGTTCAACATACACAAATCAATAAATGTGATACACCACATTAAAAGAAGATAAAATCATATAGTCATCTCAATAGATACAAAAGAGCATTCAAAAAATTCAATAACCTTTCACGATAAAAATTCTCAGCATATTGGGTATAAAGGAATGTAACTCAGTATAATAAAGGCTATATATGACAAGCCTATAGCTAGCATCATAATCCATTGTGGAAAAAAAAAGAAACCTTTTCCTCTAAGATCAGAAATAAGACAAGGCTGACCACCTTTGCCACTTCTATTCAACATAGTATTGGAAGTCCTAGCCAGAGCAATTAGGCATGAAAAAGAAATAAAACACATCCAAATTATAAAGGAAGAAGTAAAATTGAGTCTATTTATAGATGGTAGGTTCTTATATTTAGAAAACCCTGAAGACAGAACCAAAAAACTGTTAGAGCTAAAACATAAATTCTATAAAACGACAGTTTAAAAATTCAACATACAAAAATCAGTTGCATTGTGCTTCCCTGGTGGTGCGGTGGTTGGAGTCTGCCTGCCAATGCAGGGGACACGGGTTCGAGCCCCGGTCTGGGGGGATCCCACATGGCGCGGAGCAACTGGGCCCGTGAGCCACAACTACCGAGCCTGCGCATCTGGAGCCTGTGCTCCATGACAAGAGAGGCCGCGATAGTGAGAGGCCCACGCACCGCGATGAAGAGTGGCCCCCGCTTGCTGCAATTGGAGAAGGCCCTCGCACAGAAACGAAGACCCAACGCAGCCAAAAATAAAAATAAATAAATAAATAAATTTAAAAAAAAATCAGTTGCATTTCTATAAACTAATAATGATCTATGATAAGAACAAATGAGGAAAACAATCCCATTCACAATGCTATCAAAAAATTAAAATACTTAAAAATAAATTTAACCAAAGGGGTAAAAGATCACTGCACTGAAAATTGTAAGACATTCATGAAAGAAATTGATGGAGACACAAATAAATGGAAAGATACCCCATGTTCACAGAAGAATTAACAGTTAAATGCCCATACTATCCAAAGCCATTTATAGGCTCAATGCAATCCCTAAAAAAATTATAATGGCATCTTCACCGTAATACAAAAATAATTTTAAAATTTGTTTGGGACCACAAAAAACCCCAGACAAAGCAACCCTGAGAAAGAAGAATAAAGCCAGAGGCATCATACTTCCTGACTTCAAACTATCAATATATTACAAAGCTATAGCAACCAAAACAGTATGGTACTGGCATAAAAGCAGACATATTGATTAATGGAACAGAATAGAGAGCCTGGAAATAAACTCATGCATATATGGTCAATTAATTCATCACAAAGGAGTCAAGAATATATAATGAGGAAAGGATGGTCTATTCAATAATGATGTTGAGAAAACTGAACAGCCACATGCCAAAGAATGAAACTGGACCCCTCCTTTATGCCATCCATAAAAATCACCTCCAAATGGATTAAAAAGTTAAATTTAAGATCTGAAGCCATAAAACTCATAGAAGAAAACATAGAGGGTAAGCTCCTTGACATCAGTCTTGGCAATGATTTTTTTGGATTTCACACTAAAAGCTAAGACCACAAAAGCAAAATAAACAAATGGGACTACATCAAACTAAAAAGCTTTTGCACAGCAGAGGAAACCATGAACAAAATAAAAAGTCAACCTACAGAATGGGAGAAAATATTTGAAAACCACATTTCTGATGAGTTAATATCCAAGATATATAAAGAACTCATACAACTCAATAACAAGAAAACTACCAATCCAATTAAAAATGGGCAGAGAAACTGAATAGATATTTTTCTAAAGAAGACCTAAAGATAGCCAACAGGTACATGAAATGATGCTCAACACTACTAATCATCAGGGAAATGCAAATCAAAGCCACAATAGATATCATCTCACATCTATTAGAATGGTTAACATTAAAAAGACAAGAGAGAACCAGTGTTGATGAGGATGTGGAGAAAAGGGAAACTTTTGTGCACTGTTGGTGGGAATGTAAGTTGGTGCAGCCCCTATGGAAAACCATATGAAGGTTTTCAAAAAATTAAAAATTGAACTACTATTTGATCCAGCAATCCCACTTTGGGGTATTTTTCTAAAGGGAATGAAAACACTAACTTGAAAAGATCTGCACACCCATGTTCATTGCAGCTAAGACACGGAAACAACCTAAGTGTAAGGATGAATGAATGGATAAAGGAAATGTGGTAAAAAAAATATGTATATACCTTATATAAATACACACATACATAACATATATATGGAATATTATTATTATATACATAATATCCATATTAAAATACACAATGGGATATTACTCAGCCATTAAAAAGAAGGAAATTCTGCCATTTGCAACAACATGGATGAAACTTGAGGGCATTATGCTAAGTGAAATAAGTGAGATAGAGAAAGACTACTGCATTATCTCACTTGTATGTGGAATCTAAAACAAAACAAAGCAAAACAAAAATACAACTCAAACTCACAGAAACAGAGAATAGAAAAGTGGTTGCCTGTGCCTGAGGGGTGGAGGAAATAGCGATATGTTGGTTACATATTTCAGCTAAAAAGGGTACAAATTTTCAGCTATTGGATAAGTAAGTTTTGAGGATTGAATGCAAAACATGGTAACTAGAGTTGATAATACTGTATAATATAATGGAAATTTGCTAAGAGACTATATAGAAATTCAATGTTCACACCAAAAAAAAAAGATAAACTGGGAGGTAATAGATGTGTTAATTATTTGGGGGGAGTCCTTTCACGATGTATACATAAATCACCACGATGTACACTTTAAATATTTTACAATTATATATGTCAGTTATACCTCAATAAAGCTGAAATAAAAAGTAAAATTATAAAACTAAAGAGAAAAAGAATAACAATTTAAAAACCAGAATATAACATGCTTTTAAATGATCTACCATAGAGTCAAAGAAGGGTAGAACAACCATCATGCTACCAAAGACTTGTTAAAATAGGATGCGGGTTTATATACTTAAGCTAAGAATGCAAAAGAAGGGTCCACTCATATGTAGAGTTTATTCAATAGTAAATACTACGGTTCTACATAACCTACCATTGGTAAAATACACAGATGCTGAATCTCAGATACAGAGGAGCCTTGTACACAGGGGACTGACTGTAAGTTATACTTCACTGTGGTAGTATAACCTCTGCATTGTTCAAGGGTCAACTGTATACACTCTATTGTGGTCCACGGAAGGCTGCTACTGGGTGGGCTGTTGGTATGAGTATAGAGTGAGGTAAAGAGCTTTGGTGCCAGGTAAGATGCCTGATATGAATCGACTGTAACTATGTCAATAAACTAATTTTTTTTTTCCTGTAAGACTTTCTTGATGAGTTAAGTCCTGTGTCAGTTTATACACTGGCTTAAGTTCTTCATCTCATCATGCACTTTCTGTGTGGGTACTCAAGAGAATTTCAAGAGCACTGAATGAAAATAATAATTTCCAGAATGATATGAGAGGCAACATACCTCACACCTACAGGGTGGTGCTAAATACCGTGCATGTCACAAACGTCTAAGTACACACTTAATAGTAAACAGACAGGCTAGACATTAAGCTCGTGCTGATTATTGCCTGAGTAGAGAATGGATGAGGCTGGGAATTTTAATTATCTTTCCAGTCCCTTATTTTTAATTAAAGACAAAGAAAAGGTGTCCATATTAACTTCAGTTTTGCATGGTAGTTGTTTGGTAGAGTATTAGGGGGAAGACAGTATTTTGTCATGGTTCCCAGGACTGAATCAGGAGCCAGACTTCTTGATTTGAATCCATTCTCTACTGCTTAGTGGATGCATGGCCTTGGGAATATTGCTTAAATTTTGTGTCTCTGTCTCCTCATCTGTAAACAGCGTTAATAGTACATAACTTTTTGCTAAACAGACTCTCAATAAATGTTAGCTCTTATTAATCTATATAAGACTGTATTATAAAATTATAAATAATTTTATGCCATCTTTCTTTTTTAACTGAAATTTAAGAGGCAAATGTTCACAACAAGCTTGATATTTTGGATTTCTAGGTTTTAAAACACTGCTAATGAGGAAGAGGAATGGTTAGTGGAAAGAGATGGAACACATCAGGCTTGAAGATTAGTGGTCATTTATTATTCAATTAATTTTGACCAAAGTCATTTATCCCTCCAGAGCCTCAGTCTTCTCATGAGAGCAAAGGAGTGTTACACAACTCTTGTAAGTTTGTTGTAAATAAATCATGTAAGTTAGAGTTCAGTAAATACACATATTCCCTTTCCTTTTACTTTATTTTGAAAGAATAAATAAGATCTTTAAAAGAATATCTGTTTGTATGATACAGTTCCTTCTATTAAGCTTTTAAAACATTCCTTTTGTCTCTGTAAAGTTTTCTCTGCTGGATTTTACATAACTTTTAATCTTTTAAACAAAGTTTATTTAATGGTCAATGCTAAAATTATACATAATGGTTTTTCAGTAAATTTTCAAACAAGCTTAGCTATTAAAAACTTAGGTATTTACGGGTCTTCAGACTAAGTATCTTTTCTTGGCTAATTATTTTCTATGAAGTTTATAAATACTGTAATATAAATTATGTACTTACAAGTTAGTAAAAATTGAAAATATTTTACAATCTTAATTGTAAAGTAAATAATAGGAAAGTTTTTGAATTGGCTAAAGCTTATGTTTATCCTTCTTCAAGGCAGTTTCTTTTTTTTAATGAGCATCATTATATTTTGAAATTCTCTTCAAACGAGGAGAATCTGAAATAAATCACTTAGCACTGGAATCCAAAAACAATCCTGTGGCCCTGGACAAGTTGTACATATATAAAATTTGGATGATAATATTACTGTGAAGATTAGATAAAATGAGCCATTTAAAGCACCAAGTACAATAAAACATCTAATATTCAACAATGTACGGTTTAATAAATGTCCTACGAATATTAAGCAAATACTACTAATTAACAACCCTGTCTCAAAATCATGAACTGGATTTTAAACAGGAATTGATTTTGCGCACAGAAGTACAAACATCTGTTGTACTATTAATAAATAGCTTAAACTTTATGTCTGTACCTCTGTCAGCCAGATTTGTTTTTTCTCTAGGCAGTATTTGTGTGGATAAAGGCTGTGTGTGTGTGTGTGTGTGTGTGTGTGTGTGTGTGTCTGAATAAGAGTGAGATTTCTTTAATTGATCAGCTGATTAGAGTAGAAAAGGCACCTGAAAAAAGCAAAACAGAACACTAGATGATTTATTTAAGAAATACTTTTTTAAATTCAGAGGAAAAGGAAAAAAAGAAATGGAAATATTGAGAAAGCAGCAGTCAGTATGGAGGATAATTCATGGAACTCAAACCCCATAATTACAGGTCTTATAAAAGAAGAAAACAAGACATACGAAAGAGAAGCAATATAAGATGGTATAGCTAAAGACAAGGTTAGTGGGCTGGGAAAAAAAAAAAAAAAAGGATCTGTGCTTGGCAGATCGAAAAGGCTCATTATGTAAAAGGCAAAATAAATGTAAAGAGATTCATATCTGGACATATCTTGGGGAAAATCCTAATGGAAGGAAAAAATGCCCCTACTCACATATAAGTAGAAAAAATAGTTAAACTATAAAGGGTGTTAAGAGCAAAAAGGCATAAAATCGTCAGTAAATTCTACATGACAATAGAATTTTAAAAATATTTAACAGGAGAATGGTTCTTACTAAGTCATTTTGAGGCCAGTTAGGCTGTTAAAGTGTAAAAACTATGGGAAAATATTTTCAGAGACAAGAAGTTTTGAAAATGAGAGCTGAACCAATATGTCAGAATCATGAAATATTTAAGAATGTAATGACTTGGGGAGGAAAGATAAAAATTAAACCAAGAATGTGACAAAGGAACAATAAACAGACTTGCTTCAGAATTATGAGAATTATCCTCAGCAACATTGGACACCAATGAAAATGTCAAACTCTCTTCAAATTTCTGATTAAAAAGTGGTTTGAACACAGAATCCTATTCTCTGTCAAACCAGCCTTCAAAAGGATGCCTACAAAACAGGTTTGCAGAGGAGAAACAGAAAAATCCACCACCCAGAGGAAGATTTACATTGTGAAAAACAGTGACAGGTAAAGCGAAAACTGAAGTATAGAACTTAAAAGAAAAATGGTGCCACGAGGCTTTGTTCATTCCCAGATGTTCCCTAGGACAGAATTTGGGAGTCTGGATTGAGAGTAAGGAAAGCATGTTAAGACTGGGGTTGCAGAGAACAGAAATGACAATTAACTCTGGAAACTAATTTTTTTAAATGTTTAAATATACGTGTTAAATGTAACAATACCATTTAGAGAACAAGAAATAAGGTACAAAATTTCAAAATACTAGAAAAATGACACCGAACAATCTAATTACATATAAAAGATAACCAACAAGAAAGCAAGATATACAGGAATACAAAATAAATGGCATAAATCAGAACAAAACAAATGACAATAAAAATGAAGAAGTGTGACAAAGAAAGATAAGCTTACATGATCAGCCATGGAGAGCTCTTCAAAGTAAACTTGTAAGGGAAATGTAAAGCAGAATGACGTACTTTGGGGAGCACAAAAGAATAATGATGAATGGAAATGTATAGAGAAAGGGGAGGAAGGATAAAAACCATCACCTCTGGGGAAGGGAGCTGGGAGAGAAGAAGGGAGGGAGAGAGAGAAAGAATGTGCGTGAAAGTTCAGAGGGTGCATATACGTGTGTGTGCAGAGGACCTGCTTCACGTTCTGTTCCGTGCACTCCACATATATCCTGTGCAAGCTTTTTACATAAGAATGGAGAAAGTTATCAAAGTTAAACCATTCTCAAAAGTCCCTAGTCCCAGAAGATTTTATAGCTGATTACGGACAAGTGTTTAAAGTTTGGTTAATCCCCATGCTTTTATTGTTTAGCATAGAAAAAAACTGAAATGTATTCATTCAGTATATGAAACAAAAAGTAACTTTGGCAAGAGAAGCCAGCAATGAATGTAATTAAAAAGAAAATTACTGGGCTTCCCTGGTGGCTCAGTGGTTGAGAATCCGCCTGCCGATGCAGGGGACACGGGTTCGAGCCCTGGTCCGGGAAGATCCCACATGCCGCGGAGCAACTGGGCCCGTGAGCCACAACTACTGAGCCTGCGCGTCTGGAGCCTGTGCTCCGCAACAAGAGAGGCCGCGATGGTGAGAGGCCCGCGCGCTGCGATGAAGAGTGGCCCCCACTTGCCACAACTGGAGAAAGCCCTCGCACAGAAACGAAGACCCAACACAGCCATAAATAAATAAATAAATAAATAAATAAAATTTAAAAAAAAAAAAAGAAAATTACTGTCCCTTCTGACTTTTTGATATACTTAACAAAATTACATATGAAATGTGAAAAAATATAATCCAGTTGCATATGACAACATTAAATCAAGAAATGTGATCAGGGTCCTATCTCTCGAAATTGTTATAACCCATTCATAGGTAAAACCAAATGCTCACTGAAGAAGACATTTGTCTGATTCTCTAAGTTTTCCTTACCACCAAAGCTAAAACAAATAAGCGAGTTTCTGTTTGAAACCAGTAAGATATGCTCAGAACGTGAGTTTATTGCTTCTCCTTAATAAAATCCCATTAAAGTGACATGAAAGGGGAAAAAGATAAATTTCTGGACAACAAAGGAAATCAGGAAGAAAATATCAAGAGCAAGAACTTCCAAGGCGTCTCTGGAAGATGAAGTAAGCGTGGAGGCATTGCGGCTCCCAAAACTAAGCAGAAGCTGCCACAGCACAGAAAAAACAAATGGGGCAAAGAAACTGGAAGAAGGGGCCGAATCTGCAGAACCAGGACAGAAATGTCAGCATATGTGGAAGTTTCTAGTGAACCGCGGAACTGAAAGCAGCTCCTGATCTACGCGTCTCTACTCCGGTTTGCGGAAGACCCAACCGTCACATGGTCACCCTGTGGCAAAAACAGGATTTCTTACAAACAAACTAGCAAACAAACGCTGAAGACATTGTTCTGAGAAACGGAGAATGGCTGGCTTCAGAAAAGCTACTCCAAAGCAAAGCCTGCCTCATTTTGGTATTCTCTGCATTCCTAGAAAGTAATATTTAGCTCCTCCAAAACCTGTTTAAGAACAAGATTTTATTGCCTATAAAGCTCACAATTTTTGTTTTTTAATATCACCTTATTCAAGTATAAAGGGAACCAAGGATCACCAGACATTGAGGAAGTATCAACAGCAAAATGGTTAAGAAACTTTGTACTCATAACTTCAGGAAATACTTTGGGAAGAAAATTCAGACAAATTTTTTACATTTCAACATATTTTGTGACAAATAAAAATGAGAAAACTATACAGAAGTGCTGTGTGCTTAACAATTTCTCCTAGCGAAGTGATTTGCATAGGGAAAAAAAGTACCTTAATGAAATGGAGAAAGACTCTTATTGAATAAAAATAACTTACAGGGCGGTTAACAGGGTACTTTATAATTTACGTTTATATTCTAAAAGATGGCATTTGATCTGGCAAAGGTAAAATCAGACTAAGGAACAAGTACTTCAGAAAATAATTTTGCTTAATTATTGAGAGTTGGTTATCAAGTAGTTTACAAGCATTAGCCTAATTTAAACATTAGAGAAAGTAAGAAAGCTAGATATGGATGTTTTTCTAAATGTAATAACATTTAAGTATGTATTATCACATACTATTAGCCTAAATTCAGTAAGCGAAATAGATAAAACCACACATACCAGAACAGCTAAAATTAAAAGGACTGGAGGGCTTCCCAGGTGGCACAGTGGTTAAGAATCCGCCTGCCAGTGCAGGGGACACGGGTTCAAGCCCTGGTCCGGGAAGATCCCACATGCCGCGGCGCAACTAAGCCTGTGCGCCACAACTATTGAGCCTGCGCTCTAGAGCCCGTGAGCCACAACTACTGAGACTGCACGCCACAACTACTGAAGCCCGCGCGCCTAGAGCCTGTGCTCCACAACAAGAGAAGCTACCGCAATGAGAAGCCCGCGCACTGCAACGAAGAGTAGCCCCCGCTCGCCGCAACTAGAGAAAGCCCACGCGCAGCAACGAAGACCCAATGCAGCCAAAAATGAATGAATGAATAAATAAATAAATTATTTATTTATTAAAAAAAAAAAGGACTGGAGATCCCACATGTTAGCGAGGATGTACAGCAAAAAGCACTCTCTTGCACTGCTGATGGAAGTGAAAACGGTACAACCACTTCAGAAAACAGCTTGGCCTTATCCACTAGAGGCTGTGATCACACTCCCTATGACTTACTCCCAGGTACCTACCCCCCAAAATGGGTTCACATGTATTCCAGAAGGAAGATAATTCATTAAGTTGTACATTTATGCTTTGTGCATTTTCTGTATGACTGTTATATTTAACAGAATTATCTATGAATAAAAGCAAATTACATGATTCTTTGTGAAAGACTTGCCATAAAAATTTCTTTTTAAGTATGGTATTATTTCTATTCTACAACGTAGGCATAGGAGTAGGTCAGTTCCTTACTGGAACCGGAATATGGAATCTGGCCATACTTCTGTATCAAACTTTAATTCCAATTTCATGTGAATATAAACAAGTTAGTAATATTTAAATTTCTAAGAAGATTTAATTGAGAACATCTGTATAACTCATGAACATATTTCTGGATGAAACATATTTAAAATTTTCATTTGAAAAGTTTAAACTATTATAAAATAGATATGCTTCATACTCTTTAAAGCTACTCAAACTAATTTAAAGTTCAAGTAAATTTTGTTTATCCATCTGTTCATTCACTTCATTATCTATTCACTCATTCAGATATTCAACAAGTATTAATATTAACTGGACCTTAAACTATAGGATCCCTGCTCTCATGCAGCCAGTCTGGTCAGGGAGAGAGACACCATAAGAGAATCATAACAAAATGTATAAACACCGTATAATTGTTCAGTGCATGTGTCAGTGTATCAGTGTTAGTGTATCAGGATAGTTGATCTGTGACACTGCAAGAACAAAGAAGTTCAGGGAACTAACTAATCTACCTTAAGAGGGTCAGAGACAACTTTGTAGGGAAGTTGATATTGGAAATAAGTTTTAAGTCAGAATGCGAATTAGTCAACTGGAGAAAGATTTCTTGCATCATCGAAATCAAGTTTTTGAAAAAATCAGTTTATTACCACAAAATACTGAAAAATGTGTCCTTGGGAACAGCTTGGTGAATTATTGTAAGCATATCCTTTTGTTTCTATGATCTGTAACTGCTTAATCTCAGATCATCATAATTATCTAGAACTAACAATATTTTACAAATAAACTACATAAATGTCATATGTAATTATTAAAGTTGATATTTAAAGGAATAGTTATCCAATAGTACCTCATTTGTACAGAAACTAAGATTTCTCCAATTAGACTCAAATGCATTACACACACATCTTACACCACTAAACATTTATATGAAAGGCAAATTCAATCATGGGACAGATATTAAAAAGTAATTAAACAGAATGACTTGAAAAACTGTTAATAAGCCAAATCCAACTAATTCGACAATGATGACATGAGGTTTGTTTCTGGGAAGGGGAATCCTCAGTTTGTTGACAATGTTAGATTTCTCAGTTTCAATAGATTAAAAAACGAATTCAGTTCAAATTAAGCATTAAAGGATATAATAAACTGAAAGGAGTCTAAAAGAGAATAACTAGTATTTCTGGGTGCCTGAAATACAGAGAGTTTACAGCGAATATACAGACAATGATTGAGGTATTTGAGAAGGTTTACCCAGGAAAAAAGAAACCCATTTAAAGGGCTATTGCTGGGAAATGTAGATTTATTTGACCATTTCCACAGTGCAAAACTAAGCTCTATGAAAATATTACAAAGAGGATCATTTAATTATCAGAAAATATATTAATTATAAAATAAGTATTAGATATCATAATCATTATTAAATGATCTCTAAGAGAATGACCTGGCTAAATGCTAGGTAAATCCAAAGGACATAAATTATTTAATTATTGCTCAGAAAACTATAGATAATGTGATAAAGAATAAAATATTTTGTTTTGAGAGTAACATTGAGCTGGGCAGACTTAAAGGCTTCTTTAAATTCTATGACCCATAAATTTCTTGATTCACACAGAGTATGGGGAGACAGCTTCTCCAAGAACCTAATATGGTTCCCCTTGAATTGGGAAGCCAGGGACTTAAGAAGGAAGCCTACATTTGTCTATACTGGCAGATGAAGTGAGTTTGGAACTTGGATTCCTCAATGGGGAAGAAAGATCCATCGTCAAAGATATTTCTAGAGGATGGGAAGCCCAAGATCAAGTTGCTGGCAGATTCAGTGCCTGGTAAGAGCCTACCTTCCGGTCGATAGATCCGTCTTTTCCCTGTGTCCTTATATGATGGAAGGGGTGAGAGAGTTTTCTCAGGTCTTTTTTTATAAGGGCACTAATCCCACTCATGAGGGCTCTGCCCTGAAGATCAAATCACCTCCCAAAGGTCCCACCTTAAATATCATCACATTGGAGATTAGATTTCAACTTATGAAATCTGGGGGACACAAACATTTAATCCATTGCAGAATCTAGCTACTTAAGCTGGATAATCTAAAACAACAGCAGCAACAAAAACCCCTTCAATGTTAAGCTATGTCAATATTTTTAGCTGTTAATTTCCCAAATGTCTAAAATAAATGTAAAAAAAGAAAAATGAGAGGAATATTATTACTAAGTCATGTTTACCTTTTATATATGACTATCACTGAATCAATTAAAACTTATTTTTGATTTGTAAACAAAAAAAGGTTTAAAATTCACCAACAAAAAGGTGCCAGATATACAATGTGCCTTAAAGTCTTGCCATAATAATGGCATAAATACTATTCTTGCTTATTTTTACTAAGATAAGCAAAGTATACTGATACATAGTCATTTAATTATTATTTGGTCTAATTATTATTTGGTATAACATTTTGAGTATTTAGCCATTTAATTATTATTTGGTCTAAACTTTTGAGTATTAAAACTTTTAGACCTGATTCTTTTGTCTTCTGGGCCTTTGAGTTAAATGTTATGAAAATTAAGGACATTTAAGGATATTTCATATGTAGGACTAGATAGTTAGGGAGTTTAATTTTAAAATATTTCCTGAGCTCCATTTCTGCAAAACTGCATTGATTTTGTCCTAGCCTGTTCCCAAGATTAGCTTCTCATTTTTAAGACAAAAAAAATTCTCAAATATATTAATCAAATATCACATCGCTATTTTATTATAAAACTTTACTTCAAAATTATGTCACTTCTCAAAAAGAGAGAGTTGTTTATAACACAAAACAGCTGCTAGCCAGAAGAGACAAGGATATTTTTAATAATCAAGCTTCACATATAACCAATTAAAATAGCATACTACTAGACTTTTTCAAAGGGAATAACAGCACTTTAACAGCCACATGCTTAAAGTTTAGAAAAGTCCTCTCCCTCTGGTACGTAGATTCCCCTGTGATTTTTCAGATAGAAGAAGTTTGATAGTTAACTTCAAATGTCTTTGGTAGATACCAAGTAAAGAATAGGTAACGCAAATACTTTGAGAAAAAAAAGAGAAATCTTAAAAAAATATTTTCATGCCATTTCTCTAAAACTTAGGAAAATAATTACAATGAATAAACCTTAGTATCTTATATATGGAACTTAATGTCACACTATTTATTATTCAGCATCTCTTGAAGTTCAGTCTAAGTTCTTGCCTTGTAGTAGCATCTGGGATACTGGTACTGTGAGTGCCTGAAATGGGACCCATGACAAAGTATTTCTGAATAAATGATAACTTGATAAGTAGCAAAGCCAGCAAAGAGAGATTGCTATGAAGGTCTCATAGTGTGTCTGCCTAAAGGGTTCAAGTTCGAAAACCAGAGAATTCTTGACTTGCAAGGAAAAAATACTCCAGAGCAATCTATCTTTATTAAAAACAAACAAGGACTGGAAATCTCTCCTGGTGTATGTTTGAACAATCACACTGCAAAAGGGTGTGTGCAGGACACAGTACCTGCCCCATGTGCAGGAATGTGAGATAAATGGTCTGAGGGACCCATCTGCCAGAAACAGATCCCGGACAGTCACAGCTCTCCGTAATTCTCATTATTAGATCCCTTCCTTCAGTAGTTATCTTGCCAGAATACATACATGCTACAACATAAAGTCACTGTGCTATAATTAGCTCCTTTGTGCATCTTACATAAAATAGTTTGTTTCTCAGATCAGTTCGCGACACTCACTTAATAAGATCTCAGAGGGATAAGAGTACAGTGGATAATTTGAATGAGCAGAGAACTGAAAAAAAGTGCAGCCAGAGCTCCACATGGAAGAATGAAAGGTGGATGCAATGAACTTCTAGAAGATCTGAGCGGGGCACTGCTTCATTTCATCTCTGTATACATCACTGAATACAAAGTGTTGCTTTAATTTTTTTAAATTTAGAGAAAATTTTATAATGTTCTTAAGATGAGAAATTTGGATGCTATTAATTTATTCTTTCACTGGATAAAAACTAGGATTGGAAAGATATTTGTTGATACAAAATCTAAATTAGAAAAAAAACAACAACACTGTCTTGTTAGTTTGAGGTTAACCTTTGAATATGTGGTAATTTGGTGCTCATGAAAACATACTTGATTCTTCCCTTGTTTCTGTTATACCATTTAAAAATTTACCTGCCTTGTTAGCAAATAAATATATAGTTTGACAAGTCAAATATGCTTTTTTTTTTTTTTAATTTTTTTTTTTTTCAAATATGCTTTAAGTCTAGTAACATACAGCTATCTAAATCTGGGAGCCACTTTCAACATTTGGTTGATTTCATGGTATTTACCATAATATTTCTAAACAATGTGCTTAAAGTGTTATTTCTTGATTTCTCAATTTTGGATAGTAGGTAGTACCTTCCAAAAAAGAAAAAGGAGGATTTAGGTTTTTTTTCCTTTAAAACACACACACACAGCCTTTTATGAGTTGTATCAGAATTTTAAGCCAATATTATTCAAAACTGAACCACGGACAATATTGTGATTTTTTTATGATGTATCTGTTTTTGAGGAGACCCTCCAGGAGGGAAGTCCTAATTCTTGTCTTTGTGTGTGTGTGTGTGTGTGTTTTGATTTATTGCTCTATGTACCTAACACTGTTGCCTCCTGAACACTCTGACAGATAGGGTTTTTTTTTTTTCAGATAGGGTTTTATAACATGGCCAAACACATGAAGTAATCTATCAATTCACTTATTATTACTGTTGTTGTTATTGCTGCTGTTAATTTTACTATTATTTTTTATTGATATTTCATTGCTTTTAAAGCATGCTCTACACTGTCACTTTGGCAATCCCCTTCATGTCACTTCGACATTCCCCAAACACCATCCTGAGGAGTAATTCCTTTCACTTTCTTCCTAGGTTGAAGCCTGATTTCCTGCACCGCATCTTCCTATTTATTTATTTACTTATTTACGCTTGAGAATATCTTCCTATCATCTCCCGAGAAAGTGTTCAGGGGAAGAAACATTTTTGGAAACTGGTATAGCTGATAAGTATCTTCATTTTATTTTCACACTTAGTAGTTTGGCAGGGTATGGAATTCCGGGTTAGTGACTGTTTTACTTTGTATGTACTAAGACATTTTCTTCCACAGTCACTTAGACATCAATGTTGTTAGAAGGCTCGTAACTACCAGCTTGAAGCCCAGTCCTTCCTATGGGGCCTATATTTTCTCTGGAAACTTCTGGGACTTTCCCTCCACCTGTGACAGTCTGAAATTTCATAATAATGTATCATGAGGGAAGCATTCTTCCACACATTGTATTCAGTAACTGGTGGTCCTCATCAATCTAGAAACTGTTGTCCTTCAGTTCTAAAAAAAAAATTTGGTATAAGTTATTTCTATTCACTATTCTACCCACTTCTATCCCCCATCCCAGTACCATTATATGAAATCTGGTTTTCTCTCCCTAGAATGAAAATAATTTGTTATTGAACCTCCTAAATTGGTATTTTAGTTTTCTTACCTCAATCTACCTTTCTAATACAACTTCTATTTTTATTCTATTTTCCTTTAGATTTCCATTTTTTCCACCTAAAATTTTATTTTTAAAAGTTTTGCTAGCATATTTTAAATTCTCAACAGTATTTTGTCGTTTTTATGAACGTTCCCTTTTTATAGCCTCCTCTTTTGTTTACTGGATTCAATTTCTACTGTTACAACTTTGAGAACAGACTTCATAGCTTCTTAACAAAAGGTTTTATTCTGTTCGTGGCTTTATCTCTGTTTCCTATAAATTCCATTTATCTACTTCCTTGTCGTAGTATGTATTTTTCCTGCTACAGCTCTCCTCAAGTGTATCATGATTATTAGTTGTTTAGACCTAAAGAAGAGTAAAGTAATCTAAACCCAAGGGAAGCACAGCACTTGGGGTGGAGTATGTAAACTGGTGGAGGGGCAGGAATTCACTAGGAGAAAATGAACTTAAGTAATGGAAAAACCTGAGTGCCCATCGATGGACGAATGGATAAAACAAGGGTGGTATTTCTGTACAATGGACTATTATCCAGCCATAAAAATAATGAAATCTTGCTATTTCTGACAACATGGATGGATATTGAGGGCATTATGCTAAGTGACATAAGTCAGAAGAAGACAAATACCATATGATCTCACTTACGTGTGGAATCTTAAAAAAACAAAACAAAACAAAAACCAAGCTCATAGATACAGAGAACAGACTGATGGCTGCCAGAGGTGTCAGTAGGGGAGGTGGGCAAATGGGTAAAGGGGATCAAAAGGTACAAACTTCCAGTTATAAAATAAGTGATCTTGACGTAATGTACAGCATGGAGACTACAATTATATCATATTGCATATTTGAAAGGTGCTAAAATTGCTAAGAGAACAGATCTTAAAAGTTCTCATCACAAGAAAAAAAAATTGTAATTATGTACTATAATAGATGTTAACTAGATTTATTGTGGTCATCATTTTGCAATATATACATATATCAAATCATTATGTTGTACACCTGAAACTAATATAATGTTATGTTTCAATTATACCTCAGTAAAAAAGAAATCACTAAGAAAAGTGTCTACAGATCCAATAGAGATGAAATAAAAATACAATATCAGGTAAAAAAATATAAAGCTAAAATTAAAAATAAAACAAAACAAAACAAAAACTGGCTTGAACAAAATTACTTAGCCAAAAGAAAAAAACAAGTCTGTGGTCTTATAGTAAGTTGAGCTGAATTTTTGACAGGTTCTATTAGGGATGTCTGAGAGAAAGCTAGATGACTGTAGAACATTGGAGGCAGTTGTAAATAAAGCTCTGCTGTAATTGATATAAAAGTGATAGCCAAAACCAGGAGATGGACATAACTGCCAAGGAAGACAAGTACACAAGAAAAATGTCACTACAGTCATTGAGCTTAATAAGTTAGTATTTAAAATTTTCTTTTCAGTTTTTAGGAATAACTTCCATATAAGCAACAGAAGAACAACCATCAGAAAAGAGAGTATTGGGTGGGAAAATTGTCCTATTGTAATTATTCTCAAGTATCACATTTAGGATAAAAGCAATTAAGTTAATTGGGTTGATGATAAAAATGTATCACCGTCAGCATTCTAAGCACTTACTTAATTCATAACTAGTAAGTACCAGACTCTTCAAAGAACCCTTCGTGTTGCGGATTTCTATTGTGAGATATAAAAATCTACTGAATAGTCATAAAGTCTTCCTGAAATCAATGACAACTTTAATACATACATGGAACTGTTAATTAAACTGGGATGTGCACACTCATTCACTTATCCATTTATTTTCATACATATATAATATACCTAGATAATAATATGTTTGTATTAATATATATATATACATATACATGCTTTAATATACATACAAGGTACCTGGAGATACTGTGGATTCTTTTCCAGACCATTGCAACAAAGCAAGTCACAAGATTTTTTCGGGTTCCCAGTGCATATAAAATTATGTTTACAAAATACTGTAGTCTATTAAGTGTGCAACAGCCTTATGTCTAAGAAAATGTAAAATTATTGCTATAAACTGTTATCATCTGAGCCTTCAGGAAGCCGTAATCTTTCCGTTGGCGGAGGGTCTTGCCTCCGTGCTGATACCGCTGACTGATCAGGGTGGTGACTGCTAAAGGCAGGGGTGGCCGTGACAATTTCTTAAAATAAGACGACCATGAATTTGCAACACTGATTGACTCTTCCTTTCACGAATGTTTTCTCTGTAGCCTGCAGTTCTGTTTGGTAGCATTTTAACCAAAATGGAGCTTCTTTCAAAATTGGAGTCAGTATCTCATACCCTGCCGCTCTCTATTAACTAAGTTTATGGGATATTCTAAATGCTTTGTCGTCATTTCAATCTTCACAGCATCTTCATCAGGAGCAGATTCCATCTCAAGACACCACTTTCTTGCTCAACTATCAGAAACAACTCTTCATCCATTCAAGTTCTATGCTGAGATTGCGGCAAATTCAGTCACATCTCCAGGCTCCACTTCTAATTCTAGTTCTCTTGCTATTCCTACCACATCTTCACTGACTTCCTCCACTACGTCAGGAAGTCATCTACGAGGGCTGGAATCAACTGCCTCCGAACTCCTGTGTATGCTCCTATGTTGACTTCTTCTTATGAACCACAAATGTCCTTAATGGCATCTAGAATGGTGAATCCTTTCCAGAAGGTTTTCAGTTGACTTTACCCAGATTCCTCAGAGGAACCATTCTCTATGGTAACGACAGCCTTACAAAACATATTTCTTAAATAATAAGACTTGAAAGTAGAAATTACTCTGTGATCCATGGGCTGCACAATGGATGTTCTGTTACCAGGCACGACAACAACTTTTATCTCATCGTATGTCTCCTTCAGAGCTTCAGACCAGGTGCATTGTCAATGTGCAGTAATATTTTGAAAAGAATTTTTTTCTTCTCAGCAGTAGGTTTCAACAATGGGCTTAAAATATCCACTACACCATGTTGTAAACAGATGGGATGTTATCCAGGCTTTGTTGTTCCGTTTAAAGAGCACACGTAGAGTAGATTTAGAAGAAGGGCCCTAGGATTTTCAGAATGGTAACTGAGCATGGAGTTAAACTTCAAGTCACCAGCTGCATTCGCCCCTAACATGAGAGTCAGCCTGTCCTTTGCATTTTGAAGCCAGGCATTGACTTCTCCTCTCTAGCCAGGAAAGTCCCAGATGGCATCTTTTCCCAATAGAAGGCTGTTTTCTCTACATTAAGAATCTGTTGTTTAGTGTAGCCACCATCATGAATTATCTTAGCTAGGTCCTCTGGGTAACTTTCTGTAGCTTCTACATCAGCACTTGCTGCTTCACCTGGCACTTTCATGTTATGGAGATGGCTTCTTTCCTTAAACCTCATGAACCAACCTCTGCCAGCTTCAAACTTTTCTTCTGTAGCTTCCTCACCTCTCTCAGCCTTCACAGAATTGAAGAGAGTTGGGGCTTTGCTCTGGATTAGGCTTTGGCTTGAGGAAATATTGCGGCTGATTTGATGTTCTATCCAGATCACTAAAACTTTCTTCATATCAGCAAAAGAAATGTTTTGCTTTCTTATCATTTATGTGTTCACTGGAGGAGCAGTTTTAATTTTCTTCAAGAACTTTCTCTTCGCCCTCACAACTTGGCTAACTGTTTGGTGCAAGAACCCTAGCTTTCAGCCTGTCTCAGCTTTTGCCATGCTTCCCTCTCTAGCCTTAATTATTTATACCTTTTGATTTAAAGTGAGAGGGGTGTGACTCTTCTTTTCACTTGAACACTTAGAGACCATTGTAGGGCTATTAATTGGCCTAATTTCAATACTGCTGTGTCTCAGAGAACATGGAGACCCGAGGAGAAGGAGAGAGATGGGGGAACAGCCGGTCAGTGGGGCAGTCAGAACACATTTATCGGTTAAGTTCTCCACCTTCTATGGATGTGGTTCTTGGCATCCCAAAACAATTACGTAGTAACATCAAAGGTCACTGATTACAGATCACCGTAACAAATACAATAAAAATGAAAAAGTATGAAATATTTTGAGAATTGCCAAAATGTGATAGAGACACAAAGTGAACAAATGTTGGAAAAATGACACCAGTAGACTTGCTCTACACGGGGTTGCCACAAACCTTCAATTTGTAAAAAATTTTTTAAAAAAAATTTAAAAAAATCAAACACACAGAAAAACAAACAAAAAACACCCACCATATCTGCAAAGCACAATAAAGCAAAACACAATAAAACAAGGTATGCCTGTACACACACATACTTGCCTTTGAACACATATTTAAATTTGGGGAGTTAAGGGAGAAGACTGAGTGTGGGATATAACATGCTAGTAGTTTTATCTAAGCCATTTACAGTTCCCACCTGGAAAACTTTAGAAGTCGATTTCCTGCAGATTCTCATTTATATTCAAAATTGAAAGTTTTTTAAGTTAAATGAAAAGTAACTTACGTGCTATTCTGCCCTTCTCTTGATACTTTATATTTCTATCTGTGGTCTTAACCAGGCCAACTTCTCACTATAAGGAAAATGTACATGTTTTCATTCATCTACCTTGGACTGTGGGATGAGAAGACCCAGCAAGTACCAGTATTTTTCCTCTATGCTCCTTACTGCCTTGTCCATGGTAATCTCACAGTAACAGAATGAAACCCAAGTTTCCCACGATACAGGCTTCATCATCTATGATGATATCAAAAACAATGGAGAAAGTATTGCATTGGTTATGAGACAGGACCAGCGATCAGGGTACCGAGGTTTGAATTGTGGTTTTGGTGCTCATAACAGGTATGAACTTGCCACTTCTATAAGAAGCAGCAAATAAAATTATCAAGTGGCTTCATAAGGTTATAATGAGGAAAAATATGAAGCACTTAACACAACACCTGGTATATAATAAACATCTAATAAAGTTGAGCTACTATAATAATGAGAACAATAGCTGATGTTCCAGAGTTACCCTGATCCTGGCACCACCAGTGGTAATACTATCTTCTTTCTCTAATTTGTCCATTGTCCTGCAGAAAACAAGTTCTGGCTTGATTTCCATTTACTGCTGTGATTTGAAATTGGTTTTGCTTCATAAGCTACAGTGTTCGATCTCTGTATTTCAGATATTTTCTGATTTTCACTCTTGTTCTTGTATTTTCTCCACTGCTGATTAAGAACACCAGAACTGGAGAGGGGAAATTGGGAACACTGCACATGACCAACAGCCTTAAGTTCTCACTGTCATTCAAGACAACTGGATAAAGGAGTAAAACCAGGAGGAAGGAACTTAGCACAGTGAAACTACCTGCAATTTAATACAGCCAAGCTGCAGAACCAAACCAAAAACAAAACCTAATAGCTAAAAGTCATGTTTGTTTGAAGATTTATCTTAACTATACGTAGAAAAGAAGGAAAATACTTTTCACTCTTTAGTGTGGTATTTCCAAAAATAAAGGGCTAACATTTTCCGGAAACATTATATTGTTAATTGAGTAAGAAGCAAAGGGAAACAAGAGCAACCAGAATTTTATTTCCATAGAAATGGACCAAATCTAAAATGAGTCCAGATATTTTAACATAATTTTTAGTGTGGTAGCTCCCTCAATTAGATTAGTGACCATTTAGTTCATTCATGAGAAGTCTCCCATTTTGAGAGAGGACTAAAGCTTCTAACCTCACACCAACCCATTTTAAGTATTAAAATAGCATGTCAAGATATATTTAATAAACCAGGGCCGCTTCCATATCTAGTAATTCTGAAATTCAAAGCAAGTAAAGATATATTTTTCTTAATTTTTCACCAATTAATTAGAGAATTGTACCTCTGGAAAAGGGAATTATATAACTTTTATATATTTGATTAATAACATGTGAAAACATTTAAAGGGTTCTTTTCTAAGTCCAGGGTACAGAAAAATCTAATGTGGTACTTAGCTCAGTTCCCTAGAAAGAGTCTGTTTTCGTGTGTGTGTGTGTGTGTGTGTGTGTGTGTGTGTGTGTGTGTGTGTGTGTGTGGTATGTGTGTGTTTCAATAGGTCTCTTGCATACACCTAAGGACACCAAGAATGAAGGATTTGCATTATGAATGTATGTCCTGAAAGCCATATTCAAATACAGATTTTGCTTTGCTTTGTTCATTTTATGTTTTGCCAACTTTTGATATTTTTCTAAATGTTCTACAGAAAAAGAAATATTTCCTATCAGGAGTGATAATAAAGACTCAGGGTTTTATTTCAATCTCAAGTGTAATAAGACAGCGATAGAGAGTATTTTGGTAGATGGTGAATTGAACACAAATAGTTTATTTTCTGTTACCAACTCCAAATCTGCCTTTGTTGATTCAAATTGCTGCTGAGCTTCTGCTGGCTGGGTTGGACACACAGAGTGTGGGCGATCTGAGGATGAAAGATGATAGCCCACTGAGGGAACTCAATAGGCAGAGAGAGTGAGATCATTCAGAACAAAGAGAAGAAGCAACTAGCAAAGTAAGGATCCTCTCAGAGCCAAAAGACAACTTTCACAGAAAACTAATAAAATTACTATGGGGATTCAAGTACAGAACAAACAAAGCAAAGGGAAACAAAACAAAAACAGCAGCTATAAAACCACAATTGTCAGGCTTCCCTGGTGGCGCAGTGGTTGAGAATCTGCCTGCCAATGCAGGGGACACAGGTTCGAGTCCTGGTCTGGGAAGATCCCACATGCCGCGGAGCAACTGGGCCCGGGAGCCACAATTACTGAGCCTGCGCGTCTGGAGCCTGTGCTCTGCAACAAGAGAGGCCGTGACAGTGAGAGGTCCGCGCACCGCGATGAAGAGTGGCCCCCGCTCGCTGCAACTGGAGAAAGCCCTCACACAGAAACAAAGACCCAACACAGCCATAAATAAATAAATAAATACTTTAAAAAAAACCAAAACACACAATTGTCCAAATAACAATATGGAAGGTAAATCACAGGACAGGAATGAAATGTACTGTAAGTCTTTATGGAGGAAGAATATCAAAGTACTGTGTATAGAAAAAAAGTGAGAGAAATCTTGAGAAAAGCATAAAATGATATGACCTGGAAATCTAACATATAAATCATGGGCATCCAGAAGAAGGGAAAAGACAAATGGATGAGATGCATTAATTAAACAAATAATGGGAGAAGATTTCCTGAGGGCAAGAAAGATTTGAGTCTGCACGTTGAAAGAGCTCCCTACAGGCTGGACTGCACTGATGGAAATCCCTACGCAGACATATCCTATGAAAATTACTGGGCTGTAAGTGCAGAGAGAAATCTCACAGGCCTCTGGGGAGAAAGGACAAGCCAAAAATGAAATGAATCACATTGTGATTATCCTTTGCTACGTCTGAAGCCAGTAGGCAGTAGCCAAGCATCTAGAGTCTCCTGAGGGAGTGGGACTGGGAACCTAGAATCCTGTATCAAAACGATACAATTTTCCTATCGGAGTAAAATAAAGTTTTAAAGATGTAGAGTTTGTAAAGTAAACCATACCGGTACTTCATCTGAAGAAAGTAATAGAGAAGAGGGTCACCAAACAGCAAATGGCCTGGAACAGAGACCTCAAAGATAGAGAAGAAATGATCACAAGCTCTGAGTCTCGTGCCCTTCCAACAGACACATGTGCACGCACATACAAACACACACTGGTGGGTACTCTAAGAATGTGCAGCAGAAGTGATAAAGAAGAAATACTGAAATATTGAAACAGCAGTATACTCCAAAGCAAATTCTAATAATGGTCCAGAGCACAACGTACTACAGAATTCAAGTAAACCTGGCTATGGGGAAGGTTTGAGGTGCGAGGGAGGTGATAAGCCAACTGCTTCATTTGGTAGAGGAAGTCTGGGAGAACCATGGGCACAAGGAAAGTAAACATATTCTACTAGTCTCTTCTGGCTAAAGTTGGGGGTTGAGGTGAGGATATGGCAGGGAGGTAGTAGAGCTTTAAGGATCACTGAATATTTCTGGGGAAATATGTTTTTAAAAAATAATATATAGCAACATATATATCATTAGGAGTTAAAAGAAGAGGAAAATAACCATATAATATAATAAAATAATGTATGGAACTTCCAAATTAACAAGGAGAAATAAATATACCGGATTAAAAAATGATGAGTCTAAAGCAAAATTTAGAAAAGAACAAAAGAAGAAATAATAACACACATTAATTAATAAATATTAAGTAAGATTGAAAGAATAAAACCATGTAAATCAGCCCCTATAATTAAATGATGAAATTTGCTCCTTAAAAATCCGAGACTGTCATATTAAATTTTAAAAAACAAGGTATCTGTATGTTTTTTAACAAGAAGAATACTTAATGTTACAAAGGAAAGTCGAAAATTTTTTAAGATGATGTAAAAATAACTTACAAATGCAAATGGAATACAGGAGTTACGATGTTATTTTCAGAAAAATCATAATAAAATATTAAAAACACTAAACACTATAAACAAGAAAACTGTGTAAGGACGAAAGCAGGCACAAGTGACAAGGAGAACGTACCTCCAACAAACTTGTATTTACCAAACAGTATGGCATCATCTATAAACCAGGATATGATGGAAATAAAATGCACATAGAGGCTTAAATAAAATACTTTTGGAATTTAAAAGACCTAGTAAACTTCGCATACAAAGGATAAGAAGAAATGAACAGTACACTCAAGGCTTTTGATTTAACATACGAATACAGAAATCTACAGCCTTTGAACAATGTGTGTGAATGTGCATTTGTGTCTGTATGTTCTATGTCTACAGAATATTTTACATATCCATCACATAATTGGGCACAAACAAAAACAACTTTTAAAAAAATTAGTTTATAAATGAACAAACATCGTTACTTGGAAATTAAAATAAAAATAAACCAGATTAAATTGCCCTTGGATCAAAAGGAAATCACTAACTAGCAAGAAATAATGAAAAAGCTAACACTTCTGAACAAAACTGATGAGACACAGTGAAAGCTGTCCTAGGAATGAAATGTATGGCCTTAAGTGTTTTCTTTATTAAAAAAGAAAGATGAAAAGATAGAACTTAATATAAATAGAAGCAAATGGAAAGAGAACTACAGAGTATAATGAAATAAACCAGATGGAAGAATTAATAAGGTTAAAGCCTGAAATTAATGAAATAGAAAACAAAAATAGCAGGAAAGACATATAAAGCCTAAAATGTGTTTGTAAGATCAACACTTCGCAAGCCTGATGAATATTTTTAACAAGAAGGGGAACTAAACAGACATATTAGGAATAAGAACAGATAAATAAGTACAAATATGAGATAGATTAAAAGAAGTAGAAGAAAATACTATACACTCTGATGGCAGCAGATTGGAAATCTTAGAGAAAATGGACAGTTTCTATTCCAGTTTCTAATATTAACTCAAGAAGAATTAGACCACTTGAATAACTCTATTACCAGAGCAGAGATTTGCAGAGAGAATAAATATGTACCATTGAAAAAGGCATTAAGAACAGCTGGGCTCACAGATGAAACTGCTATCATTCTTAAAGAAGTCATAATTTCCATTTTATTTACAATGCATTTGAATTTAGAAAAACATAGAAAGTTCTCAAGTTCATTTTTAAGATTAAATCAAATTCATTTATTGATTAAAAAATAAGAACTTGAAAACCATTCTCATTGCATAAGTAAAACGTCTAATTAAAAGATTAAAACAAAAATGTATTAAAACAATAATACCTTATTACGAAGTAGAATTTATTTTGGAAATGAATTTCACCCCATTCAGCATATGAATTTAACATATTTTCAGTTAGAGTCAGGACAGGTTTTGTTGTTGTAGTTATTTTGTAAGATACTTGTAGAGAAGAAAAAATGTCTAAAGCAGCTATGAAAATACTGGTGTGTGTCTGTGTGTCTGTGTGTGTATGTGTGTGTGTGTGTGTGTGTGTGTGTGTGTGTGTGTGTGTGTGTTTAGGAGACATGGGCTTTCCTTACAAGGGTCCAGACTATGCTTTAAAGATATATCCTATAGATGTGGGATATATAAAAATATCAAAGGAATGGAATAGAAAATATGAAAAGAGATCCCTATATGTTTAGTATGTGACAAAACTGATGCTTCCATCCTGTGGGAAAGGTATGGATTCTTTAATAAACTGCTTGCACAACTGATTATTCACGTTGAAAGAAATATAAAAGGATATGAATCTTTTACTGTATACAAAATTAAATGCTAGGTGGATTAAAACTGAAATATGAAAAGTAAAATAATTACAATCCTTCAGAAACATATACCATAGTATATTTAAAATATTAAATATCCCAAAAGAGTAAAACTAATTTCTGGCTACATTCATAAAAACGAACACATTGCATAAACATAATAGTAAACAAAATGTGCAGAGCAGTATTCTGGGCATGGATCCATTAATACAAGGGTCATGAAGAGAACTAAACAATACATTGTTCAGGAATATGCATATATATTTTAAAGCTATAAACAAAAGGAAAAGGATTATTAACACAAAAATGCAAGACGTTGATTATCCACAGGAGGGTAAAAATGAGATGTTACTGGGAGAAAATGCTATAATAATTAAGCTGAGGTGGCACACACAGATGTTCAGTATACTCAAACATTACATATATATTATAGAAAGCTACATATATACATATATAATACATATTTATGACAAACTCGGAATTATAAAAATTTGGAAGACTGCATGTCTACTTTAGGGGTTGGGAGCATTTCTTAACCACAACTGGAAACCCAGAAGTTGTAGTAAAAACATTTGTATAAATAAACATAAATCTTTTTGTACAGCACATGATGTCATAAATAAATGCAACACACAAGCAATAAATTTGGGAAAATATATTAAAATGTACAGAGCATATATATATATAAAATGCAACAAGTCTTTTCAAATTGACCAAGGTAGGTAAATGATTTAATAGAGACATAGAGAAAATACAGGAATAAGCAATTTATAAAAAATCAAATCAAAATGATTAGCAAGTATATAAAAGACATTCAAACACATTAGCTGCTAGGTTAAGGAAAATTAAAGCGAAATGGGGTATCACTTTCCACTCCTTAGCTGGAAAGTATTAAAATAAATACTTTTAATATTTTAAAATATTAAAACAATTCAAGAAGTGCTAAAACATACTGGCAAGGATATGGTAGAAAAGTAGGTCAATTACTTTGTTGATGAAAATTATTACAACCTTTGAGGAAAGCAATTCAGAAGAAAATTTAAGAAAGTATTTTCTTTGACTCAGCAATACTACATCTGGGAAAACATGACATGGAAATAAAAGCTCCATTACGGCATAATACTTGAACAAGGTTTTTACTGCAACATCGTTCCTACTGGCAAAACCTGGAGACAAAAATGAATGTCCACAAACAAAGGAAAGGCTGAATAATTTATAGCTCATCCACACAATCGAATATTATGCAGCCATTAAAATGCAACTAAATCAGTTGACCTGGAAAGATTTCTACAAGGTACATTTAAAGAAGAAAAGCAAAATGCAAACTCATGTATACTCTAAGTCTATTGTTTTATAAAACTCATTTTAAAGTCCTATATAAGTCTAGTATATACATTTATACCTGATGAGACTAGCATAGAGAAAATCACGAAGGAATGCATAGCAGGTGGTCAACGTAAGTAACCAGTGGTTGTAAGAAGTTATAATGTGCGTACAGAATGGGGAGGAGTGGCACATGTGGGGACAAAAAAATAAACCAACAACCTGCATTCTAAAAATCAAATTAGAATGTGACTATATTTGTGATTTTATATAAAATTATTTGTGTATATAATGCAATTTAAAAATATTGTAGGGCTTCCCTAGTGGCGCAGTGGACACGGGTTCGAGCCCTGGTCCGGGAAGATCCCACATGCCGTGGAGCAACGAAGCCCGTGCACCACAACTACTGAGCCTGCGCTCTAGAGCCCGCGAGCCACAACTACTGAGACCGTGTGCCACAACTACTGAAGCCCGCGCACCTAGAGCCCGTGCTCTGCAACAAGAGAAGCCACCGCAATGAGAAGCCCGCGCACCGGAATGAAGTGTAGCCCCTGCTTGCCGCAACTAGAGAAAGCCTGCGTGCAGCTACAAAGACCCAATGCAGCCAAAAAATGAATAAATAAATTTTTAAAATAAATAAATAAAATTAATTAATTAATAAAAATAAAAATATTGTAGTGATAGAGATTGGCCATATTTCTTAGGGGAAAAATAACTTTTCCCCTATTGCCTAACATAAATGTAAATAAAAATGGGTTAAGTATAGAATTAATCCACAAAAAAAAATAGAAGAAAAGGCACAGAATTCAGGTTTTAAAAACTAGAAGTGCAAGAAGGATTTTTGGCAAGATCAGAATACACATTTCATTTAGTTTCACTGATTCTATCTATAAAGTTCAACTTCCATAAAAAGTACCCTGACATTTCACATGACTGGAAATTCTATATAAACAGAGTGGCCGTATTAAAAAATCACACACACACACACACACTCACACAGAGAAGTTATCTGTAACAATTAGAGAAATTTTTTCCAATGACCTGAAGGAAAAGTAATATAAATTATCTAATTGCAAAAATTAAACATCAGAATTATTTCTAACTAATAATAAGCTGTACTTCACATTTTTTAGTCTGTTCTCTGATTATCACAGCTGATCTCTTAAGTGTTCAAGTCGTATGCCACTTCCATTCTGGTAAACATCACTTAACTAAGAATTGATTCGTTTGATTGTATTGTCAAATAATAAATTCTTTCTGAAAAGGTAGCTAGAAATTTTACATCAGTATCATAGCAATGCTTAGTTGGCTTTCTTGTTTCAGAGTTGAGAAATCTATACATTTATGCATATGCAACAGTGAAATAATTTCTGTGTTATAATTGCAATATGCAACTGACTACACATTACTCCTCATCTAAACAACGGAGTAAAATTTGAGGTAGGTTTTGATCAAAGTAAGCATAGCCTATAAATGTGTTGGCAACACATTAGAAGGAAAGTTGACAGAAAGGGAAACCTGTGGACTTGAGATGTGTTTTTTTCCCATACGTAAATATGAATAACAGAAATATTTAGTAAGTTTGTTTTAGGCCTCAGAAGGTTAACTCTTTACTCTGACTCTGATGTATATCACCTCTAACTTTGAATTCTTCAAAGGTGTGTCTAAGGCCTCTTATCATCAATAATCAAAGACCTGACACTTTCTGGATCACACACACACACACACACACACACACACATGCAAACCCCACTGATCACATTTTTAAAAATATGTTCTCACTGTATTTATTCTCATCTTAACTTGGGAGCATCAAATTCAGACTTTTATAGAGAGCACATCTGTCACTAGATAATGAAAAATAGCTTATGTGTTTTCCAGAAATTTGAAGTGAGTTGATTTTATTTTAAGGAGAAAAGGAAGGCTTGCTCCAGTGGCCATATATTGGATGACATAGCGGCTCTGAGGAACTCCTTCGGATTTCAGTTCCTTTGGGTGAATGCACTGGGAATCCTGCCAAGCCTAGCATTTTGCCTGGCAAATGCTGGTTATACTAAACCCTAATTAGCCAGAGGTCCTCAGATCAATCCAGTTATGCCAATTTTATTTCTTAATGCATCACTATCAGGATTATCTTTTTAAAATAAGCCCCGCACTACATTTCTTTTTCTGTTCAGATGTAAAGGAAAGGTAATTTGTGGCTATATGCATCTCTATGTAAAATTCAGATACTCCTCTCTCTTCCCATGTCTACTAGACTGAGTCTCAATATTGTGGTGATAGGTATGAGCCACAAAACCAGCTCTCAGCATTCTGACGAGGCTTCCTTGGCTGCAGAGAAAATGTTCTGGAAGATTATTCTTTCTTTGGTACAATGCCCTGGGTATTTCATTATAAACATAGTATCAAAAGCACAGTTAAAGAAAGAGAAGACAACCCATAGCCAAAATATACAAAGAACTTTTGAAACTCAACAATAAGACACTTAAGAACTTGACTGAAAAAATGGGCAAAAGGTCTGGACAGACAACTCACCCAAAAAGACATACAGATGGGAAATAAGCATATGAAAAGATACTCAACATCTTATCTCATTAGGGAATTGCAATGAAAACAACCACACCACTACACACCTACTAGAATTATGAAAATCCAAACCATGCCAAAACCACCAAATACTAATGAGGATGTGGAGAAACAGGAACTCTCACTCATTGCTGGTGGGAATGCAAAATGGTCCAGCCACTTTGGAAGACAGTTTGGAGGTTTTTTTACAAAACTAAATAAAATCTCACCAGCATTTGTTCTCCTGGTATATACCCAGATGAGTTGAAAACTTATGTCCACATAAATGCTGCACATAGATGTTTACAGCTGCTTCATTTATGATCACCAGAGATGTCTTTCAGTGGGTGAATGGATAAATGAACTGTGATACCTCCAGATAATGGAATATTATTCAGCACTAAAAAGAAATGAGCTATCAAGCCATGAAAACACATAGAGGAATCTTAAATGCACATTACAATGTGTAAGAGGCCAGGCTGCAAAGGTTACATACTGTGTAATTCTAACTACAATTGACCCTTGAACAACAGGGGTTTGAACTGCTCAGGTCCACTTATACATGGATTTCTTTTCACTAAATACATACAGCACCACACGATTTGAGGTTGGCTGAATGTGTATCTGCAGAATTGCAGATATAGAGGGCCAACTATAAAATTATACAGAAATTTTTGACTATGGGGGTGGTTGGCACCCCTTAACCCCCA
This sequence comes from Balaenoptera borealis, assembly GCF_965194805.1. Classification (NCBI taxonomy): domain Eukaryota; kingdom Metazoa; phylum Chordata; class Mammalia; order Artiodactyla; family Balaenopteridae; genus Balaenoptera; species Balaenoptera borealis. Next base: position 35,257,205 of record NC_138880.1, on the reverse strand, counting down.
TATTGTTCAAGGATCAACTCTATATGACCTTCTGGAAAAGGTAAAGTTTATGGAGACATTAAAAACATCAGTGGTAGCTAGGAGCGTGGAGGAAGGGATAAAAAGGCAAAACATTGAGGATTTTGAGGGCAGTGAAACCATTCTGTATGATATTTTAATGGTGGATATATGTGACTATACACTTGTCAAAACCCATAGAATGTACATTAAAGGTGAACCAGTGGAGTTTGGTGACAGTGATGTGCCATTGTAGGTGCATTGATTGTAACAAATTACCACCTGGCATGGGATTTCACATTGGGAAGGCTGGGGGTACTGAGGGCAGAGAGTATAAGGAATTCTGTATTTTCTGCTCAATTTTGCTATGAATCTAAAACTACTATAAAATGTCTATTTTAAAAAATGCACAGTAACTTTTGAACTACCTTTTTAATAGATTTTTTTAAATATGGTGTCTCATACAACAACCAATATTTCTATAGTTTGCTTACAGTTGCAATATGAAGGATCATGTTTTTCAATTAATAACTGACCAGTTTAAATCCTAGAAAATAACTAATTTGGCTTTTTTGACCTTTAAAAAGGGCAACTTAATAAGTTACAATTTAATGAAAAGAGCACTTAAAATTCAGTATTATCCTGACAAATTTAAGTACCTGTTAATCCTTTTAAATCGTTTTCTACCATTCCCTGGATCCCATTTTCCTCAAACTATTTATTAGCCCTCTACCACACTTGACTCTAGTCAGTATGTTACTTGAAATCGTATCGGTAGATAATAAAAATATATTTAATTTTAATGTATACTGAAGAATATGAATATTTCAATCTCACATCTGTTTTCACTTCCTCGTTGTACGAAATTATAAACATTTTTGATGCTGAGACTATGCTTTCTTTACATTTCATCATCTACTGTTTTCCTAAGTACCACTATCTGCATCCAGTGAAGACTTAAAAAAATATTTTGAATGATAATTGATGGCTATAGGTTCAGGAACTATAAAATAATTCTTTGTAACTATTTCTTGCCTTCAAGATAAAGTTGTACAAAAAAGTTCTCCCTGAGATTGGAGATTTTTTTTACTGCCTTGATCAATAACCTGGGCCATGTGAATGATAATCATAAAATTCCTCACCCTGAATAGAGCACCTGCCCTACTCCTTAAGGAGACATAGAGAACAGCCCCTGTAATGCCCAAAGGCTGTTTCTTGACATCTGGCAGCAATCTCTCTATCCATGTTTTGAGCCCAAAAGGTGACAGATGAGAGAATGTTTGACAACAGGGCATGATCACCACTTCAAATCTATGTGCACAATGATGGGAATATCAAGATCATCATGGACATATAATAAACCCTTGCAATAAACATTTCTCCTAGCTCTGCAATGATGTTTATTACAGGACAGTTCTTAAACTGCTCAAAGAAAATAACTGTATTTGAAATAGAAATTAAGCAATATGCAAGTCCTTTTACTATAAAATAATAGACCTTATGCATGATAGCAAACTGGGTTTTTTCCATTTCATCTGTAACTTGAACAATACACAGAAAGGATAATTTCAAGATTTTAAAATAATTAGTGCACTCTACTAATTCAGAACTCCTCATAAAATATCTGAGTTTCTATGTGGTTTATTCAAAAGGGAGTACAATCTTGTTTTAACCACAAGCTCTTATATATAAATAAGACTGCATATATTTAAATGTGAAATCTTACCCTAAACTGCTGCATTTTTCTCTACACACAGAATAATGATTGTATCTTTTATCTCAGGAAAAGGAAGGTTTTCTGTTGCTCACACATCATTTCTAGTTAAGAAATAGGTTCATGTTAGAAAATCCTTCAAAGGACAGTTAACATAAAATCCCTTAGCTATAACCCATCACCTCCCAAAGAGAAACTACAACGGACAGGAAACAGTGTGCAGGAATGACCCTGTGGCTGTGTTGAGTCCGTGATTTCCATGTGCTGGATTGACTTCTGGCCCCATCTCTTAACTCCACTCAGCCTCTTTCAGTGACCCTTGGCAGTCTCCAACTACTCAAGCTGCAAACAGACTGAAACTAATTTGTTGTCCTTATGTTTTTAAAGCCACTAGTCCGGTATGCTAATTAGAAATAAATCGCTTGACCCGTAAAAGAAACGGCAGGAAACCTGAAATGAAGGCATTATCCAACACTTCATGCTCCTTAGTGATGCCATTTTAAATATTTCAGACAGCCTATAAATAATTAAAACCTCACCGCAGCAAATTATGTCCTATTATGCAAATAAATAGCCTCCTCCCCGGTTTCATTAAAGATTCTAGATGACAAGCTGAACAGTTTCAACAGAGCAAGGTACTGCAGTGAGGCGAGAAATCTTTCAATATTTTTTTTAATTGTGAGTGCCAAGTTTCATGTGGATTTTTACTTTAACACTTTAATTTGCATGAGCAAATAAACCTTTAATAAACCTTTTGTAGGAGGGGGAAATGCATCATTTAATTAAATTTGATTTGTTGTGAAACTATCGTGCCTCATGAATATTTAAGGACCACAAACACTCTCTTTTACTAAAAAGAGTACACTATTTTAAGGAAGGAAGCGATTTTCAAGAAATTGACAGTCTCTGAGAGATTACAAATAATCAATACATATTCAGATAAACTTCACTACAACTGACAAACCCTTGCACATATACAAGTCTTAATAGCATGCTTACACTTACCCACTTCAGGTCAATTTTTATGTAAAATTTTTAAACCAGTGATATCAAAAACAGGTTAAGTGTGAATGTTTCAGAATTTGTCAAAAATGTTCAGTCTTATTTTCTGTTTTTAAGGTATTTTATTCGTGCTAAATGAAAAGAACCCCAAGGTTTATATAGTAGGATATAGTTACTGTAAAACACTGCAGGGGGGAAAATCCCTATTTTTAGTTTAAAAATACTCTATATATCATACCTAAATACTATACAATAGAGAAATGAGCTGCAAAGTATAGAAATATATCTGCCCATAAAGGATTAAAATATTACCTTCCTCTGAAGCACAGCCTCTCATTTTGACTTCAATTAGAATATTATAAACATCAAAGGAAATTCTTCTATAATTGTTTTACTGGCAATCGATTACTAAGGCAATGTCTGTCACTTTGTAACATGCTTACAGAGCAATGCTTATTGCAATAATTAAGGTGACTTTCTCTCACACAGACTGGAGGGTTTTTAAAATTCACCCTAGGGCTTCCCTGGTGGCGCAGTGGTTAAGAATCCGCCTGCCAATGCAGGGGACACGGGTTCAAGCCCTGGTCTGGGAAGGTTCCACATGCCGCGGAGCAACTAAGCCCGTGCGCCACAACTACTGAGCCTGCGCTCTAGAGCCCGCGAGCCACAACTACTGAGCCCGTGTGCCACAACTACGGAGCCTGCAAGCCACAACTACTGAGTCCATGTGCCTAGAGCCTGTGTTCTGCAGCAAGAGAAGCCACCGCAATGAGAAGCCCGCGCACTGCAACGAAGAGTAGCCCCCGCTCGCCCCAACTAGAGAAAGCCGCGCGCAGCAACGAAGACCCAACGCAGCCAAAAATAAATAAATAAATAATGAGTCAGCGTATTAAAAAATAAAGAAAATACACCCTACATAGTGTTTATTAACAATTAGTGAAGGCCACTGTAAGTTTGAAAAATGTGTTACATGCAGTATAAGATTATGATTCTATGAAATCTAAATGAAAAATAGGTTGTCTCCTCTAAAAAATAAGAGGTTAATAATACAATTATTTATTAGTAATATTAATATAAATAACCCCTATGATATTTCTATTCTAAAATGTTGTGATATATTAATTCAATTATAGGTTGAAAGAAGTCCTGATCTTTTTAGAAAATAATTTTGATATAATCATGATATTTTGGAAATCCATGAAGGCCGTTAGTACAGCCAATAGTCAATGTGATATAATGCTACTTGCTAAATAAAGGAGTAATTCAGTAATTATTATTATTTTTTCAGAGGCTTGGACTTTGCCGATTCCTCAAACTATCAAGGACCATCCCAATTCCCAACAGATAAACTGCTACTTATTTTGAAAAAGTAAATTCACCCCTCTCCATCCACCTCATGCATTCACCAAAACCTCTGATTCCAACCTTTTATCCTTTATTCTGATCTCAGAAGAGGTCCCCCTCCTCTAGATCATCCCTTCAACAGGCTTGTCATCGTATTTCCTCATTGCTCATCTAGGCAATTCCTCAGTCATAACTAACTTGACCTTATTCTATTTTCAACTTCTCTTTCTCTGCCAACTCTCCCTTATCATTCTCTCTTCCCATCAACATAAATGAATAAGCAAACAAGTCAATAAATGATCCCCACACAGACAAATAAGATCAAGAGCAAAAGCTTTCCCTTTGCTCTGGGCTCCCAACTCTCATTTTCTCCCACTCCTTGTTAATGAATTCCATTCCCAGCACATAAATTTCTGAAAACAGGAATGGACATTAATATTTTTACTTTCTAAATTTCCACTAACTATTGACTCCTAATATAGCTTCTGCCATGAGTAACTGTCATGGGCAGTGCTTTCTGAAATGATCTGTTTCGTGACACTAGCGTACACTGTTCTTGAACTCCCTGCGGGTTTTGATACTCTTAACAATTTAGTCCTGACAATAGGTCTTTCTTGGTTTCCCCTCATGACCTTCTCCCAGTCTCTTCACTGCTTCTTCTTTGCTCTTGTGTCCCTTTTCAGGATTATATTCAGTCTCCCCTCCTAACTCTACTCCGAGATGACGGAATCTACGTCCACGGTTTTAACAACCAATTCCATATCTACAAGGCCCGCACTTATTTCTATGTGTGCTTTTTTGTAAAATCTAAATATCTAGCTGCCTGTCATAGGACTTCACCCGGATGTTCTGTAACTCTTCACAATGTCTTAATTTCACCCCCCCAATATCTCAAAAATCTATCTTCTTTTCAATACTCTAACTACTGTTTCTTAGTTCAGTATTTGGGGGGATAAAGTGGAAGGATTGTGGGTTGATAGATGGGAAAAATGGATACATACACAGATAGTCACCAAATGGTCTAGCTTTCATCATCTCGAATATAATGACTCAGTTGGTTTCTCCATTCCTCCCTCCCAATATTTGCTGATGTTGACAGTAATTTCTTACATTGAAAATCTTTTCAGGTTATTCTACTGAGTAAAATTTTTAGTTATTCTTCTCACGCACATAATAAAAGTTCAGATGTCTTAGCATAGCACATAGTGTCACTGTGATTAGACCCACTGTTCTCTGTTTCCATTTTCTTCTCATCCCCACCCCATATCTCCATCTCCTCTGTTGGCCTACTGAGTTCCCAATAACCCCCTAACTCCCGCTCAGGCATTGCCCTTACCATGAAACTTACCTTGAAACACCCAGATACTGAGTTCATCACTACCTTCTCTGAAGGGCTTTGCTCCTTCCATTTAACCTCTACTCATGTATCCCGCCACAGTGTAACCAACTGTTACATGAATTTTCCCCCAACGAGACTGAGAGTATCTTATCTTTGTATCCTCTACACTCAGCCTGGCATTTACCACATATATGATAAATTCCGTATTAAATGATCTTAAATTAAACTGATCTGATTATACATTGTTAGTTATTCAAAAGAAACAATCAATTCCATAGACGAGAGGACAATTCAGAAGGGAAGAAACTATATTTCATGGTTTCATAGTACCATGAAGAGAGTACTGGCTTGAAGATTAAGAGAGAGCAATTCAAATCCCTTTCCAGTCTTCTGCAAATCATTTAATTTCACTGAGGTGCAGCTACCTTACCTGTAAATTTAGAAAATAAATACTTTATAAAAACATAGAAGTTAGGCATATAAAATCTGTAGAATGGGGCCTGATATAAAATGTTCACTGGGAAAAAGTCTTATCTACTATTAGTATTTTCAATTACTTTATGGTGATCCTTCCCTAAGAAAAATCCTTCCCCGATGGCTGATTGTTGGTTAAATTACAAAATTAAAGATTCTCTGATCTGGATAAAATTTTGTGTCAATTAACTATAATCTATTCTTAGATAGTTAACACAGCAATCTATAGAATATATTTATATATTTTTATGATTGAATCCATCCAGTTATTTCTACACCCTAGTTTTTCATAGGAGAGAAAGAAAATAAGTAAAAATGGGTATGGTTACTTAGAATGCTTGGTGAAGTGGGTGGGAAGACAAAGGTTGAACGATTCTTAGAAAGGAGATGTTGATCTTACAGACAGATTACTGTAAAAGCTTGGACCAAAATAATTGAACTGGTATAAAGTAGTATAAATATAAAGGACCATTACTGATGGCAATAATGCTGAGATTATGTCAGTTAATATTATTTGTCATAAGATGTCATCATGTGCTAGATGATAAAGAATGCAATTTCATGTTTTGCTAAAAATTGCATGTTAAGAAAAAGAGAGTAAAAAGAAATCCGTCTCGTAGAATAAGACTAGCTGCGAGTCAGATTAAGAAAAGTACTGTATTGACAGGAATCCATGAGAACTATTTAAAAAGCTTGTATTAGCGTTAAATAACTTACCCTCCAATTTACATGTGACCATAACTGAGCATTAGTGCTTGGCGTATTATATATATCTGATTATAAGTTTTATTGTCGTTGCTTGTTTCTTTTGTAGTTTATATTTTTATATTAAGAAACATTATCATAACTTTCACATTGATGCTACTTATTACATACGCTAGTTCTTCGTACTCCTTCAGGCTAGTAATTAGCTAGGGTAGTAGAGCTGCTGTACAACCAAAGTCTATGTTTTATGCCAGTTTAACATGATTAAAGTTGATTTCTCATTTACTGCAATGTTTCATTGCAGGTAATACTGGTGGTTCACTTACATACTGTCATTCAGGGAAGCAGACTTCTGCCATCTGACAACTGCATGCATCTTGAGGATCTACACAGTCAGTGGGTGGAGAAAGGGCAAGAAAGATGCGGGCTGTGAGGCGTGTAAAGGCAAGTCCAGGAGTGATGTGTATAATCTCCTTTGACATTCTATTAGCTGGGGCTCAACCACATGGCTGGAATGGGCCTGAAAGGGACTAGGGCATGGACCTCATATGCCTAATAACGGAGAAGTAACGGACATTGGCTTGGTGAACAGGTAGGCGAGCTTTCCTATAATGGTTTCCTCAAATTTATCAGTGTTCTTTTTTTTATTTTCGAATCCCAGCAACTCCTACCTCATGGTTAGCAATGATATCCTTTCTTACCCTACACTCGCATCATTGATTTTCACTTTCAAATAATATTAACACTGTTAATAATCTTATATTATAGACTCATGTAAGTTTTACATCTATCAATTTATTTAAGCCTCAAAACACTTCCTCAAAAAAAGGATTATCTCAATTTTCTAGGAAAAGAAACTGATAACAAGAGAGTTCCAAAATAAGATAACCAGTCAAGCAAGGCTAAAATCCGTTCTCTAAATCGTTCTTGTGCTACGTACTATTCTATTTTTAAAGTAAAATTATGGGTGATCCTTTTTTTTAAATGCTGATTTTTATGCTATAGTTCAAGCACCATGCAAATATAATATTTCTTACGTAAAAAGTGAGGGTACTTTCAAATGTATACATCTTTTTAAAAATGTTTATCCCATACTGATTTTTTAAATTAATTAATTAATTAATTTTATTTTTGGCTGTGTTGGGTCTTCGTTGCTGCGCGCGGGCTTTCTCTAGTTGCAGCGAGCGGGGGCTGCTCTTTGTTGCGGTGCACGGGCCTCTCATTGCGGTGGCTTCTCTTGTTGCGGAGCACGGGCTCTAGGAGTGCAGGCTTCAGTAGTTGTGGCTCGCGGGCTCAGTAGTTGTGGCTCGTGGGCTCTAGAGCGCAGGCCCAGTAGTTGTGGTGCATGGGCTTAGTTGCCCCGCGGCATGTGGGATCTTCCCGGACCAGGGCTCAAACCCGTGTCCCCTGCATTGGCAGGCAGATTCTTAACACTGCGCCACCAGGGAAGTCCTGATTTTTCTTAATATAATCTTAATGGCGTAGAATATCTTTCCATTATTTGTAATCATAATAAATATGAAAATCTTTAGGCTTTATTTTAAGCCTACGGTTGTCACTGACAAGAAGTTTCAGAGTAATATGAACAGGAACTATCACTAATATATTTGGTCTTCAAGTATTTAGCAGGTTTTTCCTTCTCAAATTGAAATAATTACTTGTAAAACTGTACTGCATATATTTTAAATAGAATATTTTAAATTGCAGCTAACCTTGACACGTTTAATTGAGCTATTTATTTTTAAGTTTTTTGTTTCTTGACATAGGAATGTTGACTAATTTAAACCTGCTTAAATATTTTTATACATTTATGTATTTATCCTCTCAGAAAAATTAGCAGGGCAACTTTACTAAGTGTACAGAACTCTCTGCTCTATGCTATCTTAAATTCTTCTTCCTCTTATTTTTCCTACCTTAATTTTCTACTTCTGTTAATATATTCACTTATTCCTCATCTCATTTTCCTTATATATTTTATAAGTTGCTATAATTCTCTTTATTATGAGATATACACACCTATGTAGTTTCTTTGAGCAGACTTAAAACGATAAATTATATTTAGCCATTAGTAGTCTCTGCATAGCTTCTATGTGTAGCTCTCAATATTTTGCTAAAAGATGAGTAATTCCAGGTGAGAACATAGGAGAATAATTCAAAGATACTAAGTCAGTTTGTCGTTTATTATGAGTAATTATTTGGACTAAAGTGCATATAAAATAGATGTTCTTTGGGTACTATCACAACTAGGTTGTGCAAATGAGACTGAGTTAAAATATACTTCTGTTTATTCATTTTCTAATCACAAATTGATTTGGAGATAATTGTAAATTCACATGCAGGTGTATGAAATAATACAAAAAGATCCCAAGTGTCTTTTCCCCAGCTTCTCCCAACAGTAATCTCTTACAAAACTACCGTACCATATCACAACCTGGACACTGACACTCAAACTCAAGATGCAGAATATTTCCATCACCATTAGGATCACTCACTGCATTAGTTTCTTAGCATTGCCCTCACAAATCACCACAAATTGTGTGGCTTAAACAACAGAAATTAATCCTCTCGTACTGCTGGAGGCCAAAAATCTGAAACCAAGGTGTCAGTAGGGCTGTCTTTAGCTTTCAGAAGTTTTCAGAAGTTCAATTATGCTTGATATGGATTTCTTGGATTTCTCGTTTAAGGTTTGCTCAACTCCATGATTCTGTATTTTCATGAGGTTGCCAAATTTGGCACAAGTTTTCCAATTCATTATTTTTTTCAACTACCTTTTTTTAGCCTTGCTTCCTTTCTCCTCTCCTTCAGGAGCTCCAGTTACACAATTTTTAAAAAAATATTTTTTGTTATAGTTACATAGATCCCTGAAGCTCTGTAATTCTTTTCTCTGTTGTTTGGATTAGGTAATTTATCTCATTTTATCTTGCAGTTCACTGATTTTTTACTCTGCCTCTTCCATTCTGCTGTTATGCCTCTCTACTAAACTTTTTATATCAGTTATTTCATTTTTAAATGCTCAAATTTCCCCTTGGTTCTTTACAACTTCCAGTTTTTTGCTGGCACTTTCTATTTGTAATTGCTTACTAAAGTATTTTACCATGCATTTTATCATGGCTGCTTTACCACTTTTTAAGTTAATTCTACCTCTCTGTTAACTTGATATGTGTATCTGGTGATTGTCTTTTTCATTCAGTTTTAGATCTTCCTGGCTCTTGGTATGACACATGATTTTCGATTCAAATTTGGTCATTTCCTAGCATGTTATGAGACTCTTACTGAAACCTTTGGTTTTAGTTGGCTTTCTCTGATTTCACTTGGGCAGCAGAAGGGGATGGACACTACCTCATTACTGGTAGGTGGAGTAAGAAGTCCAGATTCCCCAATTAGTCAGTCTCATGACACCTGATAGGACTCTCCACTCAGGCTCTTTTGACCCCATCCCAGGAGGGAAGAAGAGGGATGTCTCCCCACGTGATCTCTGCTGACACAATGGTGGCGTGGTGAGGAGGGTTTGGGACCTCATTATAGCCTCAAGGGGAAGGAACACTAAGCTCCCCACTCAACCTTCATCAGCTGGCCTGCGGGGTCATACTTTTCTTTTTCTGTGACATTTCCCTGGAATTGATGGCTTATGTCTGAAAGTGTTATGTCTTGCTAGGCTGCCCCTTTCCTGGCCCTTTAGCTCGAAAATGCAAGCTTCTGTTGGCGTCTGTATTTGTCTGCACCCATCACATTTCTGGGTGGCTCGCTTCTTCAGAAACAAGTCATAAATACACGAGATAAAGAGAAAATATAGAAACTAATCATCAAGGTTTTCTTCAGGCTCTAGTGTCACTAGCTGCTCTGAGTTCTTCTCTCCACCTTTCAAAGTCTTCATATGTTTGGTTTGCATGTCATTTCCAGGGATTTTAGGTGTGCTTAGAAGGGAAAAATACATCTCTTCCATCTTCCTGGAAGCAGAAGCCCATTTAATTTAAGGTTAGATCGAGGGAACACATTTTGAAACAAATGCTAATTTGCTGTATCAAATACTCGTAATGAAATATATGAGCTTAGCTTTTCTATATTTTGAGTTATCTGTATCGGAGCTGAGTTATCTGTTAGAGCTCTCACCGAGTAGCAAACACTTGCATGTTTTTGCATTGGGAAATTAAATCTTTAACACTGCAATAAAAATTCCTCAGAAAATTATTTAAAGGCTATTATTATCATTTAGATATAACAAATAGGTTTTATTGGAAAATCCAGTCATTTTGTTGATATTTTCTTTATCCTTCAAGTATTTTACAATGATTATAAATCAATAGTGCTTTTTAAGTTGTCAGAATAAATACATGGGAAAACTAAACATATTACAAAGCATTAGTCTCTACAAAATAAATGAATGCCATGTTCCCTTTGACTAATGAATACAACATATTATCCCATTATTCTACCTCCTTTTATATGTACACAAATGCCTCACTTCTGATGGGTGCATTAGCCATTAACTCTTTCAGTTTTCAACACTTTGTTGATAGTGTGGAAATGTTCATTGTGTGCCCCGAATTGCTCACATTGAAGTTACCATTCTGACTTCAGAGCTGTGCGTGGCATTTCTAGGTTTCTAGATTCAGTTACACATTGTTTATTTCTCTTGCTGGAAGCAAAATTTTATGCAACCCCCAGGAAAAAAGATCAGAAACTAACTCAGAACTGTTGGTGGTGAATGCAGAGCTTGTACAGACTGTCATCCCTAAGCCTCATCTAGATGGTTAGGAGTGGGGATCCAAACGTTTCATCAATTGTTAGTATGGAGTGTGCCTTATAAAGTATTAAATGGTGCAGTCTCCCAGTTTAGGGGTTTAGCTCCTCTGGGCCTTGGATTTCTGGAATAATAAAATCTCTTTCCATTTCCCATTATCTTTTTAAATAGCTATCATCTCTCTCTCTCTCCTTCCATGCCCATCTCCCTCTCTTTTTACATTTCAGTCTAGTTGCCTTAATTCTCCTTGGGAATAGAGCCACTCCACACTCATTTTTTTGTTGTCTTTGGAAAATATATCTACTTTATCCAAGCTTGCTATTTTTATATACCAAGAGAAAATGACCTGATAAACAATTTGATGCAAACATTTCAATAACAGTTTGGCAGTCTAGTTTCCAAAGATACATGGTGAAAATTCACTCTGAAACTCCTACACTGAAGCCTTGTTTCTTAAACGTGAAATAAATGCAACTGGCATCAATTTAAGAGAGTATATCAGAATAATTTCTGTAAATGTATTTTGGTGATTCTTACAAAAAAGAAGAGTGTAAAAATTCTATCTTGATACCGCTGGTGCCAGAAATGACATGGGCTTTAGAAAGAACATGTGTGTGTGTGAACTTTTCATGAAAAATTTTGAACATGTACAAGATAAATTTTTAGCCAAGAATGTTCTGACATTTGAATAGTCTTGTGTGTTTTGTTCTTAGCGTTATTTTAGTGTAAAACATCATTTTTAGAAGAAATTACAAAGGAAATAATACAGATTTTATAGATGGCAAATAGTTCAATTTTCAATAAACAAAGAGTTGGTAGCAATAATAAATATTCCAGTCATAATAATGGATACTATAAACACAAAAACCCTAATCGGTGAATGCACAGGGACTCTCACAGAGTCATGAAGCCTGAATTTAGTGAGCATTTATATTATTGAAATGAATACAAAAAACTTAACATATAAATGGTGAATAAATAAGTGGAAAATGCTCAACCTAACTATTAAAATGATTAAGATTGGTCTCTATCTTAACATGGACAGTTATTAATGCAAAGATTTTGAGTGAAGTAAGCTCTCAAAAATGTTTTTCTAATGAATGTAATTTCTCAACACATACCAAATGTCTTCAAATAAAGGGTTCATAAGATGATGAAATAATTCACATCCAGGAATATATACTAAAGATGTACATATTGGAAAAGATTTTTTTTCTCAAAGAATTTTTATAGTAATCATTCTTTATATCTGAAGACTTGAAATTAATGTATATGTCCACAACCACCAACTTTTAAATGAGGTAAAAATATACTGTAAATGGCATGGTAAACTATTGATCACTGAAAACTAATTTTTAACCATGTCAGAAAATAACTATCATAGAATATCAAATTAAAATAAAAAGGACACAATTGATCTTACACGTCTAAATGACAAATATTGCTTACTTGTGACAGGTAAGACCAGCAATAACTTTTATTTTCTTCTCTGCCTCTTTCTGTAGTATTCAAGTTCACTAGAATGCAAGGATATTACATTTACAATGTGGACTGATCCTGAGGATGAAACAAATCATCCTTTGCTAATTGATATAAAGCTAAACTATAATGGCAGAATAGACCGGTAGTAGAATTTACATCTTAATCTGAAGTAAGTATATGTAACACTAAAGAACTTACATGGAAGAGGGTAGAAGGGAAGAAATTGCCAGGAATTTGTGGCTGGATGTGAACTTGATGTATTACTCAGATGTAGAAGTGGAAACAATCCACGGAAAAGAATTCCCAATGAGTAATCGCATCATTGTGTGATGTAGAGTGTGTTTTTCAAGCTGACTCTTGAACTTAGCCTGCCTTAAAGAATCCCTGTTGTGGACGTTTGATCTCCTTCTTGTAGGGAGCTCGGGCTCCTGGCAAGGCTATGGCTGCAGTCTAGGGAGAGAGCTGCTTGGGAGCCAGTGAGGAGCATGAAAGCTAACCACACTTTTCCTAGCAAAGGATAACTCAATCAAAGACAAGGGATGAACAGGGAATTTTTTTCCAGTACATTTTCGCAAGCAGGGCAGGTTTAGAGAACAAAGTAACACCATGTGGTGCAACAAACCCAGAGCTGCAATGAAACCTCCCAGAAAAGCTACAAGAATAAATTGCTAATAATATCAATGCCAAATTTTGGAAGATGAAGAAAATTATAACTAAAATAAAAGCATATTTGTTTAGAAAAATAATAGATATTTTTAGAATACAACATGTTTATTTAAAACAGTGGATGGTGTGACTTCTTTTGCAAAAAAAGTATATGTTTGTCTGAAAAGTTAGTTTCTACATATGTTTTATTTATAATATAACTTATCTCCTCACTCATGATCATTTTCTCTACACTTACCTCCGACAAAAAAAAGTATGGGCAGTTTAATATTTGCCTGAATCTCTGAAGTTGGGTCCACCCCAAAGATATTATGAATATGATTTTATTTATTTTTATTTTGCATCTTTGTGGGAGCCAGAACCTAGATATTCTTTTTCTCATTGGCTACATTAGGAAACCAAAATCCAAGGGTTAAAGACAAGCCAGATACAGGTAAACCTGGCATTTCAAAGTTATTTTTTAGTCATTAAAGCCAATTCAATGTAAAGCATATACGATCAACAAAGTTTATCTAAAATAATTTTAGCATAATTTTCAAGTTATAAATAGCTACGATAAAGGCTCTCCTATAAAATAGCAAACAGTCAAGATACCAAGAGGTATGTAGTATTACATTCATTGCAGTAGTGACAGAAAAGAAGTAGAAGACAGTGTCAGCTCTGGAAATATCAACAATGCCACTGTGATTTGTAATCGTCAATACTCCTTCACCAGTTCCTAAAAGGGAATGTCTGCTGGGACTTGTGTTTTGTCAGGTAAGTGAGCAAAGGATGCACCAATACCCAGTCTCTCCAATGTTTTACCCAGTTAGCTGTGAAGAAGAAAAATGCATTTTTAAAAATTATGTAACACTATAATAATGCTAATATTTCCTAAGAGGTTAAAAAGTACCCAGTGCTATGCTTAGGACTTTACATGATTAGCTAGTTTACTCCTCATTGCATCCATAAGAAACTGATATTTATATATCATTTTAAGGATGAGGAAGGTAAGATCTAGGTAGCTCAGATTCTTTCTCAAAAGTCCCAGTGCTGGAAAGTGGCAGAAGCAGGATACAGAGAACTGTCTATTGCACTTCAAACTCCACCGGTTTCCGAGATAAGCTAATGAAATATGCCAAACTGAAAGTGAAGGGGGCAGTACATCAAGAAGGGAAAATCAAGAAGGGATGGAGTGTTGCCATTTTTGAGCTGCTTGTGTGTTTGTTTAATTTGGTCTGGAACCCACTCCCCAGATATTAGGAAATGCTGTGGCATCCATTTCAGCACGGAAGACCTCTTTCTTACGTTAACATCAAACTTCAATTTGGTTCAAAATTAAAACTTCTTAGTCCACTTTCAGCATTTACTCCTGTATCCCTGTTCTTATTCACTTTTAAAAAAAGTATTAGTATTTTTTTCTCACAGTAAGTTTTCAGTTTCTTAAATAGCCAACAAAGCCTGGCTACAGGTACTCATGCAATGCAGGTTAACTGTCCTCTATCTTTCTGAGGATAGACTGTGTCTTAATCACATTTTCAGCCCGAGTATTTTAGTACCAGGGCTTATATGTAAGGTTCTAAATAAATGTCGTCACAGTGGACAAGTCTATGGCCATCATTGTTCTGTGATGCCAAATATATACAGTCACTCAACTTAGATACTAAACTAAGCATTTCAACTTTAGGGCTCCAGAAGACAAAATGATTTAATTAGTGCCATACTTATCCTTATCAACATCTATTTCTACAATTCAAAATCACCCCCATTTTTTCTTCACTCATCCTCTTTTATCTCAAATTGTAGTTTTCAATACTGCTGCCAGACAGCAGGAACAATGAAAGGCAGAGATAAGAAGCCAGGGGCAGGAAAAGAGGCGATGATGGAGAAATCGAACTATTGCACATGGCAGTGGATGAGTTCATTAATATATATTAATCCAAATAACTTGCTATCAGTGCATCTATGATCTCATTAGGTGATCCTAATATAAAATAACATTTAGAATTATACTCAAATGTTATTTAAACTACTATTATGGGAAGCTTTCAAAAGCAGAAACATCTGACAACAGAAAAATGATTAAACAATAATTTTTAGAAGTAATGATTCAAAACTAATATCATATTTTTGCCTTTTTGCATTCAAGCAGTTTTCAATTAAATTCAGAAAACCAATATAAGATATAAAAAAAGCCACAGAGAAATATACAGAGACTTACGTTTCCTTATAACTACTTTTTATGTCCACACAAAGCACATACTCTGGTTACAAAACTAGACACAGGTGAAGTTTTGTTGTTGTTGTTGTTTTTAGGTGTGCTATAGATTGTTATACAACTTATTTTTAAAAGTGGTTTTGTTCCTAAGAGGAGAATATTAATACGGTAATTCAATGAAGTTAATAATAACTTCATTAGTAATTTGACTGAAAAGAAAATGTTTATGACAAGGGGATGGAAATAGAGTAAAATTCTAATGGCCTGGGAATGGAATAAGTAGACCTTATTTAATAAAACATTTTACAATGAAGCAGTGATGTTTGGACAAGTCATATTTTACCTAAAACTGTGCATCTTTTTTTTTTTTTTAATAAATTTATTTATTTATTTATTTATTTTTAGCTGTGTTGGGTCTTCGTTTCTGTGCAAGGGCTTTCTCTAGTTGTGGCAAGCGGGGGCCACTCTTCATCGCGTTGCACGGGCCTTTCACTGTCGCGGCCTCTCGTTGCGGAGCACAGGCTCCAGACGCGCAGGCTCAGTAGTTGTGGCTCATGGGCCCAGTTGCTCCGCGACATGTGGGATCTTCCCAGACCAGGGCACGAATCCGTGTCCCCTGCATTGGCAGGCAGATTCTTAACCACTGCGCCACCAGGGAAGCCCCTAAAACTGTGCATCTTATAAGAAATGAAGCCCAAACTTAAACCCAAGACTGCCTGACTCAATGGAGCCAACTATGCTTATACATATTTGAAGAACAATAATAATCAGCCTTTCCCGGATGACGAGAGATGTGAGTAAGGGAAAGAGTGACATGGCTGAGGACGAAGGGCGGAGTTACACTGTGGAGGACTGTGATCGCCAGAATAAGAAGTTACGTATTTAACTCGCTACAAAAGAAGAATCGCGAAGGATGTGAAATACTGGCAACATGATTATAACGTAAATATATCTGAGGAAGAAAAAGAGAAGTGTGATAGTTTGTATAGTCAAATTAGGTATGCTGAATAAATATATAACAAAAACTCATCACAACAATGGTAATAAACCTTTTGATCAATATATCTTTCCTTCTTTCTATAATAATACTTAACAACTCATTAATGTCAAATGTTTCCATGACATTCACTTCCTTATTCAGAAGTTTTCATTATCACCTCTCTCTACCATTCTTGGTGTTAATATGCTATTTAAAGCAGAACGTCTATTTTCAAGCAGTATTGGAGGCCAGTAGCGTTATTTCCTTTCTACTTTGCAACAGGTATATATGGGTAGTCCTAAATTATTTTTCTTAACATGATTATTTGAAAATATGTTAACTGCCTATGAAACAAAGAAGTATTACATGAAATAATCTCATTATTATATAGACAAATCATTTTCTTATCAGAGAGTCTACAGGACATAATAAAATCTCCCTTTCAAGAAATAATTCTTCTGCTATTTACATAAATTTGAAAGCATATATTCTACTTTAATGTCTAGAATTATATTATTCCATTTCAACCTGAAAAACAATATTCAAAGTATTTTTCCACATATTCTCAATCAGCATTCTTTACTTGGTTCCTCACACAATTTTTAGCCTACTGTAGGTTGTAATATTACAATTTATAAGAGGTCATTTATAATTTTATAAAGACAATAAGAGGTGCTATATACTTGATGTGCATAAATACATTTTATATGACAGAAAATTGCATCTAAAATTTTTATCATAAAATATAAAATGTGAAAACAAAAAGTATGTGAAATACTTACTTTTGAAATGCATAGTTTCAAAGAAGGAATATTTTAACTTAAATTTGATTTATCTCAAAACGAATAAGAATTTTTAAATTTGAGCAAGAATGAATAAGATAAAATACCAAGAGAAAAATAACCAATTTAGTGGTATGGAAAATAGTGAACATAGTGAGAATAATGAAAATATTTTAAACCTCAGAAGAACAAGTTTATTTCAAAAATTTATAGTTTACCCATTTTTCAATTGGTTTGCTTGTCTTTTGATGTTAAGTTTTATGAGCTGTTTATATATGTTGGATATTAACCCCTTACTGGTCATATCATTTACAAATACCTTTTCCCATTCAGTAGGTTATCTTTTCGTTTTGTCAATGGTTTCCAATGCTGTGCAAAAGCTTTTAAGTTTAATCAGGTCCCATTTGCTTATTTTTGCTTTTGCTTCCTTTGTCTTAGGAGATGGTTCCAAATATTGCTGAAATTTATGTCAAAGACTGTTCTGCCTATGTTTTCCTCTAGGAGTTGTATAGTATCTGGTCTTACATTTAGGTCTTTAATCCATTTTGAGTTTATTTTTGTGTATGGTGTTAGGGAGTGTTCTAATTTCATTCTTTTACATGTAGCTGTCCAGTTTTCCCAGCACCACTTATTGAAGAGACTGTCTTTTCTCCATTGTGTATTCTTGCCTCCTTTGTCTTAGACTGACCATAAGTGTGTGGGTTTATTTCTGGGCTCTTATCCTGTTCCACTGATCTGCATGACTTTTTATTTATTTATTTTTTTGCCAGTACTATACTGTTTTGATTACTGTAAGTTTGCAGTATCGTCTGAAGTCAGGGAGGGTGATTCCTACAGCTCCGTTCTTCTTTCCCAAGATTGTTTTGGCTGTTTGGGGTCCTTTGTGTTTCTATACAAATTTAAAAGTTATTTATCCTGGTTCTGTAAAAAATGTCATTGGTATTTTTATAGGGATTGCAGATAGCCAATAGGCACATGAAAAGATGCTCAACATTGCTAATCATCAGGGAAATGCAAATCAGCAACACAATTAGATATCACCTCACACCTATCAGAATGGCTATCATCAAAGAGAACACAAATAGGGCTTCCCTGGTGGCAGAGTGGTTAAGAATCCGCCTGCCAATGCAGGAGACACGGGTTCGAGCCCTGGTCTGGGAAGATCCCACATGCCACGGAGCAACTAAGCCCGTGTGCCAAAACTACTGAGCCCGCATGCCACAACAACTGAAGCCCGCACGCCTAGAGTCTGTGCTCCGCAACAAGAGAAGCCACCGCAATGAGAAGCCCACGCACCGCAACGAAGAGAAGCCCCTGCTCATCGCAACTAGAGAAAGTCCATGCGCACAAACTAACACCCAACACAGCCAAAAATTAATTAATTAAATAAATTATTTTAAAAAAAAAAGAACACAAATAACAAATGTTGGTGAGGATGTGGAGAAAAGGGAACCCTCATACACTGTTGGTGGGAATGTAAATTGATATAGCCACTGTGGGAAATGGTATAGCAGTTTCTCAAAAAAATAAAAATAGAACTGGGTATACATCTGAAAAAAACAAAAACACTATTTCAAACACTATTACATACACCTCAATGTTCATAGCAGCATTATTTACAATTGCCAAAATACAGAAGCAACCTAAGTGTCCATTGACAGATAAATGGATAAAGAAGATGTGAGATATATATATATATAGAGAGAGAGAGAGAGAGATGTGTGTATACACACACACACACACACACACACACACAATGGAATACTACTCAGCCATAAAAAAGAATAACATTTTGCTATTTGAAGCAACATGGATAGATCTAGAAAGTATTATACTTTGTGAAGTAAGCCAGACAAATATTATATTTTATAACTTATATGTGGAATCTAAAAAATATGACAAACTAGTGAATATAATAAAAAAGCAGTCTCACAGATATAGAGAACAAACCAGTGGTTACCAGTGGGGAGAGAGAAGGGCAGAGGGATAATATAGGGGTAGGGGATTAATTGGTACAAACAGCTATGTATAAAATAAGCTACAAGGATATATTGTACAACACAGGAAATATAGTCAATATTTTATAATAACTATAAATGGATTATAATCTTTAAAATTGTGAATCACTATATCGTAGACCTCTAACATATAGTACATCAACTATAATTCAAATTTAAAAATTCATACTTTACCAATAAGTTTCTCTCCATCGTTAGTATATTCACATTACATTTGTTCAGGCACATTTTGTTTAAGCATCTACTACCATTAAATACCTCAGCACTTGTACTTACAGATGACCTTGCCTGACTCTATGGCAGTATTTCGGTCAAGAGTTTCCGCTGATGTTATGATAAGAACCATTCAAGTGCAACTCCAGCAGTTAGTGAAGCCCAGCTCATTAAGGAAATCATGCTGCCAGCTTAGCATGGAATTTTCAATCTATCAAATTTCCTACACCTCGTGGGGTCAATAAATATGTAAATTATGTAAAAGAATGTTACATGTAAATTAAAGATACTCCAACAATGAGAAACAACTTATATACCATATCGTAACAGTTTATTTGTTGTTATGTATTAATTTTTTTCTATTTCTTTACTAATTATTACACTATCATTAAACTCCAGTATAACTGTGTAGAAGAAAAAAAAACAACCTGAAGTTCCAGATTAAGGGGGAAAAAAAACAGCATTCCATATTGAAATAGTCTCTATGGCAAGTTGAATGAAAGTGCTTTATTCAATAAACAGATTTTAAGGGAAAGGCTTTCAAATAAACAAACAAAAAGTACAAAAACAATAAGGCCCAAATTATTCTATAGATTTTTAGTATTTATTTTTATTTTACTGTTCAAAGAACACCGAAGTTAAGTAATTAAGTATATTTAAGAAAACATCCACCTCATAGTGTGTAATCCCTTATGTAAATTGATATGGTGGTGAAATTTCAACACTTTCAAACCTCACAATCATGTCTATAATAACAGACTGAACTGTAATAACCATAGGGTGAAGAGAGAAAGGGAACTTGGGCTTCTACTGAAAAAGCAATTTGTTCAAAACACATCTTCAAAGTCAACAAAGGAGAATTAGATTTTCATTATACATGGGTTCTTTTAAAAGTTTTTGATTAGCATTCATGAAAGATTCATTCTTAGGCACATCAGGCTCATTATTATTATGAGCAGTTTATATTTTTGTTGCTTTTCAAAAGAAAAGTTATTTGCCTGGGTGAAGAATAATACTTGACGTACTACAAAAGGTATATAATTTAAAAATCAAGTAGGTACTTGAAAATGACAAACACATCTAAAAGCTAAAAGTACCAAAGTAAAAAGGATCACAAAGATAATTAGTTAATTGCTTTTTACTATAATGGACTCATTGATGATATTTTACTTAGGTTAATATTAAGATGAGTTTGTATAAACAAAATCTCATTCAAAATTAATGACTAATATTTATGGAAGAAGTAAAAGCTTAGATTTTCTTTTTATTTTTTTTCCTTTCCTTGATTTTATGTCAATATATCTTTCATGAACTATCTAATAGCGACCTGTATGTAACTTGCCTATGTCAGACATGACAATAAAATTAATTCTAATACAAGTGAAATAGGATATCTAATTATGAATTTAGGAGAACTGGTAAATAACAGCTCCATTAAAATTTTCATAAATATTTAAATTATGCAATTAAAATAGAAAGGGTCAATATCATCTAATTTCTAAGTTTTTACATAATATGGGGGACAGAAAATCAATTCTTTCTCTGTAACATGTAATTATACTTTTCTGAAAGCAGCACATATGTACTAATCTACTAATATTTGAAGAATTATTTCTATGTAGTTTTGGGGAAAAAGCGTTTAAAAGCAAAATGAGCAATCAAATTATTTTAAGAATTAAAATAAATTATGCAGTTAATACGACTGCTATTCCTGAATTAATTTAGAAAGAATTTGACTGCTTCACTTCAGGACTTCAAAGTACACATAGCTTTGTATATTTGATAGTAAGATCGATAGCGTTTCACATATTCAAAACAATTAACTAAGAAATGATATATGTTAAACTATTTTAAGTTGTTTGAAATATGCAATTCTTATCATAGAAATATATAATTCAAACTAACACATCATTTATAGAATTTTAACATTTCATGCATCAGATTAAACCAGGGGAATGGTCTTGTTCTGGTATATTTTATCCTCCACTGATGTAAATAACTTGCCTTTTTCTCGTAACTTGCCTTGTTATCCACCACTAAAGTAATAATTTTCAGTACCGTGGTCCTCTGGTTTGAAAACAGATCATTAACATGGGATTCTTTTGCTGAGCTTTGTCTTAATTCATACATGCTGAGAAACATATATATGTACAATAAGGTACATTATGAGAAGATCTCACATATTCTATGTATTTTCAAATCAAATCCTATTTTTTTCCAGATACAAATTTTAATTTAAAAATAAAATTTTTACTGACATTTAGAAAAATCAGCAATAATGATCACAGAACTAGCATTTTAACACTATTTAAGAAGATGTGCGTTATTAAATTATTATGAAAATGATCGTTCCTTAAATGTCATAATATTTTTTGGAATACCTCTCCTGGAGTTTTCATTTGACTAGCAATTAAGGGGTTACACAAAGAAATATAACATTTCAAAGAAAGAAAAATAATAAGCTTTTCTCATTAATCTAAATTATTAATATGCTATTTCGGCTTTCCAAATAGGAATCAATTTCTACATAAAATGTTTTCTCAATATAATGTTGCATTGAATCAATCAGAATATATACTCATAACTTGAATTCTTTTTAGAATATTAAAATACTGTAGTTTTACAAAATACCATTTATTCTAGGAATACTAATCATTCTTTGAATGAAGAAAGTAGAAATCATTTTATAACTATTAAGGTCATTTAAAGTATCTAATGCAGTTTATAAAATATTTCTCAGCATTTCTTTCTAATGAAATACATTCTGTCAGAAGTGCCTAAAGCAAAGTGAAATGTTTATTTTCTTACTTTTACTTAAGTATTTGGTCAGTTATTTATAAATTCTTGAGTCATTAAGTTTTGGCTAAAATCTCAGTTCTGCATAACTTATTATTAATTACTAGTTAAAATTTTCAAGACGTCCATAGTAAGCGCAAATTTTTTTTCTTTAAAAGAGGCAGGGGAACACACGGCGCACCTCAGGGTGTTGCAATGTCACACCAGCCTCTTCCGCTGCAGGCTCACCTCACATTCCAATTATAACGACCTTACCCCTCCCTCTCCCCAGCCTGAGTGAGCCAGAGCTCCCTAATCAGCCGCTTCTTTAACCCCATCCTGTCTGGGCTGGAACAGAAGCCTGAGGGCAAGCTACACAGAGAGGCGGGGCCAGATCCAAAGCTGAACCCCAGGAGCTGTGTAAACAAAGAAGAGAAGGGAAATCTCTCCCAGCAGCCTCAGGAGCAGTGGATTAAATCTCCACAATCAACTTGAGGTATCTCAAGTTGAGATATCCCTGCATTTGTGGAATACCTGAATAGACAACGAATCACCCCAAAATTGAGGAGGTGGACTTCGGGAGCAACTGTAGACTTGGGGTTTGCTGTCTGCGACTGACTTCTTTCTGATTTTTATGTTTATCATAGTATAGTTTTTAGCACTTGTTATCATTGGTAGATTTGTTTATTGGCTTGGTTGCTTTCTTCTTTTATTACTTTTTAATTTTTTTATATTAATATATTTAAAATTTTTTAAATTTTAATTATTCTACTTTATGTTTTTTTAAATTATTTTTTCTTTCTTTTTTTCTCCCTTTTCTTCTGAGCCGTGTGGCTGACAGTGTCTTGGTGCTCTGTTTGGGTGTCAGGCCTGAGCCTTTGAGGTGGGAGAGACAAGTTCAGGACATTGGACCACCAGAGACCTCCTGGCCCCATGTAATATTCCTCGGTAAGAGCTCTCCCAGAGATCTCCGTCTCAACGTTAAGACCCAGCTCCACTCAACGACCAGCAAGCTCCAGTGCTGGAAGCCCCATGCCAAACAACTAGCAAGACAGGAACACAACCCCACCCATTAGCAGAGAAGCTGCCTAAAATCATACTAAGTTCACAGACACCCCAAAACACACGACTGGATGCAGCCCTGCCCACCAGAAACACAAGATCAAGTCCAACCCACCAGAACACAGGCACCAGTCCCCTTCACCAGGAAGCCTACACAACCCACTGAACCAACCTTATCCACTGGGGACAGACACGAAAACCAATGGGAACTATGAACCTGCAGCCTGTGAAAAGCAGACCCCAAACACAGTAAGTTAAGCAAAATGGAAGACAGAGAAATATGCTGCAGATGAAGGAGCAAGGTAAAAACCCACCAGATAAAACAAATGAAGAGGAAGTAGGCAGTCTACCTGAAAAAGAATTCAGAGTAATGACAGTAAAGATGATCCAAAATCTTGGAAATAGAATGCAGAAAATACAAGAAACGTTTAACAAGGACCTAGAAGAACTAAAGAGCAAACAAACAATGACAAACAACACAATAAATGAAATTAAGAATTCTCTAGAAGGAAACAGTAGCAGAATAACTGAGGCAGAAGAATGGATAAGTGGCCTAGAAGGTAAAATAGCAGAAATAACTACCACAGAGCAGAATAAAGAAAAAAGAATGAAAAGAATTGAGGACAGTCTCAGAGACCTCTGGGACATTAAATGTACCAACATTCAAATTATAGGGATCCCAGAAAAAGAAGAGAAAAAGAAAGGGTCTGAGAAAATATTTGAAGAGATTATAGTTGAAAACTTCCCAAACATGGGAAAGGAAATAGTCAATCAAGTCCAGGAAGAGCGGAGAGTCCCATACAGGATAAATCCAAGAAGAAACACGTGAAGACACATATTAATCAAACTATCAAAAATTAAATACACAGTAAAAATATTAAACGCAGCAAGGGAAAAGCAAAAAATAACATACAAGGGAATTCCCAAAGGTTAACAGCTGATCTTTCAGCAGAAACTCTGCAAGCCAGAAGGGAGTGGCAGGACATTTTAAAGTGATGAAAGGGAAAAACCTACAACCAAGATTACTCTACCCAGCAAGGATCTCATTCAGATTTGACGGAAAAATTAAAACCTTTACAGACAAGCAAAAGCTAAGAGAATTCAGCACCACCAAACCAGCTATACAACAAATGCTAAAGAAACTCCTCTAGGCAGGAAACACAAGAGAAGGAAAAGACCTACAATAACAAACCCAAAACAATTAAGAAAATGGTCATAGGAACATGCATATTGATAACTACCTTAAATGTAAATGGATTAAAAGCTCCAACCAAAAGACAAAGACTGGCCGAATGGATACAAAAACAAGACCCATATATATGCTCTCTACAAGAGACCCACTTCAAACCTAGGGACACATACAGATTGAAAGTGAGGGGATGGAAAAAGATATTCCATGCAAATGGAAATCAAAAGAAAGCTGGAGTAGCAATTCTCATATCAAACAAAATAGACTTTAAAATAATGACTATTACAAGAGACAAAGAAGGACACTACATAATGATCAAGGGATCAATCCAAGAAGAAGCTATAACAATTGTAAATATTTATGCACCCAACAGAGGAGCACCTCAATACATAAGGCAAATGCTACAGCCATAAAAGGAGAAATCAACAGCAACACAATCATAGTAGGGGACTTTAACATCCCACTTTCACCAGTGGACAGATCAACCAAAATTAAAATAAATAAAGAAACACAAGCTTTAAATGACACATTAAACAAGATGGACTTAATTGATATTTATAGGACATTCCATCCAAAAACAGCAGAATACACTTTCTTCTCAAGTGCTCATGGAACATTCTCCAGGATAGATCATATCTTGGGTCACAAATCAAGCCTTGGTAAATTTAAGAAAATTGAAATCATATCAAATATCATTTCTGACCACAACGCTATCAGACTAGATATCAATTACAGGAAAAAAACTGTAAAGAGTAAAAACACATGGAGGCTAAACAATAGGCTACTAAATAACCAAGAGATCACTGAGATATCAAAGAGGAAATAAAATAATACCTAGAAAAAAATGACAATGAAAACATGATGACCCAAAACCTATGGGATGTAGCAAAAGCAGTTCTAAGAGGGAATTTTATAGCAATACAATCCCACCTCAAGAAACGAGAAAAATCTCAGATAAACAATGCAACCTTACATCTAAAGCAATTAGAGAAGAACAAAAAAACCCAACGTTAGCAGTAGGAAAGAAATCATAAAGCTCAGATCAGAAATAAATGAAAAAGAAATAAAGGAAATGATAGCAAAGATCAATGAAACTAAAAGCCGGTTCTTTGAAAAGATAAACAAAATTGATAAACCATTACCCAGACTCATCAAGAAAAAAAGGGAGAAGACTCAGATTAACAGAATTAGAAATGAAAAAGGAGAAGTAACAACTGACACTGCAGAAATACAAAGGATCATGAGAGATTACTACAAAAAACTATATGCCAATAAAATGGACAACCTGGAAGAAATGGACAAATTCTTAGAAAAGCACAACCTTCCAAGGCTGAACCAGGATGAAATAGAAAATATAAACAGATCAATCACAAGCAATGAAATTGAAACTGTGATTAAAAATCTTCCAACAAACAAAAGCCCAGGACCAGATGGCTACACAGGCGAATTCTATCAAATATTTAGTGAAGAGCTAACACCTATCCTTCTCAAACTCTTCCAAAATACAGCAGAGGGAGGAACACTCCCAAACTCATTCTACGAGGCCACCATCACCCTGATACCAAAACCAGACAAAGACGCCACAAAAAAAAGAAAACTACAGGCCAATATCACTGATGAACATACATGCAAAAATTCTCAACAAAATACTAGCAAACAGAATCCAACAGCACATTAAAAGGATCATACACCAGGGTCAAGTGGGGTTTATCCCAGGAATGCAAGTATTCTGCAATATATGCAAATCAATCAATGTGATACACCATACTAACAAAGTGAAGAATAAATAACATATGATCATCTCAATAGACGCAGAGAAAGCTTTTGACAAAATTCAACACCCATTTATGATAAAAACCCTCCAGAAAGTAGGCATAGAGGGAACTTACCTCAACATAATAAAGGCCATATAAGACAAACCCACACCCAACATCGTTCTCAATGGTGAAAAACTGAGACCATTTCCACTAAGATCAGGAACAAGACAAGGTTGTCCACTCTCACCACTATTATTCAACATAGTTTTGGAACTTTTAGCCACAGCAATCAGAGACAAAAAAGAAATAAAAGGAATCCAAATTGCAAAAGAAGAAGTAAAACTTTCACTGTTTGCAGATGACATGACACTATACATAGAGAATCCTAAAGATGCTACCAGAAAACTCCTAGAGCTAATCAATGAATTCAGTAAAGTAGCAGGATACAAAATTAATGCACAGAAATCTCTTACATTCCTATACACTAATGATGAAAAATCTGAAAGAGAAATTAAGGAAACACTCCCATTTACCATTGCAACAAGAAGAATAATATACCTAGGAATAAACCTACATAAGGAGACAAAAGAGCTGTATGCAGAAAACTATAAGATACTGATGAAAGAAATTAAAGATGATACCAACAGATGGAGAGATATACCATGTTCTTGGATTGGAAGAATCAACATTGTGAAAATGACTATACTACTCAAAGCAATCTACAGACTCAATGCAATCCCTATCAAACTACCAATGGCATTTTTCACAGAACTAGAACAAGAAATTTCACAATTTGTATGGAAACACAAAAGACCCTGAATAGCCAAAGCAACCTTGAGAAAGAAAAACGGAGCTGGAGGAATCAGGCTCCCAGACTTCAGACCATACTACAAAGCTACAGTAATCAAGACAGTATGGTACTGGCACAAAAACAGAAATATAGATCAATGGAACAGGACAGAAAGCCCAGAGATAAACCCACACACATATGATTACCTTATCTTTGATAAAGATGACAAGAATATACAATGGAGAAAAGACAGCCTCTTCAACAAGTGGTGCTGGGAAAACTGGACAGCTACATGTAAAAGAATGAAATTAGAACACTTCCTAACACCATACAAAAAAATAAACTCCAAATGGATTAAAGACCTAAATGTAAGGCCAGACACTATCAAACTCTTAGAGGAAAACATAGGCAGAACACTCTTTGGCATAAATCACAGCAAGATCCTTTTTGACCCACCTCCTAGAGAAATGGAAATAAAAACAAAAATTAAAAAATGGGACCTAATGAAACTTAAAAGTTTTGCCCAAGAAAGGAAACCATAAACAAGATGAAAAGACAACCCTCAGAATGGGAGAAAACATTTGCAAACAAAGCAACTGACAAAGGATTAATCTCCAAAATTTACAAGCAGCTCATGCAGCTCAATATCAAAAAAAAAAAAAAGGGGGGGGGGAGGGGCAAGATGGCGGAAGAGTAAGACGTGGAGATCACCTTCCTTCCCACAGATACAGTAGAAACACATCTACACGTGGAACTGCTCCTACAGAACACCTACTGAACGCTGGCAGAAGACGTCAGACCTCCCAAAAATTCGAGTCACTTTTCACCTGCTCTAACAGACGCGTCAACACCCTGTGATGGATTCCACTGGGCTCCCAGCATCCTTTGGAGCAAGATGCCAACGACTCTTTCTTTGGAAGTATGTGGTGCAATTCAGTTTTTCTCAGCTTTGCTCTGACTAACCTGTGTCCTGTAGCCTCTCAAAGCAGTTACACGAAACTTATCTTCATACTGCTGACAGCACAAAAGAAAAAGGAAACCAGTAAAACCATTACAAAAATATTTTATAATAAAATCTAGACCCTGTTAACCACTTGGAAATGTGTTTGAGAAGCAAAATGGATAAAACTTAGTGCTGGGGCTTCCCTGGTGGCGCAGTGGTTAAGTATCTGCCTGCCAACGCAGGGGACACGGGTTCGAGCCCTGGTCCGGGAAGATCCCACATGCCGCGGAGCAACTAGGCCTGTGCACCACAACTACTGAGCCTGTGCGCCGCAACTACTGAAGCCCACGCACCTAGAGCCCATGCTCCACAACAAGAGAAGCCACTTCAATGAGAAGCCTGCACACCACAATGAAGAGTAGCCCCTGCTCGCTGCAACTAGAGAAAGCCTGCGCAGCAACAAAGACCCAACGCAGCCAAAAAAAAAAAACAAACTTAGTGCTTTCCAATAGAATATACAAACATTGAAGGTCATGTTCTAATGTTTGGGGTTTTTCCAAACAGAAATCTGGTAGAAAGTTTTAATTGAAGATTGGTTAAGATCTCTTTATGGATCAGGGATTATAATTTTTAGTACAGCTGAAACATACATTTGCTTACTTTATACAATTAAGAACTAGGCTACTGAAAGGCTAGGATGGGAGGACTATGGTATTTGCCAGCCCTCGAACTGCCGGTGTGGGTTGAGGTAATACGGTCGAGCACATCGCTGTCACCTTCCGCTCCTACTGTCAACGTGACCTTCCTGAAACCAGCTACTCAGATGAAGGAGAGTGAACATCCCAGACCGGCAGTCTCACACCGAGTGATTCTGATAAACACACCAAAGCCACTGATTTACTGAAGAGTATGATTATCCAACATGTTAGCTTGACAGAATATTCCCGATTTACCAATACCTAGTCTGACAGAGTATGCGAAATTTACTTCCTGATGTTAGAATGCCTATTCTTACTAGTTCAGGGGAACACCCAGGATTCGTAGATACATAATTCAAGAGCCCTCAGATTAAAGTCCACAGAAAAATCAGTGCCTTGGTGGACCAGCGGCTGGGTGGTCCAGGGTTGGTATAAAATATGAATTGCACAAAAATGTGAGCTATGAACACATATGTATGGAATCTAAGAAAAAAAAAATGGTCATGAAGAACCTAGGGGCAAGACGGGAATAAAGACACAGACCTACTAGAGAATGGACTTCAGGATATGGGGAGGGGGAAGGGTAAGCTGGGACAAAGTGAGAGAGTGGCATGGACATATATACACTACCAAACGTAAAATAGATAGCTAGTGGGAAGCAGCCGCATAGCACAGGGAGATCAGCTCAGTGCTTTGTGACCACCTAGAGGGGTGGGATAGGGAGGGTGGGAGGGAGGGAGACGCAGGAGGGAAGAGATATGGGAACATATGTATATGTATAGCTGATTCACTTTGTTATAGAGCAGAAGCTGACACACCATTGTAAAGCAATTATACTACAATAAAGATGTTAAAAAAATGATTTTAAGTAGATAAGAATGTGACCTATTAAAAAAGTTTAAAAATTAAAAAAAAAAAAAAGCCCAATCCAAAAATTGGCAGAAGACATAAATAGACATTTCTCCAAAGAAGATATACAGATTGCCAACAAACACATGAAAGGATGCTCAACATCAGTAATCATTAGAGAAATGCAAATCAAAACTACAATGAGGTATCACCTCACACTCATCAGAATGGCCATCATCAAAAAATCTACAAACAATAAATGTTGGAGAGGGTGTGGAGAAAAGGGAACCCTCTTGCACTATTGTTGGCAATGTAAATTGATACAGCCACTATGGAGAACAGTATGGAGGTTCCTTAAAAAACTAAAAATGGAACTACCATATGACCCAGCAATTCCACTACTGGGCATATACCCTGATAAAACCATAATTCAAAAAGAGTCATGTACCACAATGTTCATTTCAGCTCTATTTACAATAGCCAGGACATGGAAGCAACCTAAGTGTCCATCGACAGATGAATGGATAAAGAATATGTGGCACATATATACAATGGAATAATACTCGGCCATAAAAAGAAACAAAAGTGAGTTATTTGTAGTGAGGTGGATGGACCTGAGCCTGTCATGCAGAGTGAAGTAAGTCAGAAAGAGAAAAAGAAATACGGTATTCTAACACATATACATGGAATCTAAAAAAAAAAAATGGTTCTGATGAACCTAGGGGCAGGACAGGAATAAAGACCCAGACATAGAGAATGGACTTGAGGCCACGGGGAGGGGGAAGGGTAAGCTGGGACGAAGTGAGAGGGTGACATGGACATATATACACTACCAAATGTAAAACAGATAGCTAGTGGGAAGCAGCCGCATAGCACAGTGAGATCAGCTCGGTGCTTTGTGACCACCTAGAGGGGTGGGATAGGGAGGGTGGGAGGGAGATGCAAGAGGGAGGGGATACGGGGATATATGTATACGTATAGCTGATTCACTTTGTTATACATCAGAAACTAACACAACACTGTAAAGAAATTATACTCCAACAAAGCTGTTTAAAAAAAAACATAAAAAAAAACAATAAAAAGTGTTGCTATGAAAAAAAACAAAAAATGAGGCAGTGATTCATTTTTAAAGATTTGCATATATTTATATACATTTGTAGTTTATATATATTTTTTATCTATGCATATGGAAATTTGACTCCAACAGAAAAAAATTTAATATAAGCAAGGTCTATCCAAGGACATTTATTTTTCAAACTTTTATATTATTTTATTAGTGTTTATAATAATCTACATATTGTAGCAAGATGCTTAATGTTATGATTGAGAGTGGGTAAAAACCTTTAATAGTAAGGTATCCAGAATAATTATGGGGAAAGAAGTGAAAATCAGAAAACCATTCAAGAGAATTTAGAAAAATAAAAGGCATGTGGGCTGCAGTAAAAATACAGATGTTTTAGTGGTGCAGTTTGAGCTGTGGCCAGAGGATCCTCAAGCAATATAACCTGAATAAAAGTGAAATTAAGATTTCCCTCACACCTTGGTCAGTCTCATTTGACATATTATAAATGGGGAGGCCAGATGGTGTTTGGGCAAACAGTCAGGTTCGATTGCAAACCTGTCCTCTGTTACACACACATACAACGCAAGGCTGCTATGCTACCAAATTCTGTCTGAATAATGATAGCAAGAGAACTGAAATCCACCGCACTTCTATAAATAGACTATCATTTGATATAAAACATGTTACATGTAGCAACCTAAAATGTTGTAAATCATCTTCTCAGTATATTCTAATTCGAGATTCAGGCTGTGAACACATAATGTTCACTCAATTCAGGGATTTATTTGCATGGCATACACACAGTTTTACTTCTTTTTGTATTAATTGTCATATTCACAATGATCTGTGGTCACATGACTGCAGTTGCGAGAGTTTTAGCTTCGAAAGTTTAAGTGGAGCCACACATTACAGATTCTGTTCACACTACAGGGGTGAGCCTACATTCCATTTTCTGCATGTTTACAGAAAAGGGAATATAGCAGACACTGGAGCCAGAACACGAATCTAAATCCTGAATCTACGGATAACCTGTGTGTCGCTGGCACATTTACTTAACTTTTTGGTAGTTCAGTCTCTTTACCTGGAAAATGGGCAAGCAAGAGTGGATTAACAGCATCCCTGCAAACTGCATATGTGTCATTTTGACCGTTTCGATAATCACATTAAAACCAAATGCTGCAACATAATTCCAGGCAGGGTCTTCTACACTACTGGTGATGAATGATCACTCAAAGTGTTTAATGTATTTAAAGTCATGATTCTCAAACTGGGCTCTGTGGGCATTTTGGAGTGGTTTTAAGGGCTTATGCCTGAGAAATATTGTTGTATGTGACTCCATGGGCATGAGAGCAAGAATTTGTAACTGAAATAGGCAAAAATGGTTTCACGTCTCACTGCTTAAGAGACCTTGAGCTCTTGTTCAAATTACCCAAATGTTCTGAATTTCAATTTTCTTATACACCAAATGGGAATGATAAAGTCTACCTTGCAGGGATACTGTGAGTTGCCTGTGTATCCCAAAAACGTTAATATTTTTTAAATTTGGAAGTCAGGCAGGTGAGGCTATTGCCAACTAGACACTACTAAGTTTACTTTCAAGTGCTTCTTAAGACACTATTTGTAAATGTTTTCTAAAACATTTAAAAAATCTTACAGGTACATCTGGCTACTAATCAGTCTACCTTTCGTTCTCATGCACACCTTTAAAAAAGACTAGTCTACATCCATAGAATTAAAATGTATACCTTCTTATCCTGTCTCATTTTTCAGTCCACTGGTATTTGAATTCCATATCTTCTCTTCCTGTTGCAGTAACAATGATCAAATTTATAAATAATTGAATTTTTCAATCCAGTCAGTGTTTGGAGGCCCATATCATACTGAAATCTATATTTTACTTGATAGCATTGAATTTCTGTTATTTCTTGAAACAATTATTTTTGCTTCGCAAAACACTGAACTTACATGATGCTTCCTGACTGCTGCTTTCTCTCTTTGTGATTTCCTCTCCTTTAATCTACCCTCTGCATATAAGTGCTCCCCAGATTTCCATACTCAGCCCCCTGTACATACACCTTTAAACTCTTTAACTGAACTTCATGGGTTGAACTCTACCTACATTTGGAGAACTTAGAAATCAACATATTTAGCATACGCTTCTCCTCCAACAACCATATTCTTCTCCAACTGCATATTGGGTATTTCATTTGGAAAGCAGATAAGCGCCTCAAATTCAACATATACAATCCTCAATTCATTGTCTCTCCCATCAAAGCTCCTTTCTCCTCTTAACTCCTGAAACACATTTAGTGGCCAAGGTCCACCCATGTTACCTTCTAAATTAGTCACATGTTTCTTCTATTGCCATTATAGAGCTTGATTATTTCATGACATGTTCATTGAATCCAAGCTTTTAACACGACCTACAAGGCTTTCCATGCTCTGGCTCTTGCTACCTCCCCAGCTTTCTGTCCTAATTCTTACTTGTGCTCCTGAATCTGAAACTGTAGGACCTGCATGCCATTCCTAAGTGTTTCGTCTTTGCCCGTGTCCTTTACTTTGCTTCATCCATGCATCATCTCTCCACTTAGACAGCGACCTCATCTCCTTTAACTCTTGGCTAATCTACTCCACAAGATCTTCATTAAGCCATGGCTGGGTTTATATGACTCTTCTTTGTATTTCCCACGTGTTTACGTTTATCCATTGACTATCTGTGTGCCCTAATAGGAACAAAACAGTATCTTATCTGTCTTGGTATTATCAGCACCCATCATAATTCCTGAGACATACTACGGACCCCCAATTAATTATGTTGTTAAATGAATATGAGATAGGTAAATATTTGAATGTGCTAACTTCAGTTGTTTCAATAATGCTGCACAATCTTTATTTTGGTCCTAATTCTTCCTTATTGGGAAAACTGTAGTCATAATCAATTCCAGAAAAGCTGAGTCAAATTCAGGTTGATGTTTCATCAAATTAAGGGCTTTCTGCTTTTCCTCTTCCACCCTGCAGTGACCTCTAGTTGTGAAGACTTACACAGATGTATAGATTTGTGGCATTGAGATGGCAAGTGGTGCCCATTTGCTGCCCAGTCAATACTACCAATTTATAAAAGCACCCACTGATATGTACATTGTCTCGTCTGGTCCTCAGGTATGATCATTCCCCCATGTGGGAACGTAATGAATGGTCAAAATGTACATGTGTCTGTAAAATGTACATCCTGTCCTTCCCTTAAACTTAATATACATTTATGCCTCTCAGCCCACTTGGTGCATCCTTCAAAGACGTGGAAAACTTTTAGATGCTCTTCAATGGAAATCTTAAATAGTGAGAGGCTGCTTCAGGCTCTCTCTGCCTAGACACACCATGCCATGACTCTAATCATCTGCTTCCTATCAGGAAAAGAAAAACTCATTTTCCTCGAATGGCCTCTGCTCAAGAACCAAGACACAGCACCTCTTTTCCAAAGACCCAAATAAGCATTTTTTCCATATCTGTCTTGTATCTGGACCATGGCTTTCAAATTTAAAAGCCATGTGTCACCCTTCTTCTGTTTCCATGTTAATGATTTCTCCCCTGAGCAAATTCTCTTGTTTAGTAGTTCACACGGGGGAAGGTTTGTTAACAAAATAAAAAAGGGATGTAGAATTTACGTGAGGTAGGGGAAGAACTGAACATTAATGTCATTCCAATATAAATGAATAAATGTCACTTTTAATGAATCTCACAACAACAAAAATTTAAATATATATAACCAGTTTACCCACATTAGACACAATTACTGGTAATAGTTTCTGCTATCAACTTTTAGTTTCCTCATACTCATTGGCTGTGTGTTATTTTTATATCCTTTGAATCTTCAGCAAGAACTGCCCAGGTCTTAGCTGTGCTAGAATATTTTAACTGCTGGCATAGGACACTTTCTTATTTTGATTCTTCAAATCATAAGCTTAAGCTAGAAGATCTTATACCTGCTTCATGAGAGCTCAGTTCTCCAAATAACAATTACTTTTTTGAAGGTGTGTCGCAAGACTTGCAGACAACTAATTTCGAATTTATTCTTCAATTTAACAACTTTTCTATACCCTCTCTTGTTATGGGGTGGGATGTATGATATGTATCTGTAAAATTCAATCTTATATTTTCATGTGCCTTAACTTCTAGATACTACAGTGATTAACTAGGGACATAAATAACTACTATTTCAAGAAAATAACTTTATATCTATTTCATGAAAGTGGGATTTTACTGGATGTCCAAGTTGGTATATTGCACTTTTTGAAAAAAAGTCACATTATATTGTAAACATTTTACAATGGTCTACAATGGTCTTAAATATCTTTTGAAAATACTACTTGTAAAGTTGTATAGAATTATGTGCTGTGGGATAAAGCATAACACCCCATTTCTAATTGTTAGATATG
The DNA here is from genome assembly GCF_965194805.1 of Balaenoptera borealis. Classification (NCBI taxonomy): domain Eukaryota; kingdom Metazoa; phylum Chordata; class Mammalia; order Artiodactyla; family Balaenopteridae; genus Balaenoptera; species Balaenoptera borealis. Next base: position 35,221,993 of record NC_138880.1, on the reverse strand, counting down.
TAAGTCTTTATGGACGTTAGCTAATTATAAATCATGTTGCAAAAAAACATTTCTTTAAACACATCATTTTCCACTGTATATTTCATTGTGCTTTGCTTTTGCTTTTTAAATGGAATAGATTTCAACCTGTTTTATAGATCAAAGAGGAAAAAATTTTAGACTTGAAACATATTGCTTGTATTCAGTGATACGTACTTTAAAACACTTTCCCTGTGACTATTATATTTAAATTAGATTAAACATCTTGGCATCAAGAGAAAACAAATGTAGTGGAGAGAATAAACAACTGAATTACAATTAATTCCTGACTTTACCCCATTCTTGATTAATCAGAAGAAACTTAGGCTGAGAGAGATAGTCTATGTTAAACCCCTTAAAAAATGTTAGATGGAGAATTATCACCAAGGAGAAAAAGTAGAGTGTAAAACATTCTGAGTATAGAAACTATTCTATTAGTTATTATTAATACTTAATATAACAACTGAGTGTTTTTAAGAGACCATAAATTAGTATTACAGAAAACCATATTTTAATTAGAAACTAAATATTGATTAAGTTTCTTTACTTTTCTTTCTTGTTTTTACTTCCAAAAGCTATAGGATTTTTATGGCATAGCTAAATGGAAGCTGTGAATTTCTGAATACAGGGTATACATGGGTTATACACAAACTCTGTATGAGATATTTGTTAATTCTATAAAATGATCCTTCCAGGATTTGAAGAATTGCAGAGTACTGTCATAAAGAAGCTAATGCAAGAGTGCACCACCTAGTGTTGACAACATGGAAATGCAGACACACAGTCCAGAGGCCAAGTAAGTGTAGGGATATATGTTAACTTTGTATTTATGTGAATATAGTCTACTTAACCTGAAAGGTGAGTGAAAGAAAATATGAATTCTTCAGTTTCCAAATTCTGGCTGCATAACATTTTTGAAAAAGAATTAGGAAATTCAATTAGAATGTCCAATCCACAAATTATCAAGATTACTTTTAAAGGACCTAAAAAAATATTTTTGTACTAAAGTCTCTTACCTCCTAAAATCTACAAACTGATAGCAAGTGAAGTGTAGCCACAGGTGTTTATTTAACTCCACACTGAGAGAGCCCTCTGCTATCTATGGAGTTGTAACGCTAACAATCTTTAAAATGTTTGGCTATTTCAGATTCTTATTTTAATTCTAAACAACTTTCCATTTTACACCTGTCATCATTGCTTTTTTCCTGTGTCACAGAACTTAGAAGCCATTCGGTTGAGTCTAAGTGAGGGGTGAGTATTCCTTATTGAGCAGCTGGGGTGCAGTGGAAAGAAAGTAGACATATATATATGAAAGGGGAACAGTTTATTTTTTAACAGCCAACCTATAGTCCTAGCTGGTGAGGAAAATGTAGGGCATGGAACTCACTGAATACTCAGATGTGTGTACCAGGTAGGTGATGTGCATACTATGTTCCTTTTGGTTCTCTCTACCCAGGGACTTTGGGCCCTTCTTGTAAATATCAGTTGCTTTTCCCCATGAACTGGGAATAGCTCAGTACTGGTAAACACCCAGAATTATCTTTCCCTCCTACTAGAATTCTAAAACAGGGGAAACCTATGCAGATAAACATAGTTCCTCTTTTGCATGACATTTGACTTGCTAGCAGTAGATAGAAAGATGGTATGAGATGATTAAACCTTCATCATTGGTTTGACCTGGCATTAACAAAGCCCCCAGTTTTTAACTCTATGTACATGTGTATATATATGCTTTATGCAGAATAAATATAAGTATAAATACATAATGATTAACTATATATTATTTGAGGCAAGACTTCCTGGATTCAAATTCCAGGTCTACCACTTACTAGCTGTTGGAACTTGATATTTTTAAATCTCTTTGTTCCTCACATCCTCAAAGGTAATACATGGTATGATAGGACCTACCTCATGGGATTCTTGTAAGGAATACAATGGTTAATATGTATAAAATACTTCGTAAGTCTGGTGCATGGTAAGCTCTCAGAAACATGTTTTAGAATATATGTCATTTCAATGGAGAGGAATGTAGGATCGCTGTACATTTCATTGGGTGCTATAGGATTTTGATTGGAAAATGTTTACTTAGATTCTTTTCTAAATCTCATTTTGACTAAGGACAGAATGAGGACAAACTTCCTTGCCTCTTCAAAGTCACCAAACATCTTTGGTGACAGTTCTCAAGCCGATTTGTACTAAAAATTCAGTTAGAAAGATAAATAATCTTTTGTGAAAACTTCATATTTGAATATCTCAAATATAAGCCTTTAATGTGCATTGTAATACTAAGCATCTATTCTTTCATTAAGCTAAGCTGATATTTTTAAAGCAAGAAACATCAACACTGTGGGTGAACTTCAGCCATAAAAAGAAACGAAACTGAGTTATTTGTAGTGAGATAGACGGACATAGAGTCTGTCATACAGAGTGAAGTAAGTCAGAAAGAGAAAAACAAATACCGTATGTTAACACATATATGGAATCTAAAAAAAAAATGGTTCTGAAGAACGTAGGGGCAGGACAGGAATAAAGACACAGATGTAGAGAATGGACTTGAGGACACAGGGAGGGGGAAGGGTAAGCTGGGACGAAGTGAGAGAGTGGCATGGACATATATACACTACCAAATGTAAAATAGATAGCTAGTGGGAAGCAGCCGCATAGCACAGGGAGATCAGCTCGGTGCTTTGTGACCACCTAGAGGGGTGGGATAGGGAGGGTGGGAGGGAGGGAGATGCAAGAGGGAAGAGATATGGGAACATAAGTATATGTATAACTAATTCACTTTGTTATACAGCAGAAACTAACACAACAGTGTAAAGCAATTATACTCTAGTAAAGACATTTAAAAAAAAAGAATCACTTCATTGTTAAGAAACATATTTCATAATTATTTTAATAAATAAACTCCATATAGCATGTATCTACTATATGCTAAAAGTTAACAGGAAGTAACTACTTATCCAAATTCATTTTGGATACTTCCCACTTTGTATAATTCACACTCTGTAAATTAATAGACATCACGCTATTTTTTCTACACTTTTTTTCATAGAATTCGGTTGTTAAGACTGTTGATCTGAGTGTAGTCAGACAATTAATTCTCTGTGAGATATATTTCTCAGTTCATCAGATTATATTTGCAGTTCCTAGCAATTATAGTTGCAGCTGCCAAAACAGAAGCTTATTACCGGGACCAAACAGATGGTGTAAAGAAACAATAGATGTCACAGGTCCTATCACACGGGAGCGTGGACACTGAGGTAAAATAGACAGCTTACGCCCCATCTAAAGTGTACACACACACACACACACGCGCGCGCGCGAATATTATGTCTAATATACACATATGCATATATTTTAAATTGAGGTGTTCTTTACTGTTCTCGGGTTTTCCTGGAGACAGCAGGTTGAAGCCCCACCCAGAATTCCTTCAGATGTGGAGACTGATGACACACGCACTCACCCATGAGGAATGGAACCAAGGTTAAAGGAACGTTAACCTTATTATTCAGACATATGGGACTTTCCAGGAGGAGCAAGGAAGGTACCAGCCAGGTCAAGGGCAAGAGGGAAGCCAGGTGGGTGGCCTGGGTTTTGTTATGCTTAGCGAGTAAGGCTGGGACAGAGGTTCCCACAGACAACCTAGCATTTACATGGATTGAAATTTCTGTCAGTGCCAAGGAATCAGGAGCAGCCCAGGTGTTGAAGAAGAGGAAAGGGGAGGGCGGGGACCAAAAGCTATCAGTGGTCAGACAACAAAAATGAAGTTTCCCTCTTTATTACATAGAGTTTCTCTTAATTCACACACGCACAAAAAACTAGAACAAAATAATGTTGCATTACTGAAGTTGTCCTACAAGAAAGGATAGTACACTACTTTATGATGATTTCTGTCTTAATTTTTTATATAAGGATGCGGGTGGGAGAATCGCAGGAATTGTGACTACACATCTCCTGGGCAAAGAAAGAGAAACGCATCGTTGTAAGACGTGGAGAAAAGACCCACCATCCAAAACAGCCTTTCAAAGGCTGTCAGGCGTGAAGAAACTGCACATGGGGAGGTGCTCTAGGCCTGGAGAACGTATGTTTCTGTATCCTATTTTGAGGAACATTGTAGATGGGATATTAAGTCCAAAGAGTCGCAAACATCAGAATTCATCAGAAAGAGACAAATGTGCATGTTAATGCTACACTTCGAGAATGCCAGTTTATTTTTATTACCTTTGTATATCATCTGGCTTCTGTATATAAGTATAAGAATTTCTTGAATTTGTTTATATAAAGAAATATATATATTTCAAAATATCAATGAAAGAAAGAAAATACAGAATTAAAAAATTAAAAATTAAATTTTAATTAAAATTAATTAAAGGGGGGAGGGATAAATTAGGAGTTTGGGATTAACGTAAACACACTACTATACATAAAATAGGTAACCAACAAGGACCTATTCTATAGCACAGGGAACTACACTCAGTATTTTGTGATAACCTGTAAGGGAAAAGAATCTGAAAAAAATGTTTATCTATAGAGATATATAGAGATATATAACTGAATCACTTTGCTGTACACCTGGAATTAACACGACACTGTAAATCAACTATACTTCAAAAAAAAAAGTTAAAAAAATTAAATATTTGCTGTAAGTTTTCACTTTCTATAAAATATTCCTCAAATTCTCATTTTTATATATGACCTTCCATGATGTTTTATTTTTTAGCAGCAATGTTATGTTATTATTTTAATGTGTGCAGTGCTGTCATTCACATGTTGATAAGAACGAAGAAGAATACTGTATTATACATTTAAAAATTTTTTCTGTATATTATGTTTTGGCATCCCGAAAACCTTTCTGGCTGGGGAGAGACAGCCCCTGCCAGTGCTAGCTAAGAGGGTAACACCTCGCCTAAGAGCGTGCCTTTCACATGCAAACCAACCAATCCTGGGTTTACACCTCCAACTACCTCCCTGCCTCAGTCTCACACACCAAGCCAGTATTTCCCCTGCTCTAAGCCAGCCCAGGGCCAGGCACCAGGCAACCAGGGACCAACCATATACCCCAGAGCCCTCTGCTGTCATTCAAAGGAGCCAGTCCCACACTGTTTATGTTGGCCTGTCTTGCCTTTCCTGTAAAGACACCAATAAAGGCTCTGGCTTAAACCTGCTGCTGCTCCTGTCCCGTCTGCCTCCTGATGGACACTGGTGTCTTCCCCATGGCCCTCTGTGACATGCAGTGATCCCCTCCCTGGGACCCAGGAGTATAATAAACTTTTTCCTTCCAAGTCTCATTCTCACTTCCTCCTGTGGCTACACCATCTTTATCACACTGTGTTCAACATACACAACCTTAAAACAAACACCACTTCACACATTTGTCCATGGAATTCTATCTAGTGCCCCAGTGATGTTAATCCATGATCCCTACCAGCAAGTTTCCGAGTATCATTTAAAAATAGGGATCTGCTGGATTTAATAATGTATCATTGAATTTAGCAGAGACTTTGGTAGGCTGACTTTACTAAGAATTTCTAAGAGGTGAAAACAGAGTTCATTGTTTGGCAAGTTTGTTGCTACAAATACAGTTAACTTCCAGGGTCCAGTGTTTTATTTCTAGGGATGGGAGGTGAGTTGGATAGTTTTGATTTTATTCATTTCTCACTGTGGAGACGATGTAATATAAATGACGGATGCCTAAAATTGTTTGACCTGAATACCAACTGGAGTTTTATGTCCATGTACTTGGGTTCACGTTAGTCCAGTTTCAAAATATTATAAAAACCTTCTTCAGAGTGTGTCATAGAAGATACAGGTATCCTGGTTTCCTAAATGGGTTTCCAAGGTCATGGATCAGAAAATGTTGATAACATCTGTAGTCGTATAAACCATAGGCACCATTTACAAAGTACCAGTGTGGTATCCAATACCGGTTACGGACACGTGGAGTCAGCATTATTTCTCTGTATCCTCAGATAGCGGTACTGCCAGTCAACGAACACACATGCAAGTTTACTGTAGCAGCACCACTGCATTTCTTTAGAAACACTGACGCAGTGTCGTCAAAGACAGAGATTCCCACTCTCAGTAACTCTGCTCTGAGAGTGGGTGGCAAAGGCTTAGCACCTATCTTTAGAGTCCAGTCCTTTGTATCCTGATTTTACCTTTTCTGTTTCCTTCAAGGTTCCGAGATTGTCTACTGTCTATTACAATAGTCAGCATACTTCTTGTTTCCCCTTCCTTTCATCTAATCTCAGAGATCCTGTGAGTGACTGGACCTGATAATAGACTCGCAGTCTAGCATCTTCCTGGCTTCGACTGAAACATTGATTCTCAAGAATTACACTCATCCATCAGCTACAGCATAGAGATCACAGTGTCCTAAGTTCTGCATTCCTTGAGAGGGTATTCTGAAGTCCATTATCACTCTTGCTGAGTCCACTTTCATACGTTAGGACTACTAAGTTAACAGTGAAACACACTGGTAAAATCTTTTTTGTTCAGTTAATTGATGCTTTCTTTCATATGTAGTTAGATTTCAGTAACTTTAGACAACATTTTCCCCACATTAAACCATTAAGCACTAGCCCCACTATAATGGAGGGAACAGTTATATAATCCCAAAACAAACAGTCTTATGTTTAAGCACACAAAAAAACCCCACAGAATGTGCAGGCATTCTTCTATTTTTGGTTGGAGGTATATATTCTATACCAAACAGTGCAGGCAAGATGATGGAGATTTATAAGCTGCTGTTCAACTCTCTTTAATTCACTCACCTCCCCCCAGGTTACAACTGTAGTGGGTAGCAACTCTCATTCTTGTTTCTTGGGTATGCAGTGGACATGTCTTCCATGGATGTAGTAGGTTGTCTTCCAAGATCCATTTCAGCCCTCCACGTTGTGAATGTGATTCGGAAGGGATGGTTTTGACTGGCCATCCTTACTGTGGTTGTTGATTTAGAGATGACCCAAGGTAAGCCAAGTTTATGATCTGTGTTTGATGACTATGAGAATTTCCTTTCTCCCACTAGATGTCAACAGAGTATAATAATAAAAATAGCTAAAATTTATGAAGTGCTGATTATATGCCAGATACCATGTATTCCATCATATGAATTAGCTTATTTAAATCTCAGAATACTTCTTTGAGATAGAGTCTGTGCTTGCTCAGATAACCCATATGTGAGAACTGAAGAACACAGAGGTTAAATAAACGTACAAGGTCACATGTACAATCAATGGTTGAGCTGGATTGTGAACCCAGGAAATCTGAAGCTAGGACTGTGCACATTTCCAATCTACTGTCACCGTTTTCTCCATGGGAGAACCATATAGGTGGTAACTTTAGAGAAGCAGCAAGCTGAGAAAATCAAAGATAAATGGAAGCTGAGCCCTAGTTAACAGTGCCTAAAGTCTGCTCCAGCTCTGAACGTTTCACTTTCACAAATAAACCCTCTCTATTGTCTAAGCCAGTTTGAATTAGACATTTCTGCTACTTGCAGCTAAAAGCATCTTACCCTATCAATTCATGCAAGGAAGACATAGTCACAAAGAGCAGATTTTAATATGTTGATTTGGCTGAGCAGAAAAGGGAGAGTAGAGGGCTCTGATGACATCTTTATTCTGGGTGAGCATCTGATAATCCCTGTTACAGGTTAACAGTTGCTGACTTTCATCCAATTAGGATAATGACCTTCTTCTTGCCTCAGTGATAATTTGATAATGCACCTGTAACAGTTCAAAGTCACTGAGTGCATGGCTTTCCCTTCACTTCCATGATTTAGGGAAAGAGTAATTCAAGAGAAGATAAGGACTTGTGCTTGACATTATGGCAGTGGCTCTCTCTCCCTCCTTCTGCATGTCAAGGAAGAGCTATGCGGCTAGCCATATTTGCCCATGGGGAAAGACACCTGAAGTCGAAGCCACACTTGGAGAAGTGCAGAACCAAAGATACTGAAGGGAAACAAAGGAGGAGGCTTCATTTAACTCTCCTACTTTATATATTTTTGGTTACGTGAGCCATTGAATTCCCTTTACTGTCTATGATACAGCCAGATGGGTTTTGTGGTGTCGGGCAATCTTCTTCTTTTTCTCACCTGTGTCATCTAGTTTAATTTAGTCCTTCTTCTGAGTGCCAATTATTTGTAAGCTTAGCCTCCTATGCAAGTTGTCACGGTGACGAGAAATGAAACTGAGCATCTTGAGGATGGAGAAAGGGTCAGAGAGGTGCTGACCATAATATCCCACCATATTATCTAAGAGATAAGGTCCCAGTTTCAGTTGATCTATTCGTGTGAAACAAACCACTCTAAACCTCAGTGGCTTAGAACAGCAGCCATTTATCACTTCTCCTAACGTTATGGATCTTTCTGTTGCACATCATGATGTTGGTTAGGTCACGCATGCAGCTGCATTCCACGGGAAGCCGGGCTCAGTTCTTTTCCATGTGACCACTTTCCTCCTGTGAAGTTTTAGCCTCCAGGACCTCTCCCATTAGTTTTTCTCTCCAGCAGAAGTGCTTAGATTTCCTACAGCATGAAACCAGCCCCATAAGGGAATATTTCAAGACAGCAAGCCCCAACGTGCAATTCTTATCAAGCCTCTGCTTGGATCATTCTTGATAATGCCTACCGGCCAAAGCAAGTAACATGTTCAAATCCAGAGTCAATACGGCAGGAACTCCACAGGGCATGATGGAGTGGGTGTGTAGTTCACTGGGGGTCACCACTGTCACATATATCATAGTTAATGAGACCTTTTATGTTTCCTGTTAGCATGTCCCAAAGGTTCTATCTAAAGCCAATAAACTTCTGTGCCTTTGGCTACATCAATGAAAATGTCCCTTCAGTTACCAGAGCCACAGTATAATCAGAAATTTTCATGACTCGTGAGGGACATAGGTGGGGAAACAGAGATAAAAACCCATTTCATCAGACCCCCTTTCTATCTGTCTGGTTTGAGTATATTTCTGTTCCTTGCAACCAAATATCCCTGGACAAAACAAATGAAAATCTTCTTTTTTTTAGAAAATGGAAATGAATATATTATTTGGGATTTGGTAGTATATTAATTAGAATGCCTTACTCATTTTGCTGTTTAATATTAATCATGCTTTATATCAAGTAATGTGCTAGGTGATTTCCCATGAGCTAAATCATTGGATTTCATCATCAACTTTGTGACATAGAAACCAATTTTTTTCTCTCTTTGAACATTTGAGGAAATTGGGACTTGGCACGTTTAATAACTCATCAATGTCACATTAGTAGAAAGTAGAAGAGCCAATATTTGAAGGAAGATTGGAAATGCATTTTTCTAAAATTAAATTACAGAAGGCGGGTAATTTGACAGACATTTTCGACTAAGATTCATCTATTACTAAAGCCTCACCCCAGCAAAAAAAAAAAAAAAAAAGAAAAAGAGAAAAAAAAATGTCCGCTGACCTCTGGATGTGAAGTGACCTGGCCTTGACATTTGCAGTCCTACGGGCCTGTGTCGCCTGAAGTCCCCTGGCTGCACACGTGTGCCCTTGCTCCCTGGCAGTTCCACCGATGTCCTCTAAGAACGCCCACTTCCTGGAGGGAAAGGTTCACTGCTCCCCTTTCTCAGGCTCCACTGGCATAGCCTTTGAGTCCATTTTTTTTTATGTGCTTATTAGACAGGCCACACCCTTTTTCATCTTTGTAAAAATGAAGGTTATTCTATAAATAGCTTTGGTCCCTCTCAGGGAATGTAGGTTAAGGCCAGTTCTGCCGCGCCTCTGTGTTAAGCATCTTTAAGCTTAACAATCAAGCAAGAAAGTAGGTCAGGAATTGGGGTCAGGTGTACAGGATATGATTGGCAACGCACTGAGACCAAGGTGCGAGGTGCGGAGATAGCAGGAAACAGGAAGTGAAGTCGGAACAAAGGAAGTATGAACTACGCTGCCAGCCCATGTTCAGAATTGCAAAACACCTTCATCAAGATTGTCATCTCCAGGCAAGGACAGGGGACAGGAGAGGTAGACGACCTGAAGAGGTCAAGGTTATAGACTATGACCTTGAAAGACTACAGTTAGACCATGAGCAGGAATGAGTGTATCTGAGATCTCACAGGTCGAAGGGTACTTTATTTTTAGCTTCTTTCACTATCCTTATTTCCCACAGGGACAATAATTTCCTACATCAATTATTAAAGGTGAAATAGTGCTATAATAATTTGGTTGATGATGTTTAAATGTTTATCCCCTTCACGAAAATTTGTACTGCTTTTTGCTGTCTTTCCGGAGAAATAACTGAATCATTTGACTTTCACGACAAAAAAAAAAACGATACATGCCCGTAGTGACCACACGTTCATCTCAGCATTTACTTGCATATCTGTAACATTTCATTTTAAATATATAGCACAGAGGGGAAAGGAGTAGAATGTGTTTCTTATTGGTGTGAAGAAGCTAGAATGAAATCTTCACTGTTTTATCTCACGAGAGACCTTATAAATGTACTTACACTTTTACTTTTGAATATAACTTTAACTATATAACATGTTAAGAACATTTATATAAATGTTTTTCACCTTAAGGAGGCTCCTTATCCAGGATTCAAATATCCCTAAGTATTACCAAACAAATATGACTCATCTTTATCCTTAATCCAATATTGTTTGTTTTTAGGGGACTTGTTCTAAACAGAAGTATCTCTCCTATGTAGTTAGATTAATCAGGATGTTATTTTGTATTGCCTAGAGCAGTGTGTTTAGTGATTGGATAATTTGTCTTCCCCATCACAGTAATAGCGGACGGAATCAGTACACTTGCCATGAAGAAGTTTGTTTCTGCCTGAGCTCAGGGAAAATTTGACTACTTCTATCAGATTAATATCCATTTGAAAATAAATTATTCCTGTAATCATCAACGGAACCTAAAAGCCTGGCAGGACTTCCTGAGGGAATTACTACTGCAGTGAGAAGAGAGGGGAGTGGAAGGAGGGCTGGGGAGACATCTGAAGGGGGTGACGAGGGAGGAAATCTGGGAGGTGGCGTGCCTTCCCTTCATGCCCAGGAGGGAATAGAGTGAGCATGATTCTGCTTATAAACTGGGAGACAGAAGCAAATCATTACGATAGCACTGGCATATGGCTTAATGCCGCAGAATGGCATTGTGCAATGAAGGTCATGCACAAATGGGCTCTACAGGGCTGCTGTGAGTGGAAAAGAAAATCCCAGGACTGTGTGCATTGCTTTGGTAAAGCCGAGTATCTGCAACTCAAGAAAGTTCTACGTCTGATGTCAACAGTTCAGCAAGTGTGGCTTTCTGCCATGATCACTATTGGGCATAACTAACTGCTACTGAATCATAGGAAAGGCCATTTATGTCCATGTCTCTATATGAATGTCTTGTCCGATACACACACACATAGATACCTATCTGCATACATGCTACAAATTAATTCCTTTTCACTTTTCACTTATTAGCAATTATAATAGTTTAGCACAGTCCTCTTTACACATGGCACAAAGAAAGAATGGATTTCTTTTCAGATGTAGGAGTATCGGTGGCATAACCTCTCAGACTCTGAGTAATTTTTATCTTTTAAAATTCTAATATTTCTCTTCATAGCTGCAGGCTCTTTTGCTATCTCAATAGTTCCCTCATTTTATGACTTGCAAAATAACTCTAGAGAAAAAGAAAATAAAAGTGTCCTCGTTTCAGTTCTGTTTTTCGTCTTTGTCTTTGCATACAGTTTTACCACCCTCTATTCTCACCACAGAAGTAAAAACATGGAAACACAAAACACACAAAAGGCATCTCTATGAACCACAAGGTCTCCTTTAACTCCCTCTCCAATCAGAAGGATTCCTGACCATCTGGCAATTTACAATGTAGGCTGATGAAGGAAGTACTTCTCTGTCACAAGTAATCCTTTCTTTATTGTTTTTTTTTATTAATGACTGCTAATAATTAGCAAAGTATAGATTACCTTTCTATTATAGTCATTTCTATTTGAATTTTCAGATGTGGCCCCTTGTTATACAGGACTCTGACATTTATATGATCTTGTCCTCCAAAAGAGATGACTGGTACTCATCTTAAAAGAAAAGAGCTGCTCGTCTTAGACATTTCTCTTTTAGACCTTCTGATTTCATATTCATGACTATTTAACTTATTTAAAGTTAAAATGTTAACATGATTCAATAGACCTAAAATGTTTTCATGAGCATCTTTGACAGTGTCTGTTCCTTATCTTCACTGGAACTCCTTTAAAGCATATTTTCAGACCTTTTTATTGCAAATGCCTTTTCTTTGGAATTTCTATGAACTAATAGCGATTCTTCCCCAACTAATACAAAAGAAGATACTGGACTTTTGATCAGTGGATCATCCTATCACTTAGTATGCACAAAGTACTCCTTTTAGTTTTGCCTGAAATTAGGTAATTTCCTTTTTTATAATAATGGCTTTAAAGAAGAAAGTAGGATCAGTTGTCCTCTCAGCTAATAGCAACTGAAGTTTATGTATTAATTAGGATCTTTCACCACATGAATAAGTATGTTTTTCTCTTTCTACCTTTGCATATGAAACTCTCTGCTGACCAAATGTTTGCTCAACCGAATACCTCCTTTCTTTATTACCACAGAAGAACCATGCCAGTTGTAATGATTGTCCTGTTTTCCATGGTCGGTTACAGTGTTTCAAGCTATGCCCTATACATTCTTCGGCATTAGTACTGTTATTTGTTTGTAGCGATCTATGCATGTGATTCCTGTAGCCCTGCTCACGAATCATCTTTCTAACTCTTCCTTTCTTCAAAGACATATTAACTGAAAGGCACTCACTATACCAGCTCTTCACAGAAAAAAGAAATGTTGATACAATGGCTAAAATCAAGATTCTTCCAGGTAATAGCCACTGAGGGCACGGTAGCTATCATATCCCAGGTACTGTATTAGTTAGTTCACAGGTATCATCTTCATTCTTCATAAGATTCTATAAGGTTGACATTAGTTCCATTTTATAGTTGCAGAATCTAATGAGAGGTATTTTATTACACTTTGCTAAGTCTATAGAGTAATTGAGAGAGATGGACTTTGGACTCATTTTATCCTTGACACCAAACTCAGCGGCCCCTTCCAATCCTCAGATATAGAATTCTATGAATAAGATGAGTTTAAAAAAAAAACAGAAGGAAAGTTACAAATAGTAGTAATAAGCAAAGATAGCACAAGAGAAGAATGCTATGGGGAGGCAAAGGAAAATGAGCTTACTTCTCATTAGAGGGATATTAAAAGGTATCTGAGAAAATATAGTTTTTAAGAAGTACCTTGAAAAATATGATGGTAGTGACTATGGGAGGATAGGACAGCAGTTCAAGGGTCGAGTAAATTATGATTTAAAATAAAAGAGAAGAAAATACTGGTGACTAAAGAGCAATCTTGTTTTGTAAAAACATGGACACCAATAATCTTAGTATTAGTTTACCCTGAGTGAAATTGTTTATACACTGGTGTATAAATAAAATAAAAAATAAAATATAAATAAATAAAAATAAAAAAGATTCCTCTTGGGTTCACAATATTTTCCCTTTAGAAAAGTAACTTTCTTTACAAGAATATCCCCTCATCTTCCTCTAGTTTCCTTTATAGAACTATGTACTCCTGTACCTTATACCATTTGGTATTCTCAGTCAGAGTTCAATGGGGCACATAACTTGAGAAAGGAAACTAAGATTACAAATCATCTAATGTACGTGGAAAGATCTTCAAAACTGCTTTCTTATTTAATTTCCAAATTACTCTAAGAGAAAAGCATTATTAATCCAATTTTACAGTCTGACACTGAGTGAGTTGCTAAGGACAGTCAGGAAGTGGTAAAATTAAAATTTGAACCCATGTCTACCTGACTCTTTCTACTGCACCCAAAGGCTCAAAGGAGAAGAGTTTTAAGAAACAGCTGGCCATTAGTGGCATCCAGAGCTACTTGAATATTAAGAAGAATAAGGAAGAAGAGAAGGTATATTAGAAGGGAAGTTTCAAGAATGAAAGAGTGAGCAAGTCTAAGGAAGTAGAGAGAGTGAATGTAATCTGAAAAGTTGGCAGGAACAGACAGGGATATCTTTGGGGAGCAACAGAAGTTATGAAAAGCATTTCTATTTTTATTCCTTTAGTGTTGAGAAATATTTAATATTTTTGGAGGCACAAGCCAAGAAGCCAGTGGTGACAGATTGGAGATTTGAGTAAAAGAAGTAATAACTGCTATACTTCTGTACCTTACATTAGTTCGTGTTCTTTCGAAGAGAAACAGAGTTGTAGCTAATCTAGAGTATGCACTGGACCTTCAAGGGCTCTTTGATTCAGAACTGACCAAGCAGCAGATATAGAAGGAAAGAGGAGACAGACAGACAGACAGAAGTAGAGAAAATGAGAAGCCAGGCGGATCAGGTCCTGAAAGATGGAGGACAGGATTACTTCCTGGCAGGATCTCATTCAGTTTCCAACAGACCTTTCAGTAGTTCAGCTCCTATGGCATCACAAGATGTTGTCTGTTGCCAAATGCCTCCTTAAAGTTAAGTCTTCTCTACTACTTGAGTTCATTTTATGGATTTTTTTTGTTTCTTGAAACAAAGGATGGTGGAATAAAATAGGCGTAAAATTCACATCTCATGTAACATTTAGTGAAGTATATTTCAGAAGAAGAACATGAAGTTGCAATACAAGATCATATGGTAGATAACATGTCTTTTCCTCATTTCTCTGAGAAAAGAAGATAAAGCAACAAAAAGGTAAAGGTAATGAATGAGGGTAGAAAAAATCATGGGATGTGAGGATGGGATTTGGAGAATACATAGAGATGGAACAAAGTACATACATCTAAAAAAAGAAAAAGGACTGCACAATGAGGGGTGCTGGCAACAATGTATCCCCTTTACCTCCAGTGAGGGTTAGCCAAACAAAACTGCTCCTTACAGTGTGCTTCCCATGATGTTGCAAATGAGGGCATGAAACAGTAAGAAACAAGGGAAAAATAAACCATTTTAATGTAAAACCCTTCAAATGTAAAATACTTAAGAGAATAAGTTCATATAACTATCTTAAGCTCTTTATGCCTTGCCAGAACTAGTTGTATTTTCTTCTTTTGACACAACTGTCTTTTGATAACAATGTTATTATACTGAATATTTTACTAAATAAAAAAGGAATAAGGTATCCATATAAATGATATTAGCAAGTATGCTACACCTCTATTTAAGTAAAATAAAACTGTAAGCTTCTTGAAACCGCAGCCCTGCTTTGACATTTCACAGAGAATGGCTCTGGTACATTAACCAGACCACACTGTTGACTAAGTAGATAACAACATAGTTAAATCTGCTCCAAATCTAAATCACAAATGAATGTGTCTAAGTTTAAAACACAGAAATGAATACTTAAGACTTAAGTGGTCAGTTTTGTGTTTGTTAGGAAAAAAATATATCTGTAAATAAATGATTTGAACTGATTTCATCTTTAGAATTTTATTTATTTTTAAAATCTTCATTTTTCTGTATTTTTAACTTCAGATGGTCATCATTAAATCAGTGCAGTCAATTTAAAACAAAAAAAAAAGCTCTGCTTTACACGTCTTGTACAGCCACTTGGTTCACATTTTTAACAGGGTTATCCTTCTATAACATCATTTCACTACCAATATTATTAACCATTCTGGCATCACTGCTCTTGGTACACAGTAGATACCCAGCACCTATTTCCTATCCTAACAGAACCCAAATGAACCCAAATTCTTCCCAGGGTAATAACTATCCTGTGTGCAGTCTTGACGAAGAAGTGGTTCCTAGAACTCCTCTCCTCTACAGAAGACTTGGGGGCCAGATTTTTCTTTTGATATGGCATGTGTATGTGAACTCAACTTGGCAAATTAATGCTCTCACCTGGAGCTCTGAATGTTAAGCAGTGACCATGGACAAAAGATAGGGTAGAAGAATATTTATTCTAAGGCAAATGGTGATTGTAGAGGCAGTAGTTGCAATCTCTGACTGGGATATTCAGAGCTCCAGAAATTAATATGCTGCTTCTTTATTTCTTCCAGAGCTTGGGTTATACCTTTGGGTTCTACTATATCTAAGTCTGTTCATGAGCCCACCGATACTCTTCCAATAAATAACCTTTGCTGTATGTGGGTCCAACTTGGTTTCTGTTTGCTACCACAAACTCATCTTTTACTAGAAACCCATAATATTACTAGAAGTACTCTGAAACTCTATTTTCCTATCAGGAATCTTTGGAAAGATGTGTGGTAGTAATTTTAGAAATGAATTTACTAATTTAGAAGACACAGTTATCTCAATTGCATTGTGCACTATACTGCATGGTATGGATATGATCTAGCCACAGTTTTCTTCATTACACTGGCTTTGCATATGCTAATTCTATTGTTCAGATATACCACATTTGCCACGTGTCATTCTAAGTAGCAAAGGTTACAGTCTCTCGCAATAAAATTGTAAACTTCCTCTAAGGAAATGATACACTCGTTCTCATGTCGAATTTGGGAATGTGTACTTTATGAAGAATGCATGTTCTTGGAATCAGAGCATGAAGAACAGAAACTTCTACAACTTAAACTCCACTTTCAGGGACCAGTTGCCCATACTCAACTGGCTAAGAGTTTTCTTCTACACTGCTGCCTCTTACCAAATGGTATCAAATGCTTCAGAAAATGTATAGATATACGGTGGTGGCGCTATCGTGTTTTAAGACTTCCAAGTTGGTAAAATTTAATTTTCTTTAGAAGTACTCTCTATGTGTGTTTTCATATTCACTTTTTTTAAAATTTTATTTTATTTTTTAATACAGCAGGTTCTTATTAGTTATCTATTTTATACCTATTAGTGTACATATGTCAATCCCAATCTTCCAATTCATCCCACCACCACCAAAGACAAACTCAAAAGTATCTATTTTACACTAAAAATGTATTGATCTACAAGCATCGGGGCACACCAAGCTTTCCCAAACTGACCCTTCAACCCCCTCACAGTGACTCAGATGATGTGTAGACACCATTCATCCCACCACCACCAAAGACAAAGTCAAAAGTATCTATTTTACACTAAAAATGTATTGATCTACAAACATGGGGCACACCAAGCTTTCCCAACCTGACCCTTCAACCCCCTCACAGTGACTCAGATGATGTGTAGACACCATTCATCCCACCACCACCAAAGACAAAGCCAAAAGTATCTATTTTACACTAAAAATGTATTGCTCTACAAGCATACAAGCATCGGGCACACCAAGCTTTCCCAACCTGACCCTTCAACCCCCTCACAGTGACTCAGATGATGTGTAGACACCATTCATCCCACCACCACCAAAGACAAAGCCAAAAGTATCTATTTTACACTAAAAATGTATTGATCTACAAGCATCGGGCACACCAAGCTTTCCCAACCTGACCCTTCAACCCCCTCACAGTGACTCAGATGATGTGTAGACACCACTGTTCATTCTTAAATCATGTATATATTCACTTTCTTGTTCTGAGTAGATACACACTGTCATGGATTGAACTGTGTCCTCCAAAAAGATATGCTGAGGTCCTAACCACTGATGTCTGTGAGTGTGAGCTGACTTGGACACAGGGTCTTTGTGGATACAGTCAAGATGGGCTCATTGGGGTGGGCCACAATCCAGGAAGACTGATGTCCTTACAAGACAAGGAGAAGTCCAGGTGGAGACAGAGACTCGGGAGGGCTGACTGCTGTGTGGATGGAGGCCGAGTCTGGAGTGTGGCAGAAGCAGGCTAAGAGCACCGGGAACCGCTGGCAGCCGCCACAGCTGGCAGGAGGCAGTGAAGGACCCTCCCCAGCAGGTTTCCGAGGGAACACGGGCCTGCTGACAACGTGATGTCCCAGTTTGGGCTCCAGAACTCGGAGGCAATACATTTCAGTTCTTTTAAGCCACCCGATTTGTGGTACTTTGTATCTAGCAAGCAACCCTAAGAAACTGATAGACACACATCTCCAAATGGAAACATTTTCTACACTCATTATATTATGGGGGAAAGTTTGTTCCCATTCACCCCCTCACCAGCAAGACACTAGTCAGAAATTGGTCTCACTCTTTCCTTCCCCTTAGAGTAGCCTTTTCAAAAGTCAATTCACAATTCAAATAATCTTATTTTTAAGTCCTCAGGGCAAATAAAAGAATGATTACATATTTCTGTATTGTTAGTAAACTACTGTGTGGATTTCATTCTGTCTCCATGAGAACATTAGTTTCTCACTGATAACATAATCCTTTAAAAATATTTAATGACCTCATCAGGCATACTATACAAAAAGACAGTTAATTCTATTAAACAGACATTCCCAGAGAAGAAATATTCTCTATGTATCCTCAAATCCCTTCTATGCCTGTAGCCAAATACCCTGAAATTTTGAGTCTCTTGTCTCTGATGTAAGATCCTAAGAATTCTTTTATAATTGTAAACTTTTGCCATTTAAGTAACTAGACCAAATTAAAAAAAAACACTATTCTACAGATACCAGACTCTGTTTTCTGAGATGCTTTCGGATTTATCAGTCTACCACCTCAGCCTACAACACACTTATGCACAATATCAAATATCAATTCTGTAAATGACAGTCAAGTGTAAGAAACATAAATTGGTGTGAGAGTTAATTCTCAGCCTACATATATTTGTAAGTTAGATGTGTTGAATCTGAGCACACTTTCCCATTTAAACAATTCTGTAACTTTCCACTAAATACATAAGAATCAAAGTGGTCGATTTAATTCAACATTTATCAAGCATCTCCTAAAAACACAAACCACTATTATAGATAATAGCAACATCAAACTGAATAGCATCTCCGCCCTTGAAGAGTTCATAGCCTAAAAGTTAAGCGTGAGAACTTGAGTTAAGATTTGAACTACAGTCTGTGCTCCAGGGCTCCTTGATCCCAGCCTGTGGTGTGAATGGGGCTTGCAAGCAACACATGCTCAAGTTCATATCCTGAATCTGTCTCTCAGTGACGATGGTCAAATTAAGTTACTTTAAGCTAGTTTTCTTATCTTTGGCAAAGTAAAATAATAAATACCCTGCCTTGAGGGGTTTGTGTGAGGATTGGCAGGGGAAAAATTTGTAATATGGGTACAGAGAAGTCAATAAAGCAACACCAAAGGGAAAAGAAAAAATTTTAAATAGAAATGTTGAAAGCGTCAGCCAATATAGAAGGATTTAAATGATATTTGAGAGCAGGCTCTAGGAGATGCTATGAAAATCACACTCTGCTTCGTAGGTATAAGTGATGGTCAGAAATCAAGCATTACTCATTTCGCTGAAGATCTAGCACAGTCAGTAAATGAGTGCCTCTTATAAAGATGAGGTTGAAATAGGAAATGAAGCTCTTGCTAAAGGAAATAAGTAATTGGTATTAGGAGCTAATTTAGGTTATCTATTGTGGAGTTAACTCTGTTACAGCTTTTCCCAAAATATATAATGAATGCATGTTAATTTGAAAAGAATTACCAATGTCAAATAAGTTTGGGAAGCACTGGATTAAACAAAGTGTAATAGGTTTTAGTGTTGCAAGCCTTCTGAGAATCTTCAAACTAGGGAGGAAAGATAACCAGTGTTTTCTGACCACACAGGACCTCAGGGTCCTTTATCTTGGCAGTGATTCCCTGCCCATTCCACAGGTTTTTCTATTTCTTTTTTCATAGAGCTCTCCCATAATGGCTCTATAAACCTCATTTTGATAAATACTATTCTATTTATAGGAAACATTCATAGCTGCCTAGGAAACAAGGCAAATTTGTGACTAAGGTAATTCTAATAAAAAATATATTTTGGCACCAAAATATTTCTCCAAACCAACCCAGTTTTACTTTATATGACACACAGTTAATGGGTTTTTATAATTGGCAATGCATTGTAATTTTCTTAATAATCATGATGTGAGTCATCCTACAATTATTTATGACTCAATTTTCTTTCCTTTGGCTCATGGCCAGCAGTTAATCTATAAATTTCAAATGATAAGCATTTTTCCTCTGAAAAATCATGGATGCATAAGGAACTATTACACAAACCAGCATAAAACACAGCTAAAATACATGTGTGATTTAGATAAAACATGCAATTATATCTGGGATAGAGTTTAAAAATTAGTATATTTAATGAAAACTAACTGCAGTATTATCATCGAAATACACCTATCAGAAAGACTTTTACTCTAAAATCTACACTTGAAAGGATCTGAATCCTTAATCACATCAACTGATGTAACAACTGAATTATCAGTTCATTCAATTTAATCAGGGCTAAGCTGTGCTAAAATTGTGATGTACACATGGTTGTTATTTGGGCATATTTGGCACCATCAGATTTTTAGCACTTCTCCAGTACCCTAGTATACTTCACTTTACGCTCCAAAGGGGGAGAAAAAGTTGTTTTCCCAAATACGATTAATCATACTAAATGACAGCCAATCACTAATGGTAATATATTTCTTTGACATCAGTTTTCTGCATTTAAAAGCCTTCACATTCTTAAATACAGCACCTACGAATTTTCTTGCATCATTCAATGAATATGTATGGACTTGTGGAAACATTGGGCTTTTCAAATATCTCTAATTTACATCATATAAGGAAACCTATTTTCTCACCTAAGTCTGGCCTTGAACTAAATAGAAGTTAATTTTAGAAAATGTATCCTTTATTAATTCAATATATACACATATATGTAATATTTAAAATGTTCTGTTTACATAATATTTTCTATATATACATATATTTCATACAAGTAATATAAATATATTTGGGATGTTCTTTTTCTAATCTCACATTCTGGTGATTTTCTCAGTCTTTTTTCGGTGGGTGTATTGGCCTGAGTACAGGGAGACGTGCTTCCCACATGAAATTATTATGTGCTCACACAGCTATTTTGTTCATTTTAAGTGACTTGGCTTTATTTTTCAGCTTATTTTATCAACATAGCACGTAGACAGGCCAATAACTTTGGCACACCAGTAGGAATTCTTCAATTTTTAAAAACACTACTTTTAAATTATGTTTCTAAAAACTAAAGGTATCTTCATCATTACACAGGTAGTCTCAATCTTTCCTCTTCTAAGGAGACTTGAAATTCAAATAACGACGTCTGGGCAGAGAAGAAATTCTTCAATCTGAGGTTAAGAATGTTAATTACCACCTTACGGAGATACCAGGATCCAGAGAATTAGAGAATTGGGCTGTTAGAAAAATCAATATGCTGCAGAGCTACAAAGAAACTCAACATTTTACAGTACTTTTAATATAGTTCCCATCGGTCTAATAGCAAAACAGCATTCTGGATATGTATTTCTCCTTTACAAACATTTCAGGAAAACATTTAAGCTTTGGACTAAACACTATGAGGTTGACCTGCTCATTTTTCCATCTTTCCTCCCTCTTTCCACTAACTGAACAAACTTGTTTACTCTGTTTACACTGATTTATTGATTGTCTGAATGACGGTTACTTAACTGCAAATAAAAATTGTACATAAGATATCATTTTGAGGAATTTCAGTTGATTTTTTAGTTAAATTATTCAATCTACCTGTGCCATTTTTTCCTCCAATAGGGCCAGTTATGGTCATTACGTTCTCAGGCTACTGTGAGAGTAACACTCAATACATCAGAGCTATTACTAATCATATCATGAGTGGAAATGCTTCAAACTATTTTTTTTCTTTTGCAAATTACATTCTACTGAGTATATCTATATGAAAAGAATCAGGATGAACTGATAAGACAGTATCATTTTCTGGTACAAGAAAGTATCAGGGCCAAAGAACTACACTTTTTATCTAATAAATGTAATTCCCCTTAACTATTTTAAATTGTGTTCTTTAATTCTTATTTAAAAAGAATGTTACATAAATATTACTTCATTATGTAAGTAGAAAATAAAACATAAATTGTTCTTTCTAAAGCACAGCTTATTCTATGTAACTTAAACGCGCCCCTGAAGTCATAAAGAAAATACGTATACAGACAACACGTGGTCATTAGCATTTTTTTTGCTTTTTAACAATCAGGATCAAATTTGTGGTTTGTCATCTCTGACAATCTATTTTAACGATTGGTAACTAGCCTCTTTTATTCTGAGGACATTTTCAAATAAATGAGTTCTATTAAACTTTCCAATTAGATGTCATAATGTTAGAAAACAAATATTCCAACCAATTATATGTATATTTCCATATGTGTTCACACCTATATATATATATATATTTTATAAATATAGAGATATATTTCATGTCATAAATAACGATATAAAATGACATCCATGTAAACATACATTAAATGTTTCTTAGTGATTCCCTCAATTTGAACAAATGAATAAGTGAACACTTAAAATTTAATTAAGAGGTTTGTGTAAATAATTACCTAGTAAAAAGTCCAAGTTCATTCTGATATAATAGAATATATTCACTGTCTCAGTGGTTTGACCCAAACTAAGGCCATGTTTTGTTGGGGATATTTAACAATGAGCATCAATCAATGTGTGTCTAGGTATCACTTCTCCATCGAGTTGGCTGTTACTATCTTTCTTATAATGACAAGAAAAGGAACTATATTTTCTTTTTATGATCTGTGAAATGTTGTCAATATTCCACTTATGCTAATGAAATAAAAAGTACATTTTTCAACGTTAGACTCTTAAAACCAAATTTCCCTCTAGCTACTGTAGCACTTATGCAAATATTAAACATGTATTTATTTTTGTGACTGAGAGACATTAAGATGAATGTTTTAGCAAATTAAGTAACTGAGAATTTACAAAGCTTAATTCACATTTAATAAGAAATCTCAATAATAGGTTATATATATGCACAGAACTACTTATAATCTTAGAGTTTAGACTTTTGGCCTAATTTGATTCCTGGACTAATAAAAGGGCAATATAATTAAATAAATGTTGATAGATATTTATGTAATTTAATAAATGCATACATATATATATAGGTTGATATTGGTATATATAAACATTTATTTAATTCATTATATATATGCATGTATGTACATACATATGGGTGTATTCATTATACCCTCTCTAAAAAGAAATTCTTGATTTTTCCAGTAATCCTTCATCCTTTCCTATCTCTCCTACATTTAAATGTGGTATTCTTAACTCAGAAAGAAGCAGGTATTTAAAGAGGTTAATGTGCAAGATAATGACAATCATTATTTTATAAGAAGTAACTTAATAAAGCATTTTCAACACTTACAGCTGGGAGATTCCATTTGTACAACTACATGTAGCCTGCTATTGAGCTTTCAATCACCAACGAAAAAATTACAGATCACACAATGATATGTATCTGGTCAATGTCAAACTGCGAATGGACAAGACCTTGTGGTAGTGAGAGGGTTGTAGGTTACGGGATGAAGTGTGTTGGTACTGCTGCTTTAATCACTGACAAGGCAAGGGACCCACCTAGGTTTGCCTTTCAGTCTCCACCCTTTCACTTACGAGAGTTCACCTGTCCTATACTATTTCTCTTCATGCAATGACATATATTTGGATATAAAAAAAAGCAATTTGCTTTCTTCACCTTTATTTATAGTGAATAAAATATATTTTTTCAAATGCTGATCTAGAGAACAGGCAATTGGCTTGATTCTGACAGTGTCCTCGGAGAAGACCATTAAGTACAACAGCCTGATCTGCTTCTCGGGCATGTGTTTTGGATACTGCTTTTTTTCCCCCCCCCCCCCCACACACACTGTATTTTATTTTTACAAGAGATAAATAAACTGACACCAAGCATTGTAGATGGATGACCACAACAAAAGCAACAATGATTGCAATTACCGAACACGAAACACACTCATACTATGTCATAATATTGACATTCAGTCCAGTAAACCTCCACTGTAACAGCTCCTTTACTTTGCAGTGAAAATTGATTTGTATATTTTTTCCTCTGAGTCCTTGTGGGATTTTTTTTTTTTATTCAAACAGAAAGTCACAAAAATTATAATCATGCTCATCAGTTCACTCAGTCCCATGTAATTAATTTTTTTTTTCATCTTGATCTTTTGTTAGCACTTTGATGAGTTCATCAGTTTTTCATTAGAGTTCTGAAAATGCTTATTCATTCAGTTCTGCAGTGGATACTGCTTTCTAATCATACATTAGTTCCCTCAGTTTCACGTTTGGTATCAGCTGGGCTATACCTGCAGGAATAACGATGCAAACTGTACTATTACGAAACTTTAAGCCTGAGATCCATGTGCTGCCAGGGCAACCATGCTGGTGCTACTTTTGCTATATTTTGCCATAAAACCAATTTTCCTAGGTATTGAACTTCTTCACAGAATGTTCTTTGAACCACTTTGTGCATAAGAATCCACTAATGCTTGATGCATAAATAACTGAATAGGATACAGATATTCGGAAGGAAATGCCTTGGACTCTCTGTGGAAGTGGAAGCTAATTGCCCCCCATTCCAGGTAAGGTTAATGCCCATGAAGCTCATCCACATTTGTGAGAGCTCACGCGCCACACTTTTCTTCACTTGGACTCTACCTCCAAGCCATTTCACTCCCCACTCCCATCCCTGAATCCATCATTATCACCCAGGACTATAATAATCCTGAAATTTTAATCCCCAAACACAGCAACTTCCTATAACCTGACCTCGACTACTTTTCCTCCTCTGGGAGCTCTCTGCTACTTGGGTAACCCTTCCCTTTTAACGGCTCTCACAAAATCTTATTGTCTCTTTTTCCTCCAATTACATCTCCTCCTATTTCCAGGACATATAATTTTCTATTATAAATCTCAGATTTAGGATAAAAGCCTTAATTCATTTTGGCAAAAACTAAAGCTAGGCGTTCTCTCCTTCGCTCCTCTCCCTCCATCTAATAAGCGCCCCAGCCAAAGCTGGGGGGCAGGTGACTCCTCTTTTACCAGTGTAATAACTTCTCCAAAATCATCTTACCTCTCTCACCCTTAATAATTTTTCCAAAGTCATCTTACTCCCTTCTTTAAAATAATTCCACTGTATCCCACAGCCTTCAAGATAAATTCCAAACTGCTTAGCTCAGCAATATTTGGGTCTCATTCCCTCACCATTCTCCTCCTGCCGCCGAACCCTATGTGTGATACTCACATGGCATTCTCTCTCACTTTCCCGCATTTACATATGCTGCTTCTTTTCCTTCCTTCTCCCTCCGACCCTTACCTCAGAAGTCATCTGAACCAGGAAGTCTTTGCTGACCCCCCTGCCCCCAACATACCCCATGCATGCACATACATCTGTTTCCACAGTACCCACTATCAAAGAACTCATCACATAGTATTGCCATCATCTGCATAATTCCACTATTTTCTCTGCTACTTTAACAGCTTTGAAAAAAGAGTCCACATATTTTCATGCATGTCTCTGGCATTTAGTACAGCATGTGCCATTGAATAGATTTCAAAAAAGGTTCATCCTCAAAGACTGGGTAGGAGACCTCACCACAATAGTGACCGTAAAAAGAGGCATGTTTCATAACCCATCTCTCATGGATGTTTTGTGTCTTGATAACCTTTCTGGCAGAGCCCAGCATGGCCCTTGATAGCTCTATTTGATACTTGGTGAAACATTCCTTAAAATATTGATTTTCATACAATGAATAACTTATACCCAGGTAAGACTTTTTAAAATAGTAAAGTACTATTTGCATAGGATAAACATAATAGTTTGTGGAACTGAATGATTTTTTTTCCCCATGTGCTATCACACTGTAGACTATGGAGCTGCAGTCAGTTTTCAGACTGAGTGGGTGTATCTTTTCTTTCCTTTATCTTCTCTGATTTGGCTTTCTCAGTCCCAATCTTGGCACCTGTCTTGAGATATCTTCTAAATCCAGTTCTCTGGATATCAACGAGGAGGTAATTGCTGTTCACATTAAGGATATTATTACGGAAGAAATACCACTATGGGGAAAAAATGTCCTGTGATACCACTGAATACTTAAACATGCATAACATACAAACTCAATATTCAATTAATATATCCCATTCTTTTTTGGAAAATAATATTAGTCTAATGATTTTTGTTGTTTTCAACAGATTTCAATATGTAGAAATGATGGACTTATGTAATGTTTAAAAATATTTAAACAATAACTATGGAATATAAATAACTGTATTCTAAACCACTATTTTGGTTAAGACTAGAATTTAGTTCTCCTGCTTCTTAGCTTTTGAACTTTTCCTTTTTGACCACATAAGAAATATTTGAATTTTATTTTCACCTTCTCTTACATAAAACTTTAGAGAATTTTTCCCCCATGGGAAAATAATCTCTAAATAGTATAGCTTTATGTGGAATACTACAGAATTATTATCCTAACGCTGTTTTTGGTTCTTTTATTTGTAAGAGGACGTCCCTAGTGGCGCAGTGGTTAAGAATGTGCCTGCCAATGCAGGGACACAGGTTCGAGCCCTGGTCCGGGAAGATCCCACATGCCACGGGGCAACGAAGCCCATGCGCCACAACTACTGAGCCTGCGCTCTAGAGCCCACGAGCCACAACTACTGAGCCCACGTGCCACAACTACTGAAGCCCGTGCGCCTAGAGCCCGTGCTCCACAACGAGAACCCACCGCAATGAGAAGCCCGTACACAGCAACGAAGACCCAACACAGCCAAAATAAATAAATAAATAAATAAATTTTAAAATATTTTAATTCTAATTCTATATTACAATACACAATTAAGTTAAACAACTTATTAATAGTTATTATTTTGTAATAAGAGCTTCTTACTACAAAACATGAGGATTTGTACATTTCAGGCATGACCCAGGTCTACATATAGTAATTGTAGGTCCCAGTAATTTGAGGGACAATGAACTATCCCACTGCAGAGAGATTCTCCCTTGACCTTCATCACTCCTTACAGGCTCTCTGTCCATATTCCTATGCACACATATTCATATTTTTAATTAACTGGGGTATACAGTTATACTGCTTAAAATTTTAATTAGTCTGTTTGTGGTAACAGTAACATCCATTGTAAATGGGTAGAAAACAAATCTCTGAAAGACGCAAAGGCAGAATTGAAAGATTGGAAAGAAATATTCAAAGAAGAGAAGAAAATTTTGTTCACAACCAACTTCATGGCCTGGAACCAAAGGCTGAGGGGATATTAAAATGTTGAGAGAGAGAGAGAAAGTTTTCTAAAATGTTCTAACTTTCATTACTGACAAATTCTGTTTAAGTTGCTCTGTATGGAGAAATACTCTAAGAGAGCTTCATTTTTATTGATATTTTACTTAGTCAAAGCATCTTTTCTTTAGCACCAACCTAATTTCTTTTCAGGATTAGGCCTTTGGGTGAAAGATAATCTGCATGAAAGCTAAGTTAAAAAGATATATGATGAGGTTGTAATTTATAGAGTACTGAATTTTATCTTCTCCTTAATATCTACAGTGATTTTGAGCATCTAAGTAATATGTACTTTATTGAGAGAAGAAACAACCAATGCATTAGTAGATGTATTTGCTTGAAATACTGATGTTGTTTAAAAATAGTTTTGCAACTGACAATTTATTGAATGGAAAACCACATTATGTTTTTAAGCATGATTCATAATCTCTTAACAAACTACTTAGTTCAGAGGAAAGAAAAGTGGGAATTTTTCAGAAAAAAGAGTGTTCTTCCTACAATAGAATTTCCTGAAGGATCTAGTACTATAATAACTCAAGGATATAAATACCTAGATTCCTTCTGTCTTAACAGAGGATTAAAAAATACAGTTGAAGAATATCTAACAATGATATGATTTGAGTTATACCATCTGTAAACCTAAAAAGCATATCTAAATGATAGTTTTTAATTAAATGACACTGTTAACATCTCACACTGATACATTATAAAATAGTCCCTATAATAGATTCATTCTATTGAGTAGGAATGAAAAATGCTGCAAGAAAAGCCTTTTTAAAGAGTTAACATTTCCAACCTTTACTGTATGTACATAAATAGCAACATTATAAAATCAAATTGTGCAAAATAGTACTATTAGAAGGACAGCCAAGACGCTGACCTTCTACTGATAATATTCATGTTGTTTTATGGCTACTACTTAATAATATGAACATTAACAGACAGGATTATTTCCATTTTCTGATAATAGAATGAAATAGAGAAAATAATTATCCCATTGACACAATGATTCTTTCAACAAATAGGCATTGAGTTACTACTATTTTCTAAGCACTGTTCTAAGAGCTTGGGATTCAACAATGAATAAGACAGACACACCTGTTGCCTATTTAGAGTTTATATAAAATATATGCTTATGATCATCTAGTAAATCAACAGAACTCCAGGTCTGCTGTCCAGATTCCTCTATGTCTAGTCTAGTGTTTGGTGTGTAGATTCTCTAACCTCTTAGAAAAAATGATATATAACTTATCCGGTATACTTAATAAAATATACAGTAAACATTTTATTTGTATATTAATGATATTTGGGCCTAGCTTCTTAATATTTATACAGCGAGTAAAGAGTCTAAATTCACACTGAATGAATTACAACTTACCAAGGCTTCTAAAGTAATTTTTTTTTCTTTCAGTAACACAAATCAGTTTATGTGTAATGGGGTAATAATTATTGTATAATCCCCCCTAATCTCCCAAATCTACAGATTAATCCTGATGGAGCTATATCCTGGTTCAGAATATTTAATCAGCATCTTTTAAATGCCAGGGACCCTTCTGGACACTTAAGATTTATCACTAAAAGAAAGACAAAGACCTCTGTCCTTGTGGACCTCTCAGGAGAGGAGACCAAGAGCAATAATCATAATGAGTAAGTAAATCATACATTATGTAAGGAGGTGATGAGTTCTATGGAGGAAAACCTTTAGAATGAGATAAGGGAGATCAAGCATACGGGTTCCAATTTCTAAAAAGTTAGTAGGCGGGGCTTCCCTGGTGGCGCAGTGGTTCAGAGTCTGCCTGCCAATGCAGGGGACACGGGTTCGAGCCCTGGTCTGGGAAGATCCCACATGCCGCGGAGCAACAACCCGTGGGCCCGTGAGCCACAACCACTGAGCCTGCGCGTCTGGAGCCTGTGCTCCGCAACGAGAGAGGCCGCGATGGTGAGAGGCCCGCGCACCGCGATGAAGAGTGGCCCCCACTTGCCACAACTAGAGAAAGTCCTCGCACAGAAACGAAGACCCAACACAGCTATAAATAAATAAATAAACAAATAAATAAATAAATAAATGTTTTTAAGAAAAGTTAGTAGGCGAAAGGCATCATGGCCAAGATGACATTTGAGCAGATACTTGAAGGAGGGGAGAAAGCCTTGCAAACACTTTTGAGTATGGTTTTGAGGGAGAAATCCAACTTCATTTTTTTCCATATTGCTAACCAGTTGCCCTTATACCATTTATTCTTCACTGAACTGCAATGCCAATTCAGTCATACACCAAATTTCCATACAAAATGGGTCAGACTCTAAAATGAGGTGTTACGGGCACCTGCCTCATAGGGCTGTTGTGAGGCTTGAATGTCTCCAATCATGTAAAGTGCTGAGAACAGAGTCTGGTACTTAATAAGCAAATAGCAAAGTTTATCCTGGTTATGATAGTTGTTGCTTGTGCCTGTTTATACAAAAATTAAAAGTTTGTCTTTATTGATCTGACATGCAGCTACCTACCTGGATACTTATTTTTTCTATAATGTGTCTGGAGAGTCTGTTGTGTCTTTTACATAAACAATCTTATTATTTGTAAATATTGACATTTAGCGTTCTTCCTTTTCAATAATTATATGTTGTATTTATTTTGATTGTCTTAAAAAACTTAAGACCTTCTGAATAAAGCTGAATAGTAACTATGAAAGTGTGTATCATTAAGTTTCATGTCCTTTAATTTGTTATACTTCTTATGAAAAGTATATAAACAAACTTTAAAAAAAATCTATTCCACATCTCTTTGTCTTTACTAAGACATTTAGTCAATTTATAATTATTAGGTTTAATCATATTTTCTCTGCTGAAATGGAAATTATAAACTCAGTATTTGCTTCATTGTTGGATACTCCTGAAATTTTATAATATATAATTAATTTTAGAAAGCGTCAGAGAAACATTGGGATGATAGTATACTTTAATTCTAAATATCCCTCTTGTGACCTTTATGACACTATTATCCAGTACTTACATATACAAACATATACAACTTGGCATTATTATTGTTCCACAAATACAATGTTTGTTAAGCATGTATAACAACATCTTGGCCCATCATTAACAAAATTTGGTTAGTGGATAAATCGCTCTTGTTATTTTTTAATCTGAACATGAGTTGCAACCTTCTCTTTCTGAAAAAGATTGTTCAGCACCCATTTCTAGATTGGCAGTCATTATATCTCAATGCCTTAAAGATACTGTCCGACTAAACTTAGGTTCAATCGATGCTGCTGAGAATTGCACTGCCAATCTAATTATCACGGTTTTAGGAATTGAAGAAGCATCACTCTAAATTAGGAAATACCCCAAGACTTCTACTGACTCAAACTTGAGCTTGCCTTGGGTACCATTTTACCACTGAGACTTAGTTCTCACCTGAATCTCACTTTGCTACCCAGAGCCTTATCTTGAGAGCCTACCATTTGGGTCTAGGACTGTTCATTGCTCCTGATAAACTCCACCCTGTATCCCACATCCTGTCCCTGAAGTCAGGCCTGTGACTATAACCCCATCTGCTGACACTAACCCTAAGGTCTTCCACAGAATTTGTTGTTCCCCCTGAAATTCTGTGGAATTTGGGCTCAGACACACCTGAGATAGAATTCTGATTTAGTAACTGCATTACTTCAGATCCATTTATTAAATTATATGTGCTTCAGTTTCTGTACAAAGACAGTACCTATAAAAGACTATTACTACTATTACTATTAATTATAACAATAATATATGGCTTATAATATGCTAGGACCCGTTTTCAGCATTTTCATGTATTAAAAATTGCATTTTCATGACAATATTTTGAGGTACTCTTACGAATTTTGCAACCATCAAATATCTGCAATCTAGTCAGCATTCAACTATCCAATACCTGTTATTCCCTCTTACTAAAATATCTGAAATACATTTGATAAGTTTATCAGTCTGTATGTCATTACTTAGATTATTGGACTTTGAACAGTCAAAAGTAAGTAAACCATCTATGAAAAATTATGTATCCTTTATCCTTCTTTCCTTTTTAATCTCTTTCTACCAACATTTTTCACATATTCTAAAGTTTCCTCATTAACACACAAACAACCACACAAAAGCAACAGCAACAACAAAAACTTTCTTTAAAGGCTTTTTTTTTCTTCTTTAACTACCCTCTTTACTTGATTCCTTTCTTGCTTAACAATAAGACTTCTAAAAATATCCGTGTTTCTTCCTAGCTTCTAGTCTCTTCCATCAATTAACTCAAGCAAGAAATATTGATATTTCCCAGAGAGTCTACCAGAATTTTTTATTTTTTTCCCTCCAAAGTCACAGCTGACACTTTTAAATCAGAGGCTTTTCGTTTCATTTTCCTCAACAGTGAACATTTTCCTGCCATCCTCAACTGCATGGTAAAACCCTGTCTTTATTTATTTATACCTTTCTCTTGAATCTTTTTTCCATGTTTTCAAATACTGTTTCCTGATTCCTTTGGTTGACTCTTAAGGATCTCTGCTTTCTGGTCCCCACCATATTATTCACCATTCTCCAAAACCTTCTATCTTTGGTTGCCTATAGTTTCCTTCTACCATTTCTGGTCATACAAGTATACCCACCTCTGTGGCTGGTAATCAATGTTCACTCCAAACACATTCTAATCAATTTACTCTGTGATTCACTCTATAATGGAAGCTAAAAGGCTAAAACTGCATCTTCCTAAAATCTTTTTTTTTTTTTTTAAAGGAGCAGGTTTGGGTTTTTTAAATTTTATTTATTTATTTATTTATTTATTTATTTATTTATTTATTTATTTATTTATTTATTTATTTATTTATTTATTTATTTATTTATTTATTTATTTATTTATTTATTTATTTATTTATTTATTTATTTATTTATTTATTTATGGCTGTGTTGGGTCTTCGTTTCTGTGCGAGGGCTTTCTCTAGTTGTGGCAAGCGGGGGCCACTCTTCATCGCGGTGCGCGGGCCTCTCACCATCGCAGCCTCTCTTGTTGCGGACCACAGGCTCCAGACGCGCAGGCTCAGTAGTTGTAGCTCACGGGCCCAGTTGCTCCGCGGCATGTGGGATCTTCCCAGACCGGGACACGAACCCGTGTCCCCTGCATTGGCAGGCAGATTCTCAACCACTGCGCCACCAGGGAAACCCTCTAAAATCTTTTATGGCAAGCGATGTTCATACGACACAGTTCTGAATAACGAGGTAAAAGTGGATGCTTACTGGGTATTTGGAGGAAAATTTTATCTCCTAATACAAGGGCTGACCTTTCCTTTT
Organism: Balaenoptera borealis; assembly: GCF_965194805.1. NCBI lineage: Eukaryota > Metazoa > Chordata > Mammalia > Artiodactyla > Balaenopteridae > Balaenoptera > Balaenoptera borealis. The sequence continues at coordinate 35,189,478 of NC_138880.1, read as the reverse complement.
CCTTTTTCTTCCCTGATTCCTAAATAATGTTGTAATGGCCGGAGTTTCAACGCCCACCTGTTAGAATGAAGAAATGAGATGAGAACTTTCACCTTAGCATCTGGAGCTTCTGAACACGGCTGTGAACATTATTTTATACAAGAAAAATAAACCCTCTACATTTCTAATTTTCTGTCTCTGCAGATAAATGCGATCTTACCTAACATATCACCCTTTTGCATCCAGCTTAAATTCTGATCATTTCCCTCCACCCCAAATAATCCCACTCTGTGAATTTTTCTTCTTTTACTGTAAGAAAAGATGTGCTGGCTTTGCCATCAGGGAACTGAACTTGAATTGAGGTTCTGCTCTTAGGGTCCTAACAAAAGGATGTCGTTTCTTGAATATTCTCCTGTACGTGCTTTTGGAGTGAGGGAAAAGCACCTAGAACGTCAAGTGTTAAGTGATGAAGGAGGAAATGGACAAAAAGGTAACAAGCTCAATGAACCTTCCTCAGCAATCCACGGAGTGACCGGTATAGACACATCCTCAAGTAACCCTGCCAACCTCAGATTGCTACGTTTGGGCAGCATTTTTCCACATGAAATTGAAGCAATAATGCAATTTTCTAATAATACCTTTATATTATATTACTAACATTAACTCAGAGTTTATTATATGACTAGCACTAACTGAAGTGCAGATATTGTTTAATTCTCACAACAACTCTATGCACTAGGAACTATTATTAAACCTATGTTAGTGTTAAGAAAAAAAAAACAAAAGAAAATATGTAACCTGTCCTGGGCCAAAAAGTCACAGAGCACTTATCATAAATTCCGCTAAGCCACCACTCATGTCATATGGTAAAAGCTGTTGGTAAAAGTCAAGTACTATGGAGGCACCATGTTCTTGGTGTATTTTCTGCTTCCTGACTTAAGACTGTCATCACTGTCTTATCAGACGCCATATATCGTATTTTCTTTATTTCATAATTATCTCCTTGAAAGCCAGTGACTGAATTTTTTCTGAACCCCACAGGGTCTTGCACATGAAAAATCAACAGATCTTTACTGAATAAATAAAATACTATGTAAAAAAATCCAGAAATTTGTGATAAATAAAAGGTGTAAATTTTGAAATACTGACTTTGGGTTTTTCTTATTTTTCTCCACTTAAAATGTATTGATTTAAACTTTTCTTTAGAAACTCTGGTAACCAGTTTACACACATTTAAAACATATTTGTCTTTGTTGAAATTATTGAACTGTTTTGTTTTTTCCCAATGTTTCCACCTGCTATCAAATATTTGCTGGCGGTGCTGTGTTTGCACCTACATATAGCTTGAGTGTAGCATATATCATATATACGATGGTATCATATATCCTGAGTGTTTCATTTTCGCCTTTTAAAGTACAATACCTACATTCTAATCATAAATGATTATGATTAAAAGTAAATAAAGTTATTGCATAATGTAAGTCACAATGACTTGGGGATGATATAAACTAATTTTTATAAAGCTTTTCTAATTAATTGTTAATATTATTATGTTTCATTAAAACTATCAAGCTAAATATATGCAGTGCAATATGAAGCTCCAATAAGTGCTTAATTTTGTTTCCTGGGGAGCAAGAAGAGAATTCAGTTCAATGCTTAAACGCCTTTGTAAAAGGTAACATGATATCAAGCTAAAAACAATGAACAAACAAGCAAACAAACAAAAACCATATTTGCCATGAGACAGCACACAACTGAAGTATATCAGTGACAGAATGTTAAAAAGAGGCGTTCCCATTCTCTCAATTTTTACTGAGAACCAAAGCTGGGAACAATAAGTGATAAATATCCTTACACAACTAAGAGAAATGTTTGATCATCTCTGCAGGACTTACTAAGGGTTTGGCCCAAAGCTGGGTCTTCCACCTCTGTCGCATCATCTACCTAAATCTCATATATAAATAGAGAAAGATGGGTAGTGAGTATCTATCAGAAAGAATTTTTAGAATGCTCCATATTCCTCCCCCATGCCTCCAATTTCCTCAAATCAATCACCCAGAGAACTTGATACTGAGACCCTACAGTTTGGACTACAACGGTACAGGACTCCAGTTTAGACATTTTTATAAAGTAAAGCTGAGGAAAAGGAGGAAAAAAACGAGGGTCAGAGAGGAAGCAAGAAACACTATTAAAAAGGGTGAAGCACAGGTACATCGGGTCCACGAGGATAATGAAAAAGAACAACAACAAAGAAATGAAAGGATTATCATCTTGAAGGTGACACTGACAAGATGAGAGAGCTGAGTCCATCAGAAGGAGGCTCTCCAGGCTGTAGCACTAGAAACAGGAAGTAAAAGGGGGTAAAGGTGCTCAGCTGGTGGTATTTTGACCTCATCTGGAAGTGCTGCAGTGGGAGGTCCCTCAGGTGAGTTTAAGAAGAACCCGAAAAACAGCCCCTTGTGACATAAAGGACGCTTTTGGGTTTCTTTCAAGGCTAGGGCACCAATGCCAGATTACAGATACACTAGTCATTTATGACCCTCGCGTGATCTTTAAGAAACTTTCCCCTCTGAATATGACTAGAGGAGAAGTACGAAAGGACAATTATTACTGAAGAAAGGAGTCAGGAAAAGAAGACAGAAGAAAATGACCATGCAGCCCTTTGTGATGCAAGTTTCTGCACCTGAATGGGGTTCAAGCTATTGCAGAGGGAGAAACAATGAATTGAATGAAAGATTCACAGTTCGTTTTAAATAAGGCTGAATTTTTTATTACCTGAAAACTATACTTTTAATACCTAAAATAACCACCAACGCTACAAGATCTGCTAAAAATACTGTCCAGACAGAAAAAGGAGATCTACTATTGTATGTTTCGAAGACAATGGTATGAGGAAAAAAAATGAAAGCATTTCATTATCTCACTTCCTGCAACTCTATACCCTTCAATATCTAAATAAGGTATGAAATAAAATGAAAATATACTAAATAATAGTTGTTTCCTTGTCTTATCAATTAAGTGTCTGCCTGGGCCATCTGGATGGTCCAGATTTGCTAGTAATCTTCAGTTAGTTTATTTACACCCTGAGGGATAAGGCTATGTTCAGTCAGATGGTGTGAAATTTCTACATCTGGTGCAACTCTCTCTGCAAAGTCATGCCTATTAAGATGTTCATCTGAGAGCATCTTCCGGGAACAGCTTTCAGCCACCTCTTGGAATTGTTACCCAGAGAACCCTGTGAATAGTACAATAGGGTTCCCTATTTCTGCACTTATTGCTGCTTCCATAGACCTCCTTCCTATTTTCTTCTGTTTTCTCTCCAGAGTAATCTTTAATAAAGATTCTCCAAGGAAACTATTCTAAGACAAATAAGGACAGTCATAAAATTAAGTTGCACATTCTTGAACGTCATAAAGTCTTCTAATATTTGTGATGCAATGCTGGTGTAGTCGCATGTGAAATTTATTAATAACTTAATCACAATAGTTGTCTACAATCACCCTAGAAATATTTGTGTCCAATAATCACATTGTATAACAACCACTCAGAATAATATCACATTCACGAAGTGGGTTAAAGTCACAAGACAGATTTAAATTGGGCTGAGGAAACACTTGTAAATAATATCCAGTTTGCTTCCTTTTGACCTATAAAAATCAATTTTTATATTTCAGTGAGATTTTCATTTAACGTTTATAACATAGATGTATTTTCTCAAGGGTTAGAAATTTTACTATTTTTAAGACTCTGAAATATAATATATCCAATATCTACTTCTACGTTTGCAAATACTTAAAATAATTCAGAAAAAAATAACAGTAATAAAATTTTAGTGCTGTCAGGAAAACTCAACAGTAACAATAAAATTAGCCCCCAGATAATTAATCTAAGACACTTCTTTGGCACCGCGTCCACGGACTCAAGGTCTATACCTGTGCAGAAAACACGTTGCAACTTCTCTCTCTAGACTAGAGTCCCACCCCACTTACGCTGAGTGTACAAAAGCAAGTAAGAAGTGCGGCACTGTTTTAGACTCATAGACATAAGGAACACACCTGTGGTTGCCAAGGGCGTGGGGGGGATGGGCAAGGGATGGGGCGGGAGTTTGGGATTAGCAGATGCAAACTATTATATACAGGACGGATAAACAACAAGGTCCTGCTGTATTAGCACAGGGAACTATATTCAACATCCTGAGATAAACCCTAATGGAAAAGTGTATATATATATATAACTGAATCACTTTGCTGTACATCAGAAATTAACACAACATTGTAAACCAACTATACGTCAATAAAAAAAACAAAAAGGGTGGCACTGTTTTAAGAGCCACCTAGAAACAAGCATCCAGTATTGACCACACACGTGGAGTGTCACCATTTGGTAAAAATTTTCTTTTTCTCCCAAACACACACTGGTGATAACCTTGCATGAGACCACAGCGATGACACAATCACTGTTTAGTGAGAAATGAAAAATACGGGCTTCATCATGTGAGCATTTCCATCCCATCTCTAGGCAGTGGCTTAGTCTAAAGCCAAAGTGCATAAACATCTGAAACTTATTATTCCCTCTTTCAGGCAGAGCTCTGAGTGAAAAGCTTATAAGGAGACAGAATCATAGGTACGTCTGTTTTGCAAAATATGTCTTAACAGGTTTTAGCTGTAATATTATAAAAATAGCTGAAATTGATCAAATGCTCACTATGGCCACAGACAGCTATAAACACTTTAACGTATGCTTAAGTGATAATGTAATTGCCTAATTTGGGGTTTTTCTTCACCTGCCTTTCAGAAGCAATCAGTTGATATATGGTACAATTTGTAAGGCTTCTGCCCTCACAGTTCTTAATTATATTAGGAGAAAGATATGATTAGAAATATCTGTATTTTAAGGCATAACCTAGTAAGTGTCTTAGGAGGGATAGTAAATGTAAAGTGGGCAGAAAAGGAGTAGAAAGTCACTTCGAAATGAATCAGGAAAGCCTCATACAGACGCTGTTTCAGCTGGGCCTTAGAAGATGAATAGGATTTGGATTAGCAAATATGTGTGCAAAAACTTTCAAGACAGAAGGAACACTTCAGTACAACTGACTGAGCAGATAGAAAGTGTCCTGCAAATACAGGAAAAAGTGAATATCCTGTAACTAGAGGAAAAAACTATTCTTTTTTGAGGAAGGTTGAGAGTTAGGGCAAGAAAGGGACTTTGGGGTCAGGGCGTGGAGGGCTGCAATGTCACGGTGTGTAGAATGGAATTTATGGGGCTTTAGTTAGAGTCACTGAAAATATCTGTGATGTTCTTAGGAAAGATGTGTATAGCGGTGGCATACAGAATATATTGTGCTGGAGATTATCTCACAATTAGATTTTATTATTCTAGACATGAGACAAAAGTGACCTGGCTCTAGAAATATTAACTGAAGGCGGTAAATGCCATGTTAATTAATGCTTACTCATTGGCTAATGTTTTTAATATGCCTTACATGATTAGGAAGAATAATATTATTACTTCTGTTATAAAACCTAGCTTCACTTCACCATTTTTAATAAATAAAGCTAAATAGTATAAAACCACATTTTTTTGTTTGAAAATTATATCATCTTTAAATTCACTTGTCACTTCTAGTTCTATGCCATATATATTTAGCAATTCCATCAAGCATTTCTACATGTTCTGGTGGACCAGAAGAGCTGTGCAGTCAATTTGAATATATTTGAATATTTAATGGCACCATATTTTAAGGCATGTGAATAATTTTCTTGCACAATTTTAATAAGAATCTGTATGATGATGGTACCCTATTATATGGCAGGTCTGTTAAGTAGTCTTTATTTAATGACAACACCTTACATATGACAAAAATATTGTAGTATAACTCTCTATGATTTCCTAAAGTTCACAGAATCTGAATGAATTATGAAAAGCAGTATTTTGATAGAGCTTCAAACATGGAAAATAATAATTTTAATTAACTCTGGTAATTTGCACATATATGGGGGGCAAGAATATATAGCTAGTGTCGCCCACAATTAAAACATATGCTGTGAGAAGATTCTCTATTATTTTGTCTCAGGTAAGATTCCTTTGGCCTAACTTATGCATAGAGCACAAGAGTGATGACTTTCATAATGGATAATATATTCCTTTTTTAAACAAAATTCTGCTAAGAGAATATGATTATCTCAAATCTTGGCTACTGTTTTTCAATAAAATTGGATAATTGTATAAATTACTAATACAAATATATTAAATTAACTTTACAGAGATGTATTTGCAAAAGAAAATATCCCCCATAGAAGGTTCTTATAGATTACTAAGGTATAACTGAAACTTCCCAATGTTCCTGAAAAAAAAGCAAGATGGAATTTATCTATTTTCTTTTTTATTTTCAATCTATTCTATAGGAGAGTTAGGAAAAGTTAATGATTATTTGATGCAGTAGTTAAGTTAAATGTCAATGTAACAGTTAAATGTCAAAGGCACTGAAAAGCAAGAATAAGCTGAAAATTTTTCTAACGTTCTAAATATCTGTTGGTCTTCTACACAACTGCCTTTTGACGATTTCGGAGTTATCTACACTGAAGTTTTCAATAAAGAGTGATGCATACCATGAAAAAGGTGACTTTGTGCAGGAGTAATATTCCTATATCACAGAATGAATAAGGGACAGAAGTATTTTGGTCCTTTTCAATGTTTTTTAATGGTAATTTTTCTTATTATTACAACATATTGAAACATTATTTCTTCACGAATTATGATCATTGTAAGTTTATACCATGGCTCTCTCTACATGTCATGTATTGGTGCCCACAAGGCATGTTTTTTTCTCCCTCTAAATAACTTTAATCCTTATATATGTTTTGGGCACACAGAACATGTTCATTTTGGACTTTGTTTTCAGACTTTCTAGAAGTGATCCTCCCTCTGTGGTTACTAAAATAAAGCTCCAATTCTGATTTCCAAGAAGTCATTCACATTAAAGTTGAAGTGATAATACAAAATCAGGAGTAATACTAGACCCTTTAGCTTCCTGGTAGAATACACTGATATTAGAATATGATTTCAAAAGCATTTCTGACAGCTGTATAGAATTTTTTTTTACCATCACTTTGCTCTACATAAAATCAACCTATTCTTCAAACGTATCCCCACCTTCCTCAGATGGTTTTATTGTATTTTTCTTTCTTTCAGACTATGTCAATATATTTATCTATTTGGCAAAGAAAAAAATATCTCAAAGGATCCCTCGCTAAAATACAGAATGCTGTCAGAATGTGTAAGGAATGAAGTAACAAAAAAGGTACATTATCATTCTCACAAAGAAGCTTTAAAAGCACTGGTTTCATATATTAAACAAAGTCAGCATCTGACCGTTCCAGTGTAATGTATATTTTCAGCTTCCAGTATCAGAGTTATGAACTTCATATTTATTCTCTCCATAATGATATTTATAATTTTTCTTAATGTGATCTTGAAATGCTTATGTTAAAAATAAGTTCTACTATATAGATTATCTTGTTGGTAAGCACCTTACCATGTGAGTCAATAAACATATATTGAAATAGTAATACTGTAAATCAGTTCGCTGCATCACTTTACTACCACCACCAAATTAGGATAAAGTTACACTGCTTTAGGCATATTTAAATTAGGAATCTGAGGCAAAAGATATTCTCAACCTTCAAATTTTCCAATGTCCATTTCTCTGCTCTTTATTTTACTCCATATTATTAGGTTATTATATTTCTTAGAAATTCTATTTTTTTCATCTGCAGGCCAATTAAGATGGTCTTAATTATAGGTCGAAATTATATATTTATTTAACTATTCCTGATACTATCAGAAATAACATAAGCATGTGGCTTCTACCACTGACACAACTGTGGGAGAATGACCCAAAGTAATCATTATATATTTATATTTGAACTAGAGTGGTAGAACTTGAATAGAGCCTTATACTTTATATATATCTTTGACTTGGACAAAATGATTTTAATAAATAATAAGAGTTTATGTTTAATATTATGCCATTATAATCATGTCTTCCAGCATATGAACATTTATAATTCTGTTTACTAGACTTTTTAACGATTAGTGGAAGTCCCTATTAATTGTGCTGGAAACTTGCTGTATTTGTTGCTGTTGATACTGGTCTGACAGCACTGAATAGAGCAGTGTATGGGTCTTTGATTAATTCTTCCCCAATTTCTTCCTTGTATTTTGGGAGGAATGCCTTTAAAAATGCCTCAGAGAAGGAAGGTTAATAAAGGCATGATACACTTTTTTATTATCAGGGATATGGAAAATGTAAAATTAACAATACTACAGATTCTTGTTGACTTGAGCTAGAATTCTTACAAAAGTAAACATACTGGATTAACCAGTCAACTTTGTACCAAGTTTATACAAGTAATGTTTATTTACCTTTTACTCCAATTACCAAAGGGTTAGGACATGTTCATTTGAAGAAAATTTGAAACTTTTTGTAAAATATAAAGAAATATCACTGCACTCCATCCAGTAAGACAGCCCTGAAATAAAGTACTGTTGACAAATTGCTATTTTATTTTATTCTTCTGTTTTTGATTTTTTTTTTTTTTTTTTTTTTTTTTGTAAAAACTACACTGATTTTTAAAGAATTAGTATTTGGCTTCACTGATCCTCTCTATTTTTGCTTCATTCCATATTTCGTTTAATTCTGCTTTTATAGTTATGATTTCCTTATTTCTAATTTCCTTCAGTATAATGTTATGTATTTTTCTGGTTTCTCGATTTGAATAGGCAGATGATTATCAATTATTTGTTTCTTAATTAATGCATTCATGTTCTGTATTTACCTCTAACTACCATGTTCAACCACTGCAAAGTTTGATATTTCATAATTGTATTTGTGACTTTAAATACTTGTTTAAGCACCAGTGTTATTAGGGTCCCAGGTGTAAAACCAAAGGGCACACATAAATTAGGATAATTTCAGAGGGGGATGGTAACGGATTATGTAAAAATGGGGGTGTAATAATATGACAGGCTGGCCCCGGGAGTGCCAAGTAGACTAGGAGGTGGTGTTGACCAGGAGGGTGAAAATCCAAGCAGTGAAATCCCTGGAGCTCAGAGATGAATGAAAAGGGATGAAAAAGGGCGGACAGTGAATGTGGAGCCAATTGAAGATATATGGCATATTTTCTACTGATACGGAGTTATCTGTGGTATGTTTACCTTTAAATTGGTATTTAATGGCTTAACAGCCATAGAATAAGATCTCTATTATAGCTATTGTTCGAAATTTGATGAAACTATCTGTGTGGCCTAATAATGTGCTTAATATTTTTTGGAAACTTCTCCTTGCTTGTTGGACATGAAACATATTCTTTATTTGTTGGATAAGGCCTTTTCTACCTATAGCTCTTAGATCATACTTGTTAAATTTGATTTTCAAAAACATTAACACTATTTGTTTAATTGAGCTCTAGAACAGTGTAAAATTCTCTAACTATAAATTTCATTTTTTATCATTTTTTCTTATCATTCTTTCGTATAATTTAAGGCAATGTTAAATACATACAATTCATAGCTTTTATATTTTCTTAAAAATTTTACTGTTATGTTTTTATTTATATCTATTAGTGATATTTGTCCTAAATTTTATTTTGTTTGATACTGATATTGTTATACTATCTTTTTATTTTAATCTAGTGTTTGTCTCTTCTTTTCACTACTTATTTACCACTTTCTGTATGATTTATTTCAATTGTATCAAAAGAACATCATAACATATATTATAAAAGTTTAATAAGTGAACTAAGAATGCCTTTAATGTCTTCATTCCTTAGATTGTATTTTCTTCTGAACAAATATTTTAATCTCCTTTCTCTTCACATGTGTATCTAATCTCCTTTCAGATGCATACTTTATTTACTATCACTTCCCCACTTTAAAATATATTTGAATCTATGTATAGATACATTTTCTCCTTTATTTTCTTATCTCTGGTTGAAAAATTATATACTATAATTGCTTTTCAAACATTCACTGTAACGTATTTACCTCTAAGTACAAAGACCTTCCTTCACTGTGGATCCCAAACAAGTTCCAGAGAAGTGTAGAGGTAATCTTGACTGGTTCTCCCATAAAAATGAACCCCCCAAAAAGAACCCATAAAATTACATGTCAAGGAACTGTGAAGTGGTTCTTAACAACCTCAATTCCTCTGTAAACTGGCATTGGGTAATGATAAATGTCATGCTTCAAACACCTCTGAGTCTGTGCTCTTATTCAGCCATTTCTTGCAAACAAATCAATCAGTTATTCTGCTTTTTAACAGGTGAGTTTAATCTGGTTACATTTATTGTGGTTTTCAAGTACTTTTATAATCTGATTTGTTCTTTTTAATACTTTTCTTTCCCTTCTTTTATTACTCTTTCTTGCTTTTTATTGTTAAAAAGCAGTATTATTGTAATAGTAGAATAGTATTTGTTGATAAATACATTGTTATCACCACTTCATCTCCTTCCATTTCCTCAACAAGTTTGTAAATAATAGATAATATTTCTAAACTTCACTATCCAGGATTTGTGTTTATCTCTTGAACAAGCGCTTAGCAAGCTTTAACCTCCTACTGGATTCCAGATCCAGATTATTTTATCTTGAGTTATAGTTTCAATTTTTTATCACAAAATAGTATTCTGTCAAATGGTAATTAAATTTACCAATAACTCATTTTTATATCATTTTTTTATACCTTACTATGGCTTCAGTATTCTCCCAGCCAAGCCATATTCTTGAATAGTTGTTTCAGAAAAGATCTTTGTTGGCTTACTCTCTTAGGGCTCATCTAAAATTATCTTTATTTTGGTATAACTCTTGAATGATATTTTGGTGGGGAAGATACATTATATGGGTAGTTATTTTCCTTCAGCTCTTTGAAGTTATTATATATTATATTCTGACAACTAGTTTTACTGCCAAGAAATCTGTTTCAATCTCATTTTCATTTGTTTATATGTAAATCTTTCTTTTCTCGGTGCCTTGAAGATCTCTTAATTTTTCATAATCCGCATTCACAACAGTGCCCAAGAGTATACTCAGTTTTATTTATCTGCCTTAATATTTTCAATGTGAAGATTTAGTTAGTTCCTAAACCTAAGTTAAAAACAAAACCAAAAACAACCCTCAGCTAGTAATCTTTTAAATTTTGTTTTTGGATTCAAAGAATTCTATTATTTTACTTAAGTTTGAACACCACAATATGTACTTTTTCTACTTGGTTATTTTTTCATCTACCTATTTTTGTTTTATATCAATTGCTTATATTCCATAAATTTCTTTCATTTTATACATGTTTGACCATTTATCACTTTGGGGCCATAAACGTATTTTAAAGTCTTTTTCAAATTATCAAATTATTTTGAGTTACTCTTCTGATTATTGATATATTTGGCTTTTGTCATACTAGCTGTCTTCATTTATTGAAATCATAGCTCAGAGGAAACATTTAAGCAGTGTTTTCCCCCCTAATTCACTCTTCTTCTATTTGTATTACCTTTGCTGTCCACGGTCCCCTTGCATAGTGGTTATACAACAAGCTCGATCTGCCCACTCAAATTTCAGAATGCAAACCCAGGCCTCACATGAGCAGTTTGGTCTCCCTGCACTATGGCAATATTGAGAAACTGATGATCCACATGATCCGATGATTTGGCTGAGCATCTAACTGCAAGCTTGGCCCTTTATCTTCCCACCTCCTATAAGCAGTAGCCCCAATTAACAGCTTTCTTATGCCTCCTATCACACGTGGGAAATCACTACACCAAAGCCTGAGTGTGAACCTTCCTTCACCCCTCCACCTTACAAAGAGCAATTCTGAACATTACGTGAGCCAAATTCCCAGTCACGTAATTTTGACTGCATCAGGACCTAGAACGCAGCAGGCTGAGGGCTTCAGCCAGGCCCATCTCACTCCTTCTGTTTGGTGTCTGTGACATACCTTGCCTGCTCCTTTTTATAATTTATCTATCATTGCTATCTATAGGTTTGGAGTTTGGGTAGGGGCAGATGATCAAAGTATGACCCAAAATACCATCATCTTTAAACACAGACCCAGAACTATCTCCTTTCCATACTCGAGGAATATTGATTCATAGTGTGTATGTAAGTTTTCCATTTTATATTACATTGTAAGCACTTACCATTTAACAGTACATTGTTTGATTTATATGCTTTATTATGTTATAGTGGAAGTTTCTTTTCCTTCCACTTTTATGTATACTTTTCAATACTTATCCTTGCAATTGCTTGTTGCAAGATCACTTCTGGCAGTTCCAACAAATAGTTATTTTTATTTTTTAATTTTTAGGTTATTTATTTTCTCTTTCTGTCTCTGTCTCTGTCTTACTTTAGGATAAATGACAACTTCTAAAAAATTGAATTTTCCTATCTGAAATTTTGGAATGCTTTTAATTTGTTCAAGTTATTTTCATATTTTTTACATAAAGAATACAACATAGATATGTATATGTATATAGATATAGATTAGATATAAATTTGTTCCTTAAGTTCATTTCCAAGTACCTTATATTTGATTTGTGTTATGAATAAATTATTTAGCCTTATGTTTTCTAAATATTTATTATTGTTATTTAAGAGAACTATAAATCCTTTATGTTTATTTTGTATTAGCACTAATACTATCTATTATTAATTTGCTTAATGAATGTTTGTTGATTTTATTGAGTTTTGAAGCATCTAATGATATGATCTGCCAAAACAATGATTGAATCTTCTTTCTCTTTGCTTCACCTCTTAATATAGCTTCCCAGCCTTATTTCATCTGATACTTTCAGAAAGAAAGAAAATAAAAGTTGTGATAGCAGGTACCTTTCCCTTTCACCCATCTTTGAAAGGATTATCTTTACTCTCAATTTCCTGTGAAATATGACAAAGCACACTTTTGATTAAGTTAGTGGATTTTTCCCCCTTGTTAATTATATTTCTTTTCAACATTTACAGTTTCAAATTAGAAAAGGATAACGAAAGAAAACTTTAAATGATAAGTGCTTGGGCTCATAATTATTAACTATCAAATTCATATAATATTAATAATGAAGATAATTTGTAAAAGAATAACTATTAACTTTTGGGTGTTTATCATGTGCCATGTAGTATTCTAAATTGTTGAAATGTATTAACTTATTAAATCCTCATAAAATTTCCATGAAGTAGGTACAATTATTATCCATGTAGAAGAGAAATGAGGCACAGAGAAGTTTAGTACTTTTCCCAAGGCTAACTACTGAACTGGGATAGGTCTCTGTAATTATTTTAGAGATCCTACCTTCCAAACACTTACATATGTACATTAAATTTTGTGGCTTACAAGATGAATTGATTATAAAAGTGTATTTTAAATGTTATTACAATAATTGGAAGTAATTTTTTATAAAGTTATGATTTGGAGATTGGTGATTCATCATTTGATGACAGTAGTACTATATCTAAGTTTGAATACTGAAAATTGTAAAATGCATCAGGTTATATTCTTCTAGGAAGCCGAAAGAATTTCAAAACACGAAGCAATGCTGATTTCATTTCTCTTTAAAGTAAAATCAGAGCTTAAATTTCTAAAGGGCTCACTAGCCTGATCTACCTTTAGATTTTCAGTTATTTAAGGTTCTGTACAATTTCAATATGATCTTGTCCACTGTCAATTCATAATAACTGCTTTTGGGCAATGGACAAGTAAATCACCTCAGGGAAATAAAGAGAAAGCAAAAGTTAGAAATTAAGAAAAGAGACTGATTATTCTTGAAATATTCCAATTCATGCCCAAACTGCCTTATCAGCAAACTTGTCTCTCAAACCATATAAAGGCATTCCCTTCAGCTTGCTGACATTTCCAATACTTTAATTGGGACACTAAGCCCTTATTATATTTTGCTTCAGGGATCCAATAGTACCTATGGAACATTCTAAATTGAATATTCCTCAGGCCAGTTTCTCCACTGTGCCCAAATGATAATTGATGAATATACTTGTCTTAATTCTTTATTTTAAATTGGTCCTTTTTCTCTTTTGCTCCTCATTTAAAATTTTAAATTATTTTTGCATTACTCCATTGGATAGTTGGTATATCAGATTATCAGGTTTTAGGCATTGTGCTATTTAACTTTAGTTAAGTGCTATATTGTTTTTTTTTAAAAAGGTGCTTACGGCATCCCTGGTGGCGCAGTGGTTAAGAATCCTCCTGCCAATGCAGGGGACATGGGTTCGAGCCCTGGTCCAGGAAGATCCCACATGCCGCAGAGCAACTAAGCCTGTGCGCCACAACTACTGAGCCTGCGCTCTACAGCCCGCGAGCCACAACTACTGAGCCAGCGAGCCACAACTACTGAAGCCCGGACGCCTAGCGCCCGTGCTCCACAACAAGAGAAGCCACCGCAATGAGAAGCCCATGCACCACAACGAAGAGTAGCCCCTGCTCACCGCAACTAGAGAAAAGCCTGCACACAGCAATGAAGACCCAATGCAGCCAAAAATAAAATAAATACAATTAAAAAAAAATAAAAAAGTGCTTAATTCAACAAAGACTCACAAGGAATACCTTTTAGATATAAATATCTTAATAGTCGATGAATTTTGTTAAATTAGATGATGATAATCTAGAGTGTCAAGTGAGTCATAAAAGAACAATGATAACCTGGTAAAGATTCTGGAAATAATTTTAAAGTGATTGCAAAGTTCATACTATTCAGATAGAAGGGTTCTCTTTTCCACTTTTTTTTAAGGATAAAAGAAGAAAAAACTGAACTTGTAGCTCAAGGAATTGGGGTAACATGTAATTAATTACATATTACAACATTTTATTGAAGAGGATTAACCATTAAAATTAGTAACTAAAGATGTCCTAGAACGTAATATACAAGGAATGCAAGATTTGTTGTTTGCAGTTTGAAATTGAACATGGAAGAGACAGACTGAAGAGCCCAGGACTTGTTTCTTGATTTTATCTTTCCCAGCAAAGCGAAAACAAGACACAGCTGGAAAACTCCTAAACTAGGGGGAAAAAACCAAATTCATACTTCGACATATACACACCAAGGTTCAATTACGTCTACAAGGTTCTCTTCCAGGCAATGCGTCAATAATGACTAAGACATGAATTCGACCTTCAGCAATTAAAATACACACTCCACTCCAATAAGAAAGTAAATAGGTATGTGAGTATGAAGATACAGAGAAAAGGTCCATAAAGGAAGCACAGAAAAAGAGCCATTTGTGTTGAGATCAGGGAGAGATACTGATGAGTTTAAATAGGCAAACATTAGGGAAAAGCACGTATGCTCATTCTTGGAAGAGAGGCAGAGTTGAATATATGTCAAAGGCGGCATGCTAGAGGATAGGAACAAATACAGCAGGGGGCACCCAAATGGGAAACTGGATTATGGATACGAGCAAGAAGAATGTAGTTTATTGCAAGAGCAAGTAGTGAAATTATTCGCTCAAGGCTATTTTGACTTGAACCTGGGCTTCAGAGAACATGTGAGGTTTATGAGGAAACAAGTGACTTAGACAGGGTTTAAACTTTAATAGTAATACATTATGGATTGGAGAAGAGATCGACACTCCAAAATAAAAAGAAAAGAAAACAAACAAATATAAATGACAATAAATTTCTAACAAAATTTCAAATTAAAATACATTCTCATCTGCCCAAGACGAAGAAAGAACTGACTTAATGACTCATTTTCCGCTCTATGATTCCAATTTGAGTTGTTTCATATCCAATAGGGTTAGCAAATCACATATTCCTTTAGTATCAATAGCAACAATTAACTAAGCATATAAATAAACACTAACAAAAACAGTTACCAAAACATGAATAAATTTTTAAAAACTGCTACAAATTTCTATGGATAAAATAAATGATATTATAAACTTTTCTAAAAAGTGCATATAAATTTTAACTCAAATTCATGTTACTACCATTGATTCTTTAGAAACTGTCTTAAGAAATCTTTCCACAACATTGAACATAATCTAGAACCCTCAAAGAATGAGATTTCAGGAATATAATGTAGATTTAAAAAATAGGTAACAAAGTATTTAACAATGTATCAAGTTCCCTTCTCACTTGCTGTTCCTCCTTGCTTTTTTTGTGATCCGATACCCTTAACACAGGGACTACTATATCCTCAGTATTCAGCATTCGTGAATGAAAGAAAGAATATGCAAATAAGTTTATCGATAGATATATTTCACGGCACATATTTGCTCAACAAAGTACTAATATTCCAATTCTGTTACTTTGCACATTCTAGTCTCTTAACCTTCATTTCCTCCTTTGCTTCACCTCTTCCAAGTTAAAAACCCTTTTCTGCGGTTAAAAACCAGATCAAAGAAATACAATCCTTGCCGTTCTTTTAGGAATTAATAATTTCTTCTTTTGCATTACACCAGCACTTTATGCATGATAGTGTCTTGAAATTTGGTTGTGTATATGTTTTGGTAGACTAAAAATTATTTAAGCACCATAAAATGTCATATTCATATTTGCTTCCTCTATATTAGCTACCATAGTGAAATGTCTCAGTGTATAAATATGTGTACATAAGTCTGTGCATTTATGTGTATGTATATACACACATAAATATCTACATACATATCCAGGTTTAACTGATGTTCATATACATATGCATATATCTATACATTCACATATATATATTATTATATACACTAATAAAAACCATTGTGAAATGTATTTGAGTTCCATATTGATGTACAGATTGAAGTGGATGAATCTTAGGTCCCTTCCAGTTATAAACTCTTATGATTATGAAGAACAATATATTTATCAATGGTTTTCAACACTGAACTTTACAATCAGTAATAAAATGCTTTCTAAACGAATATTTTGAGGTTAATTTTCTTGACATGATGATAGTAAGCCTAGAGTAGTTCTCAGGTTTCCAATTTTGGGAACTTGAAGGTTCTATTGTAAAGTGCAGCCAGAATTCATAACCACTGTCATATAGGAACTATAAAGGCATATATGTCTGATACTTTGTCAACTTCTCATTAAATTTTTTTTTATAAATTTACTTATTTTATTTATTTATTTTTGGCTGCATTGGGTCTTCGCTGCTGTGCACAGGCTTTCTCTAGTTGCAGTGAGCGGGGGCTACTCTTCGTTGCGGTGGACAGGCTTCTCACTGTGGTGGCTTCTCTTGTTGCGGAGCACAGGCTCTAGGTGCGCGGGCTTCAATAGTGGTGGCACGTGGGCTCAGTAGTTGTGGCTCGCGGGCTCTAGAGCACAGGATCAGTAGTTGTGGTGCACGGGCTTAGTTGCTCTGCGGCATGTGGGATCTTCCCGGACCAGGGCTCGAACCCGTGTCCTCTGAATTGGCAGGCGGATTCTTAACCACTGAGCCACCAGGGAAGCCCATTTTCATTTAATAATCCACAGTTCTTGCACACTGTAAGGATAACTATACGTTTCCTCTGCATAATTTCTTATTTATAAAATGCTTTAAACTGGACAAGAGTAGTTTAAATGGCATAAAATGCTTTCTGCTGAAAGAATAAGAAAGTGTACTCAATTACAGTTTACACCTCTTCAATAGTTCTGTCAAAATTTCAAAGCTTGAGTGCCCTGAGCTGGGGTTGGAGCATTTGTGGACATAATTTTCTTCTATTTATTTTTTTTATTTCGATATCTCTTCAAAAGAGTATAGTAAGTTCAGGTGTATAAATATGTATACAATTATCACAAAAACAGCATGTCTGTGTCTATTTATTTAGTTTTGAGTAATATTTGGCTATTATAAATTCATATTCTTAATTGCATAATAACATTATAGTCCTTAGGACTACACCTTCAAACAATTAGCATTTTTTATCATGAACGTTTTTGCACAATATCACACATTTGGAATATTTGCTGGGTTCCCTTAAATCGAGACCATTTGTCTCTTAACTAGAAACGGACTGTGTAACTTATACATACAGATCTTTATGTATGAATGCTCTTTTTTGAAGTTCACACACTATTCTTAGTAAATAGGACTATTTTCTATCACTGTAGTTACCAGGTGGGGGCTCCCTGTCAGATTTGCTCAACCAAAGAGTTAAATACATACATTCTGGCACAATATTTCCAAGGTAGTCTCTTTTCATCTTTTCGTCTTCTAATTTTCATCCCTTTCAGATGGAAATCACTTCAGTATAAAAGATAATTGGTTGTGCTTTTCAGTCTGCCTTAGGTTATGACTGTCTCTTAAATTAAGACAGACAAAAATAATATCTTAACTTTTCCTCTCCCAATATCTCATCATTTGTAAATGTACTTTCATGACATTTCTTATCATTTTCAATAAGGCCCCCAATTTTTATCTCTCTGCATATTGTTTTTATTTAATGTTTTTTTTTTTTTTTTTTTTTGCTTCTCTCCTTCCCTCACCTTCATCCCATTTATTTCTAAAGGAATGTTCTGCAGCCTAGTGTATAAGACTCAGAATTACAGTTAAGAATCATCTCACAAAGGGCAGGAAAACAGTTTATAAAAAACAAAACTCTTTGGACATCATGTCTTCATTTGTAACAATATCTGCAAAAAGGACAGAATGCGGCTCTCCAATCACATTTCCAGGCTATTTTATGAGACTTTTTTTTTTTTATTTGCACAATTTTAAAAGTCCTCTTTATAAATGTATAGTATCACCATGTCCTTCAATTAGTACTTTTTTTCCTCTTTTGGGCTCTTTTTATATTCTGGGGTCTGGATCTTAGGGACTGCACCCCATTCTCACTCCTAGGACAGCCTGAGTACATCTGCAGAACAAGATACTTCTTCCTCACTGTGCTTTGCCCACAAATGCAGTGCAGAGTGTTATTATTCAATACAATGAGGAAAGAAGGAGGAAAAATAATCGGAGAAGAAAATGTTTGATTTTGGACATTCGGACTTCGGAATCTCTGATCTATGTAGAGTTTGTTAGTAACCTAACAGAAATAAAATTAAGGATCATTATTACTATAATAATAATAGATGTGCTCTCCAGAAAGGAGAATCATCTTTCTTCATTCCTCAGAATGCCAATGCCTATTACTCTCAAATTTCCACTAGAAACTCAGGGCAAGATGAGAAATTCTAGAGTGAGAACATGAAGTAAAGACAAATTACACCCTGCTGCACTGTTGGTGGGAATGTAAATTGATCAAGCCACTATGGAGAAGAGTATGGAGGTTCCTTAAAAAACTAAAAATAGAACTACCATATGACCCAGCAATCCCACTCTTGGGCATATACCCTGAGAAAACCATAATTCAAAAAGAGTCATGTACCACAATGTTCACTGCAGCTCTATTTACAATAGCCAGGACAGGCAAGCAACCTAAGTGCCCATCGACAGATGAATGGATAAAGAAGGTGTGGCACATATACAGAATGGAATATTACTCAGCCATAAAAAGGAAAGAAATTGAGTTATTTGTACGGAGGTGGATAGGTCTAGAATCTGTCACACAAAGTGAAGTACGTCAGAAAGAGAAAAACAAATACCGTATGCTAACACATATACATGGAATCTAAAAACGCGGTACTGATGACCCTAGTGGCAGGGCAGGAATAAAGACGCAGACGTAGAGAACAGACTTGAGGACATAGGGAGGAAGGGGAAACTGGGATGAAGTGAGAGTGTAGCATTGACATATATGTACTACCAAATGTAAAATGGATGGCTAGTGGGAGGCAGCCGCGTAGCACAGGGAGATCAGCTCGGTGCTTTGTGACCACCTAGAGGGATGGGATAGGGAGGGTGGGAGGGAGGGGATATGGGGATATATGTATACATTCAGCTGATTCACTTTGTTGTACAGCAGAAACTAACACAACATTGTAAAGCAATTATACTCCAATAAATATGTGAAAAAAAAGACAAATTACATATAATCATTGACTGCCACCCAAGAGACAGAGTTTCTGTAATAAAACAAGGGTCAACTTTTGTGCATAACGTATGGCAGATGAAGAATGGTGAGTTTCAGAAATATAAAATGTGATGATTACTGTTTTGCCCACCATTAGACATAAAAGTCAGCATTAAGGTCTCTGTTCAACAATTAAACTTTCAACATATGTGGAAAATCTGTCAGTCTCCAGATCCTTCTGGGAAAGCAAGCAAGTCATATACTTTTAGCAATAATCAATATTTGCTTAAATCAAACAAATATACTAAAACAAATCAAAATACAACATGTGGTTCTGAGTACAAATAAACATCTGAGAATTCTCAAAATATGATAAACATTCTATAGAATTATTATTTAACTTATCAAAAGGAAATCCATTAACAAGTGGAATACAAAATGAAATGATTCCACTCTGTTAAAATTAATTATATAACTGGATGATATTTCTAATTCCTTAATTCATATATTTTAACCTTTAAAAGGTCTTAGGCATGTAAATAAGGCATATATGACAACTCTACTGGAAAGAAAATGGCCAGGCATAATTAAAAGACATACCGTATATAACAGTTTAACATTTTTCACTTGTATTTAAAATTCAAAGTCCTAATTTATGAGTATGTTGAGTTATAAAATTTAACTTAAAAGTTACATGGAATTTTTAATCCATGTTCTCATATTTTTTTATTGTGGTCATGCAAGAAATACCACTTAATCCATTAATTTATTCAACAAACATTTATAAAATACTAACTGTATATGCCATGTGCTACATTACTGTGGAGGATACAGCCATGTGCAAGACTGATGTGGTTTCTTACACACCATTTAAGACATTATTAGTATATTAATAAAAGACTACCCAGTTATTTTTAGTATATAATCATAGACTAAAATGCCTCCATAAATAATAAAATGGGCTCACAGTTACATTTAGTAATGCCACGAAGAAATTTACTCCAAAGTAAAATCTGCCCAAGGTATGGATGCTGTGATCACTGCAACACAGCTGGGTAACGGGAGTTGATACTTTCATGGTTCTATAGGACTCTACCTCTTTCCAAGTTAATACCAGGGATGAAAAATAACTTTTGACACTCTAGTGAACAACGAGGATACAGTGAATTATTTTTGGTCTCTCTGCCTAACTCAGTGACTTCCATTCTATGGAAAACAGGGTTCCCACTTACATGGATGGCCCATGACCCCCATGACTCTATGGTTACATCCTTTTGCCATAAGTGATCTGATAAGTGATGAAAAAGTCAATAAACTGAGCAGAAAATTCTAAGCAACTCTGCACTCTGGAACATTCAGGCAGTCTGCAAGGAAAACAGGAGTCTTTATCACTTTGATCAAAAATTGTGGAATTCTGGATTGATCAGACTCAATCTCCAGCATGTTTCAGCCTTTTGCCACATACCTGTGGCCCATGTCAATGATAACTCAGTCTTATGTCCCTGGAAAAATGTTCATTACATTTTTCTTTCCCAGCATTGAATCTTTATCTAAGGTTCTATATCTGGCTTGATCTCTTGTGCCATAATGGTAACCCACTTCTCGGGGTTCTGGTATCAGCTTGTTGAGTGGAGTAAATGCCTTACACTGGTCCAGTCTGTTAAAACACTAAGTGTGAAGGTTGACTTTAAAAAATAATGATTTATAGCATGTGCCGTCATGAAAGTTTTTCAAGTGTTTAAGTAATGAAATATTTCCTCTATTTATTCTCCATTTGAAACAGAGTCCTACCCTGCGCATTAGCACAAAGATAATGATTTTAATATCATTGCAGTTTCCGCAATTTCCTACTCCATCCCAAGACTCATCGTGGCTTGTTCTCCGTAGCTCTCTGTTCCCTCTCATGGCAATCATCCAATAGCGGGCACTGTAAAAGTATACTCAAGGATCGTTTCTATATACCAAGTTAATCTGAAGGGTATGTTACATGCCAAATCCTAGTGGAAACCCCACGGTGCTACTAAGTACACCCGAAGCAGGTTTTGATCTCACTCAGCATGTTGCCCAGTCAATAGGAGTGCCTTTACACCACCCAAATAAAACATCAAAATACAATAAAGTGGTTTTTGTTGTTCTACAAAGAGATGCCAAGGAAAGATTCCTTGAATGTCACACAGTTTATATGTCCAAACAATCCTAAACTAAACTGTCTCACCAGAGTCCTTAAAGCAACTGGTCAGAAATCTCGTTCCTCTCTTGCCCATCTTCCTTTCCTGCAAATGTCAGCCCATACTATTTTTTTTTTTTTTGGTCCATTTTTCAACCTTTGTTCTCATCCTTATGTCTTCATTCCAGTTTCTAGTATTCTATACGCCCATCAGAGCTGAAGATACAGTTTTTCATTTATTTCAGGAAAAAAATCCTGTTTTATCTCTGAAAACGTTTACTATTCCACTTGGTAGTCTTCTTTTATTATTCTTTCATATTTATGGCCTTTTCTCCTGATGCATGAATTGCTAGATTTCTTTGCTTAGCCTTCCCTGTAATTTGCTCAAGATCTTCCTCTAGGTTGTGAATTTGGGTTTGGCTCTGGCTAGTTTTCTGACTAACATGGCAGCTTTGCTTAGATTTTCTATTTGCTCTGACAGAGTAAACCCTGCTTGCCACTTTGCCTTTCTTGATTGCCTTCGCCATAGTTTCAGCTAAAAAGCCACCTGAACTTTACAATTTCTGCAGCCAGAAAGCATGAAGGTAAGGGGATGGGAGTGAGGTCTGCTGCTGAACGTAGTTCTTTCCAGGAAACCTGGTTTCTGCTCTCTCTCCTGCTCTGTCTAGAACGGGGATCACAACATTCAGCCCGTGGTGGTCTCCGCTCCCAGCCTGGCACTGTTTCTGGAAGAGAAACTCTATGGTGTAGAAATATACGGAGACTGATATTTTTCAGTTTCTTTGATGCTCCTACAGTCTGCCTACTCAATCCCTTTTTCCCTTCTGAGTTACAGTATTTCATTCTACTTCTCAGAATTTTGACAGCTCATATTCCTTCCTCAGTACTGCCACAGAAGGTAGGCTATAACTATTATATTCAAACGTACATCTTAAGCCCTTTTAAACTTGTGTCATTCTGTAAATATAATTCATACAAAGTAACAGATGACTCTTGAAAGCCTTGTTAAGCAACACTTATTGTAACCTTTGTCATGTGTTCTATTATGTCATTTTGATTAACTAAAATTGCGACACGATACATTTTGACTTCAGTTAAATGAAATGTGGAGTTGACTGTAATGACAGTAATGACAATAATGTACAAAAATAATGGCCTAGGTTGAAAGAGTCTTGTCGCTAATAAATATCTTGAGATTAAGTCATTAAAAGAGATAGTTACACAGAGGTATGTGTCTAAACTGGGAATGAGAATAACTCTGTTTTGTGACAACAAAAGTTGTACCAGTCACTTAGAATCACCATACCACTCAATTTCCTAACCTGTAACATATACAAAATATACTGTATGACCTGCAGTGATATTTCCAGATCAAAGTCTGTAATTTGAATTGTTTACTGCTTTTGTGGCTTCATTAGTCATTATTCTAAAAATAGACATATGTATTTTTGACATTATAGGAACTTCACATAGGAATGGATACATTTCAGAAGATAATTATATCCTTATTTTATTGATAAATTTCAATTTGATAATGTTAATCATTATCTTAAATGCTATTTTAGGTTTTGGAAAGTTTGTAAACCTAGAAACATTTAAATTCCAAAACTTCCTTTCACAACTTGATTTATTAAGCTTCCTCTTTTTCATAAATATCTTAAGAGTCTAAAATTTATATTTACTATTAATTACTACTATATACATAGTATATGCTTCATATTTTTCAAAATTATTTTCCTACAGTGCTCAGAGAAGAAGAGAATATAGGAATCCCTTTTAATTTGGTACCTTATGTGCAGACATTGAATATAAGCTGAAAAAAACAAGTAAAAAAGGTGGTTGCTTTCCATTTGTTTGACTTTGGAACAAATGTTAACGGAGAAGACAGGCCCTTTGCTACTTACATAGAATTTCTTTGGAGACACATAATAACCAACAATGTTTGTATTAGAGGAGGGTGAAGACTTTTTGAGATTCTTATTTATAAAACTCAATAATGAGGATGAAAATAAGACCTGTTAAGATGATTGCTTTGGGTTTCATTTTTTTTTTCTTTTTTTTAATTTATTTATTTTTATTTTTGGCTGTGTTGGGTCTTCATTACTGCACGTGGGCTTTCTCTAGTTGCGGCAAGCAGGGGCTACTCTTCATTGCGGTACGCAGGCTTCTCACTGCGGTGGCTTCTCTTGTTGCAGAGCACGGGCTCTAGGCGCAAGGGCTTCAGTAGTTGTGGCATGTGGGCTCAGTAGTTGTGGCTCGCGGGCTCTAGAGCGCAGGCTCAGTAGTTGTGGCGCATGGGCTTAGTTGCTCCGCGGCATGTGGGATCTTCCCGGACCAGGGCTCAAACCCGTGTCTCCTGCATTGGCAGGCGCATTCTTAACCACTGTGCCACCAAGGAAGCCCCTCATTTATTTTTGAAACTGATTTATTGTATTTTCATTATTCAGCTTCTGTTTTCTGACTTTATCATTCAGTGAAGATTTTAATCTTCCTACAGGTAATGAGATCCACAGGTCAATTCTGAGTTTAATACCAATATTTTACCTGGTAATATGGATGTTATACTAGATGTTTGGTGATTTCATTTTCACACAGAAGAAAAGTGATACTCGTACTAGGCATGGCATGAGGATTGCTTGTGTTAAAATTATTCTGATATGCAAAATAGTTGTTTACTTCAACTAATTTTCGGAGCTGAAATGAGGCTATAGAATGGTGTGCTGATCTTATGAATCCTGACAACCTCCAATATAATTCATATTTTTGATACCGTAGTTTTTTCTAATAATCAAAAAAGACTACAGCCTGGAAGTTAAAGGGACCACATATATGACTTGACAACCATGCAAAACTACTGGAGAGCTAGTTAAAGATGAAACGAGGGACATATCAGGCGTTCAATGAATAACATAGATACTTTTTGTGATTTTTTTTTCTATGTATTTTCAAATTAATAAATGTCACCCAAATTTCTGTTAGAGCTCTCTTTCAAAGTGAACAGTCCTGCTGCATATTGTATAACACTCTTATCTACCATTTCCATACGTGTTTCTATTTAAACACTTTGATTCACTTATCTTACCTTTTCTAGACTCCTATCCTAAATGATAATCTTATTTCTATACTTAACCCATCTATTTCTGTGCATCTTTTATATGAAGTGTTTTCAGATGCTTTCTCATCCTTCTTGCTTTGTGTCTCCTCTCAAACCACAAAATTTACACCTATTAAAAATGCATCTGGAAATTTTTTTAGAACACATTTCAAACTAATTTATCTGATTTGTCTGATGAATGGTCTTCTATAGCTTGAACCTTTTTAAGATGTAACTACTTTTGCTCTGATTATAGTTCTTCCTTCTTCTCCTCTAAATTCTAGCATCAAACTATCATCCTTCATACGTTACACATTTTTCTGTTTTCAAATAGGCATTCTAACCTTTACACCCAAACGGCTCCCAGTGTGACAGCAAAGGGTCTGAACCAAAGGCCTTTTCCCATACAGCACTTATGTATTTTTTGCTGTTGCCTCTTTTTTTTGTTGTTTCTAAACTGACTCTCCTGTACACCTAGGGTCTGTATCTGCCCCATTACTCTTATTTTTGTCTTCTCAGCCAATTCTCTCTAGTGACCCTTCTCTTTCCCTGTATAATGTAACTTTCTCTGAAGCATTAAAAACAATACACAACCATTATCAACAGAAAGAGGTATATTCTTTCTTTTAAGGTAATGACCTTTCATCAACTCTTTACCTTTTTATTTCTTTGAAAGCACCGCTAAATAATTGAATAGAAATAGCAGATACTTTGAATCGACTGCTTAAAAATAATACTCTAAATCAATCCAAAGTACTCTTTTAGGGCACATTAAAATCCATCTTGCTCTGAAACTGTTTATTATCAATCCAGTGAAAATAATGTCTGCAATTCTGGCATTTCTTAATACTCATCCTACATTTATAATGATGCCTGATGATAAATCTAGCCTATCTTCTAGCTTACAAATATTCTCCTTGAAACTAACTTAACCATCTTTTAAAAGTTCTATGATTAAATGGTTAAAAAAAAAAGGCATTTTCAGCTGTCTCTTTAGTCCAATAAAATAATTAAAATATTGATTAATTAAGAAAAAACTAGATTTGGGTAAAATAACACTTATTTTATTATATTGAAATATAATACATTTGAGAAAGAAATTAAAACTTTAACGGCAAAATTAATTTTTGATATTACCATAATACAGTGTTTCTCACAAATAAATGTGATTTTTTTCAATATGCCTTAACATTTGGTATGGTGTTTTGGTTTCCTCAAAGTTATTGTAAATCATTCCCAGATTTCACATATATCTCGTCAGAAAGTAGCAAAAAAAATTTGCTCTGTGTTTCTCTTTATGGAACTTAAGAATTGGCTAAAGAAAACCAAAAATCTGAGTAACATTGGTTACTATGTAGTGATTCATTTTGTGACAGAAGGACTAGTGGTCTGCTATCTCTGTATTTGATTACAGACAGACTTGCATTATCAGATGAGGAATGGTCACCAAAAGCTAGAGAAATAAATTTATCTACTGGACTTACACACGTTTAACTCTAGTGATCAAGTAAATAGCTACAAATACAGATTAGAAAATAGTTCTATTAAATTTTGAAACTAATCATACATTCACAACTATTTTACCTAAAATATTAAATGGCATACTTACTTTTCTTAGTCTCAATATAGCCTTTCTCTCTAGACAGAAAGAAATTTTCCATTCAAAATAGCTCATAAAACTTCTTGTCTTTGTAATCAAGTTAAAACTAGAGGAAATGACTTGCCTCTATCAGCAGGATACCATTTTATTAAATTCAATCAAATGTTCTATTTACACACTTCAATCCTCGATAAAATCCAATTTTATTATTTGAAACCTATAATCTTCAGTGAAATTGAATAAGTGTATTTCACCAAAGCTGAAGTGCTCTGTTTTATTAATCAGCTAGACAAGATTTTATAAAAGGGTCGGGGGTATGGAACAAAAGGCAGCATTGGTAATGGTCTGTATTTTGCCAAACTGTTTCAGCCTCTATCAGAAGTTAATCAATTTTTAGATGTAATGTCAACATTTTTATTAGATAAATGCTACACATTGGAATGAAAAATGTTCACATTTTAATCTAGTTTTTATGTTTCACGTGAAGGGTTTTTCCTTGAACATAGTTAGAGAACACTAATATTTTAGTATATTTAATTTACAGAAATCCAATTATTTAGCTTATAGAAGAATAGGCGTCACCTGCTTAGGAATTCTAAGAAAAGAAAACATGAAATACGGTAAGTATAATTAATAAAAGAAAGTACCTAAAGTGCTTCGGAATAACCTAGAGTAAATTATGCCTTGATAACCATATATATATCTCAGCAGGTTTAACCCACAAGGACATCGATTCAGAGCACCCAGCACGCCCTGTACGGCTCTTCACGCTCTCAGTGAAGTCTTCTGAATGCCTCTGTGGCTTTACTCTGAGAAAGTCTACCGGACATGCTTCTACTTTATCAATAGAGCGAGCAAACAGCACTGGATTATGAGTCAGATGCCCTGTTTATAGCCATGGATTCAGAGCTAACCATCTGTGCAACTTTGGGCACGTGATGTAAAACCAGCTCTCTGAGTCTCAGCAGCTAGGCTAACAGTCTCCAGGGCTCACCTGTGGTAGGTAAGGCTAACGGATTATGACATGCTTCATATATCCTTACACAGTGGTCCAGGCAGCAAGTTCCAATCAGTCTAAGGCAGCACTGATTTTTCAACTATTGCCATCCTAAGATTGGATAATGTCTAAGGTCATTACCATTTATAACATTCTAGGACTCTAAATGCTGCAAGCAATTAATTGATTCCTCGTACTAATACTCATAATGACTCCAAGGCTCTCAGCTTCCTAGATAATCCTAGTGCTATTTATGAATGTTTTCTGCAGGTTCCTAGCTCAGGGCCCCTTAATCTGACTGAGATGGCTAGATTCTGATGAATAAAACTGAAGTTTACTAGAAATTTATATACATACATATATCTATCAGGTAACATATATACACATACACACACAGTTTAAAATTAACTGGAATATTTATAATTTAAACAATGCCTAAGTCACTTATTTCAATTGGCAGTAAAGGATAGCCTGGTGATGCTTACGAATGTTACATAACTGAAGGAAAAAGAATTACGTAATAAGATAGGATGTCTTTTGGTTTTGAGAAATGTTTTTTGGAGTCATTACTCTGTGCAGTAGAATGGTGGAAATGTTATTCTGAACTCAATCAATCCCCTTGACTATTCATCTGTCTCTAAACTACCTTTAAAACAGAAAGTGACTAAATGTGATATGTGACAAAACACCCAATTAAATAAGTCTTGTTCCACATACTATAATTTAGGTTTGGCAAAGTGCACTAAGGATGGCAGTGTGTATTTCCTGGATTTAAATTTAAGAGATTTACCAAGAAGCCCTATGATAGGGTAAAAAGAGCAACAGACTTGGAATTAAAAGACAAGGATTCAAACTATGTTGTTGATCAATGAGGTAATAGATTTAATAGTGATTTTTTAATATAAAAATTATATAAATGTTATCACTAGAAAAATACATAAATGTAATTATAATAATAAATATAACTATAATTATAAATGTAATAATTTATATTAAGCAAAAATGTGATTATATTATACACATATTATATATAACATATATCACATTATACATATATTTATATATATATATAACTGTTATATATATAACCGGTTAGTGAACTGGTCAGTCTGCTCTGTCTGTCATATTTTTACTTAAGACGCTTAAAAGTAACTAGGAGGAAACAGAATTTAATATAAGTAGATTTCATTCCTTACGTGTGGCAGTAAGTTTACAAGGTTTTTGACTGTAAAATATCAAGACTGATCTATGTGACACTTTCCAATACTCTAATGGTGGCCCTTTCTCAGTAGATATAAAGTAACATGTTCAAAAATAATAATTTCCGGGGCTTCCCTGGTGGCACAGTGGTTGAGAATCTGCCTGCCGATGCAGGGGACACGGGTTCGAGCCCTGGTCTGGGAAGATCCCACATGCCGCGGAGCAACTAGGCCCGTGAGCCACAACTGCTGAGCCTGCGCGTCTGGAGCCTGTGCTCCGCAACAAGAGAGGCCACGATAGTGAGAGGCCCGCGCACCGCGATGAAGAGTGGCCCCCGCTTGCCACAACTAGAGAAAGCCCACGCACAGAAACGAAGACCCAACACGGCCATAAATAAATTAATTAATTAATTTTTTTAAAAAAGTTAATTAAAAATAATAATAATAATTTCCATGATAAGAACCCTGGCTTCCTTTCCTCTAAAAAAGTGTTAGTTTGAAATAAATTTTTATGATTTTTCTCTCCAGGCCTCTTTTCAACATCTATAATGGTGCCCTTTCCAGAATATTCAATTGCTTCTTTCTTCTCTCTAAGGCAAAACAGACAGTCAATTATGGAACAGGATATCACAACAGTTACCAAAATATATTTATTTAGTTATGGGGAAATGTAGATCATATTATAAAATTGTTATTTTATGTAACAAATGCTCTCAGATTGTGTGTGTGCGTGTTTGTTTGTGTACGGATTAACTTGAAGGATTATAACATAAAATCATAAGGGTATTTCTTTTAGTAAGTGAGTAAACTTGCAAAATGATCAGAAAATATGGCAGGTGATGAATATGCAAAAGAAAAATAATATGTATATTTTCTTTAAAATATTTCAATTTCAGTTTAGTTATAGCTTATGCATGGTCTTTTAAGTTGTGACTAGACATTTTCAAATCTTTTTTTCAACATAAAAATATATTCAAGGAATTGCTACAACACATTATTGCACTAACATATTCAAAGTGCCATTAACAATTTAAAAGTTATTGCTCTTAATATTGAGACTACTGAAAACTTGGACAATTATGTTCTCATGGACTTTTCACAACGAACTATAAACATTTAATTATTAACAAAAAATTCAGATGTTCATAATTTGTTGTATTCCTCAGGCAAAAAGAACTAAAATAGCTCAGAATTTTTTATGAATATCTCTTTAATCAAATGTTATGTTTAACTCTATGATGTACACATCAGGATAAAGGAAAGATATCACTACACTGACTGGCATTTTGGGGAAATTATACCATTAAGCTTGCTAGCAACTCATGTACACCTTACAAAGTGTCAAAGTACTGTGGCACAGGTATTCACCAAAAATAATAAATATAAAATAATAAATATAAAAACTTCATCAAAAATAATAAACCTCCACCTCACACCAGTCAGAATGGCAATCATTAAAAAGTCCACAAATAACAAATGCTGGAGGAGGTGTGGAGAAAAGGAAACCCTACAACACTGCTGGTGGGAATGTAACTTGGTGCAGCCACTACGGAGAACAGTATGGAGGTTCCTCAAAAAACTAAAAATAGAGTTGCCATATGATCTAGCAATCCCATTCCTGGCCATATATGCAGACAAAACTGTAATTCAAAAAGATACATGCACCCTTGTATTCACAGCAGCACTATTCACAACAGCCAAGACATGGAAACAACCTAAATGTCTATTGACAGATAAATGGATGAAGAAGATGTGGTATACACACACACACACACACACACACACACACACACACACACACACACACAATGGAATACTACTCAGCCATGAAAAGAATGAAATAATGTCATTTGCAGCAACACGGATGGACTTAGAGATTAAGTCAGTCAGAAAGAGAAAAACAAATACCATATGATATCACTTATATGTGGAATCTAAAATACAACACAAATGAACATATCTAGGAAACAGAAACGGACTCACAGACATAGAGAACAGACTTGTGGTTGCCAAGGGGGAGGAGGGATGGAGCAGGGAAGGATTGTGAGTTTGGGATTAGCAGATGCAAACTATTATATACAGGATGGATAAACAACAAGGTCCTACTGTCTAGCACAGGGAATTATATTCAGTATCCTGTGATCAACCACAATGGAAAAATAATATGAAAAATTATATATATGTATAACTGAATCACTTTGTTGTACAGCATAAATTAACACAACATTGTAAATCAACTCTACTTAAATAAAAAATTAAAAAGTGAACCCCTGTCCCCAAAGCACACAGAATATGAATATTTTTATTAACATAACTTTGTCTACATACATTCAGTTACACAATCCAATGTGCTCTCTCTGTTCCCAAGGTGCTGAGGTTGACACTGTGTTTTAAAATCATACTGATGTTTCATAGGTACTGATATAATGTGTAATATCATCCACCTAACTGCGATTCCACACTCTCTCTTGTGGTCCCTCTCCAAACTCTGCGGCCTAGGCAGAACCTCAATCACCACCCTTATTTCAAATAAGAGGCAGAACTTAAATAGTCTCACAAAAAAAAAAAAGGTAAATATGTGAGGTGACAGATGTGTTAATCAATTAACTCAAATCCTTTCACAATGTATACATGTATATGCATATCAAACCATCATATTTTATACTCTGAATATCTTATAATTTTATTTGTCAAGTATGCATCACAAAAGCTGAATGAAATAAAATAAGAGGCAATATATGCAGAGAGATATACGTCAATTGGCCAAGGACACAGTCGTCAGTGACTCACATTGGAGTAAAAAACCTTCCTTCTCTCCTTCCATTACTCCTCTCCTCTCTTCTTCCTTCTCTCCCTCTCTTCCTTCTTCATGTAGTAATCATTCGTGTACTTGGCACCTGTATCAATCAGGTGTTGTGAAATGCACAGATGAGAACCTCCAGAAAATTACTAGATCTATAGCCTGCTGCCCTTTGGGAAGTGACATAAAGCACCGGAAACGCAGGACTGAACATTTCAGGTGCTGGCTCACCAACAGATGGACTGTGCAGCCTCAAACAAAAAGGAGATGACATTAATAAATACGAAGATTAGAAGAGAACTCACCAACCACGCTAGATATGATGGTGGACAAAGTGGTACGCGTACTACAAATCTCACTATGTAAAGCTTTGTGTGTGTAGGAATCCGTCTGCTAAATGTACAGGTGAGATAGATATGTTTCATTGTTAGGATATATAAAGCTAAATTAAGTCTGACCTATTATTTACTTTATGGAAAAGTCTCTACATAACTTAAGGACATGGGCCAGCATTACAATATATATATTACATTTTTACATACTAGTTTTCAAAATAACCATTTCCTTTTCTAGCATGTTTCCTTCAATTTAGGATGTGGCCTTTGTCAATAAACAAGGCTCTTAAAATGCACTAACACACCTTGCTGAACAAATTTATTTAAAATATTATCTGCTATTTGTCTTATTGTATATTGTCACTTTCCACTGAGTGCTAATAAGTGCTTGTCGTTGAAGAGGTCTGCATTTAACATCTGTCACCAGCATCTAGCAACAGCACCGAAGGGGAACTGTCAGGGAGATTGTTATTCTCCTTTGTAACACCCTGAATCTGTTTCACATCATTTACATACAGATAGTTACAGGCATTCATCATTTCATTATGCTGACGACTTCACTATTCTGATGTATAATGTCTCTTTAATGAGCCTCAAAAAACACAATATTCCTTGATTTATGACTGCTTAACTGAAAAATTATACAAATTGGCAAAAAAATTACTCATAATGTATCTTCATTTTTCCTCCACGTTACACTTATATTTAACAGTGACTCATGAGTTAAGATCATGCATTCCTACAAAAGAAATGATCAGAATTTGACTTACTATGTTTTAGTACCACTGAGGTTTATGTGCATATTTAAAGCTTCCTTGTAAAACTGTGCTGACACGAAAAAGTAGCAAATTAAAATCGATCCTTTTTTTCCCCCAAAACTGGACAACCAATTTCAATGGCATCATAAGTTTGATAAGGTTTCTTAAATTGTAGTTAAAGTTATTAGCCTAATATTCATTTTTTCCTTTTGTAAATGGATACGAAGAACCTTGATACCAGAGAGAACTCTATCAAGAAACAAAGAAGGTAGTAAAGAAAGAAAAAATCCAGAAGTAAATTGAAATGGGAACAGAAGCTTGGAAAGAGGGAGAAGTTGCTGATTCTTTCACTGCTTGTTAACTCCTAGGCTCCTCTTGGGATGGCAGTTCCAAGGTGTCACTAGCCTTGTTTCCTAGTCTCTTAAAAGTTACACCATTGAAGGTGATGAAAAGTGTTCTATTTATTAATTAAAAATCATTTCCCAAAAGAAACTGGTTGTGCCCCAAACAGGCAAGAGTGCCAAAGAAGTATAAATTATTCATACGCTGCCAGCTTTTGCAAAAATAGGAAGCCTTTGAGTGTAGGGTAAATCATATCAGAATGAACACTATATACAATTAAGAATAAAGATGAATCCTGACTCTCCGAAGAGCTCATAAATCAGCATGAGTAGGCAGACAGAAACAGAACAAAATTTAGGAACTAGCATCCTTAGATTTGATATTAGCCTTTCTTAAGTTTAGCTCCAATTCAACACATCTGAGATTATTTGTAGCTTTCAGTTTCTGGAAGAACAGAAAACTAGGCTAAATTAACCCAGAGTCATGAGAAAAGCAGCGGTTCAAGTTAAATGAAAGAAAGCACAGAACCGTTCTCAGGTAGAACAAGTGATAGGATTGCACATAGAAATCCTAATAAAAGACATACAGTATACACACACGCACTCTGTAAGAAAATGTCCATTTATAAAACACATACAAGCAAATTAGTTCTATTACTTTAATATTACTTTCTTATTCCCTAGCTTGATTAGTCACTTTCACGCTCATGATAAATTACTTTTGGTTATATCTAAACATGTGACTCACCCACAGAGAAAATAACCAACGTTGAAAGAAAACAAACGCAATTCTTCAAGTATTCTTAAATAGAAAGGATTCGAAAAAATATTTAAATGAATTTACCATCATTTGCAAGAAGGTTTTATAAGTTCCTTAGTAACTACGTGGAAGGGAGCTTGATGGTTTTCCTACTCTTTATGTCAGAACTGTTTTCGGTAGGTTTTCTTATCATCACTTAAAGGGCAATATTAATTTGTTAATTCCTGTGCTAAAGAAGGAACATTCATTACCCTTTACATTTGAGGAGTATAACATTGCCAGATCACCTACAAAAAACAAGATGTACCTCACAATGTATATATAAAAGCATTCCCAAACAGATGTATACAGTTTTAGGACAAAAGAGGTCTTATTTCCAAACATCTCGGAACTGGCCAGAGGTTTACAATTTTAGAACAAATGGGGTCTTGATTTGTACTTTTAGTTTTGTTTTTTATTTTCTTAAAAAAGGGATAACTGCTAAAGTCACCAAAACAATATGGTATTATCTCCCTGAGTATCATATTTCAAATTTGCCTCAAGAAACACCTATCATTGCCCCTTCATTCTAGTCTCAGATGACATGCTCACCTACAGATCTCTTCATCTATGAGGCCGACAATAATAGCAAACCTTATGAGTTCTCACTGTAAATCATTTTTCCATACATTATAACATCTAACCTTCACAATAACCCTCTTAGGTCAGTATTATTTTTATCCACATTTTAATGAGGAGGAGACAGAAGCTTTGAGAGATTAAATGCCATCGCCAAAGTCAAAGCCACGGGGGAAGCCAAGGCCAGCCTGCATCTCAACCTGAGATCATTGCGGGAACTGTGCTTTCAATTTTATTCCCTCTTCCATGTATTTTCAACTTCTCTCTCTCTCTTTCCTGGTACTCTCTAAGCTTCATATCACTCTCATGAAAAAGAGAAAAAAAAAAAAGCATCCAGCTACTAACCCAACAGTCAACAAACAATAAGGAAGCCTCCCTTAATTCTATGGTCTCTTTCACGTCTCAAGTCGGCTTCTCCTCCATCACCGACTGTTCACGCCCCAATCTAGCGCCACATGGCGTGGGCCTCTCGGCTCTACACACCCTGCGCTCGTTAAGCAGCGCAGCCCGTGGCCTATCAGGGATCCGTTCCCAGGGACGTTCACCTTCCATCTTAATTCGCAGTGGGCTCATCATCGTCTCTTCTTTCTCTTTAAAACTCCCTTGAAACTGACTTTACTGCTTCTTCTTCTTCTTTACTGCTTCCTGCTCCGACCTTCCCTTCGATGCCCCACTTCGGAGTTCCCTTTTCTCTGCTCTCGTGTTGGATTTCCACGCTTGCCAGGGCCCCACTTCTCTTCCAGTTGGTGATTCACAGACTTAACTGTCTGCAAACTACCTCTACCTGGTACTTCGGGCACATCCTCAAGATGCCCAAAGCAGAACGTATCTGTCTTCATACACCTCCCCTTATATTATTTCCTCAGTGTAAGGCGTCACGCGTCAAATGAAAATGAAACACTGCGGGGGGCACTTTCCTGTTTCTCCTCTCTCGAGCTCTAGCTCACTAACACCCAGTGTAAAACAGCGTGTGGAGACCACCTCATCCTGCCTCCCCCACACATTCTCCTCCTTGTCTCCATCCGACCCTCGTCTGAGTTCTCAGCCTGTTATCTTGCTTGCTGCTCGAGCTGTCCTTCCTCACCCACCTCCCACAGAAACCCAGTGCCTACTTTCACTCCTCCCGTAACAAATTATGCCTATCTCTGGCCTTCAGGTATTTTCAAATAGAAGTGAAATGCAGTGGCTGAAGTACCTGGCCTCTGAGCGCAGCTTTACCACTCACCGGCAGACAGGTCACCTAACCTCTCTCAACCTTATGCAATCAGTGTTCTCACATCCACAAAATAGAAGACGACCACAGCACAGAAGGAACAGAGCAGCGGCGAGGGTAAAGTAGAGCGTTGTGAGCAAGCCTGGCGGGTATGAAGCATGCCGCAGTACTGTTACAACACTGTTTATAGGTAAGTATGTTTCTCTCTGGACTCCGCAGTGGGCCGCATTCCTTGAGGATGGGGATTTATCTTACTGTCACTAGCGTCGCACACCAAGCTCACAGCCAGGGCCTCTATACATCGAAATTGATTGAATGAGGCTCTCGAGACACACTATTCTAAGTAAAAGACCAATTTTATTGGATCTTACTCCCTAATTTAAACTCAAGCTGAGTTCAGAGGCCACATTTAAATAAAATTAGCAAGTAAGGTGATAACCAATGAGGAATTTCACTTCAGACCAAAACCCTATGTGTGATTTTTCAGGCCTGATCATAGGCTTTACCTGGCAGGCCTCCAAGGGGAAAGCCTCCTGCCCACCCCTGACTGGGGTCTTTGGCAGAGGTGGCGCTTTCTCCGAAGTAGTTTCTTGCTTATATGATCGCAGCAAGTGATTAAAGGCTTGACTATTACTTTCATTCTGGGTTATTGTCTTAATTGACAGCTCGGACACCTGGCAGCTCTACTCTCTCCAGCTCAGCCCTCAACAACTAAGGAAGAGATGGATGAGGGAAGGAGATCACAAAGGGAAAACACCCTGGAAAATAGTATTTTGCTAGTCCCACTTTATAAGAAGATATAATCTTTTGCGTGGTTCCATGATTTAGAATCAGGATACTCTTAGATGAGAAGACATCTTAGAGACCTCATAATACAATTTATTCATGAATATATGGCAGACCCGAAGAAGAACTTAGGGGAGGAGACAAGGCTATACTGACTCTTCATTTGAAAATCTAACTTCCATAGTGCTATGTATTATATAGGGTTGAGTCCGGAAACACACAAGTTCCAGAACATCCTGTTCCTTGGTTCCCTTTGTGGAGTTAGCTTCTGTGTCAGTAAGTCATACATGGTGTTGATACTCCAAACCCAAGTGGCTGGAGAAAAAAAAAATAGGATAACCTGAGACCAGAAATGTAAATATATGTGTTTCGGTCACGCAAGCATGAAACATCAACTTCTTCAAGTTTCTAGATGAACTTATTTCAGAGTGAAGGCTAAAGATTTAAGAGTGTATATCCTATCCCTCAATCACCACAGGCTTAAAGTTGTTTAGAGTTAACAGAGTGAAAGAGTAGATCTGTTGGCCAATAGGCTTTAGCATTTTGTTTTAAAGCAGTTTTAACTGGAGACTTCTAAGAATGAGGGCGGCACAAATAGAGATAAACGGAGACCAGCCACAGGTTCACCAACTGCATGAATTCTTCAGGGAGGAGCACACATTTCCAGAAAAAATGGTCTCCAGCCTCGGAAGTGCGGGTACGACTGCAGTGAGGCAGGACCGTGATTGTTCTCATCTTACAGCAGAGGGCACTGAATGAAGCTGAGAAGCGATGAAGGTCTCCAAAAATCTCCTACAGCGCTTTCTACCACAGGACACTTAGCGGTTACTCTGTGAGCCTCATTCCAGAGTCTAAAATAAAGTTGCAATAAAAGACAGGAAATCAAGGACTTCACCTCTGAACACAGGTCATCTCTGAGACTCATGTTTGCATCTGAGACTTTTCCAGTTCTACCACTAGATTTTCCTCAGTTTTCTCTGGCTATGTGTCAAATGTTAATACTGCACATTTTCTTTAAGAAAGAAATACAAATACTGCCGGCTTGAAGTTAAAACTTGCTCCTTAATAATTGAAACACACTTTGTAGAGGTACCAACTAAAGCTCCTTTCTAAGTGCAGATCTTCTATAATAACACCCAAATCTAAAAAATAAGTAAATAAAAGAAAAATCAATGGAATCATCCCTAAGTATTAATAAGACCATTTCCTTTAGACCTTAAAAGGTATGAAAGATCTCAGTAAGAATTAAAGAGTTAACTATTATTTATCCCTCACTGTGTTGTTTATTTAAATGGAAATCTTAAATTCATAAATAATGTAGTTTTTCTCTTAAAAATTCTTATTATTATTAACACCATGCATATGGAACAGTACAAATGTCTTTTAACATTAGACTCAAGGATGAAAGTAACTGATTCAAAAAGTGTGATTTATCACCTATTAGGCTGTTCACTTCTTCAATGTTAAGTCTACGCATTTAAACATTTTATCCTAAGGTAAAGATTTTATTTTTTAGAAAAAACACCTAAAGTATAGCACAAATTATCTGCCAAACAGAGCAAATAGGAATTTGCAAAAAGCTAATGCTCAGGGAATGTTAAATACCTGTGCTTAAGGAAGAAACAAACAAACAAACAAACAAAAACAACTGCTTTCATTAAGCAAACATCACAATGAAATATTTTACGTATTAATACCACTAGAGGGCTTAATGCATTTTGCTTAATAAAAAGAATTTCTTTCACAAGTTTGTCTTCTTGGTATAAATGAACTTCTATATATTCATCCTATAATCAAGGTTATTAAAAAACATTGACACAAAACATAATAAAGTGACTAGATCAAAGGAAATTTTATAGATTGAATATTGTGTTAAGCAATTTAAGTGTGTTAAATAAACCGTATGGCTTCAAATATCACTTATTCTCAAATGACATTATTTCTGCAAATCTGTATTTAACAACATGGTTCTGATAAATGGTCTGAGCCATTTTCAAGGAAGATTAATAGTTTTAAAGCAACTCACAAATATCTTTCAGTCACAAGTCATCAACAATATAAATTAAAAATAATTTGCCTTCATTCAAGCTAGTCTCGGTATTTCATAGGAATATTTACTTTCATGAAAATGTGTCTATGATTCTAACTTAGAGAAATTATATTATGGAAGACATTAAAAATGACTGTCTTTAAGTTCCTTCTTTAGTAGGATAAGTCACACATTTAATAAGTTTGATTTTGTCTCGAGTGGTAATTTATCTTTAAATCAATCTCATTATTCAGTCATATTGTGAATACATTTATGAGATAATGAGAGAATAAAAATTATAAGACTCAGCTAAATAAAACAAGTCTTACACTGACTCTAAAACCTCTACTTACCCATTTAAAATATGAATTAGTCCAGCTGCCCCAAGTCTTGGATGTGGGTAAAATAACACTACAAATAAAATTTTCATATTTTGAAGTTGAAAATCTAAGTTTATCACCACATTTTATGATACATTACCTCTGTAATTCTGAAAAAAACTAATGAAATATAAACTGTTTCAATCACAAGGACTTGCCCAAACTCTTATGTTCAGTTTTGGGGAAAAAAATGTTAGATGTCATAGGATATTAAAAAAAATCTTTCATTATCTGAATAAATGTTCTGGTTAATAAGCACAATTCAAAACTTGAATGGTGTTACAGTCAAGACGTACTTGACTGTAACCTGGGCGGCAGGCGTTCAAAATACGAAGCCATCTGTAGTGCATGGGCCTGACCGGTCAGAAGGTCCTGCTGGTGGTGAGCTCTGAGTACCATCTGAGATTGCTACATACGATTTCAAAACCCAAAGAAACCCTAGTTGTCTGGAAGTTTTACTATTAAATGCAATCTTCCTGAATTCCTCCCAGAGGTTATGTTTTGCCGTGTAATTCGCAGGACCATCAAAGACATTGCCACCTAAGAGATATAACCTGCCACCTTTATTCCACCAGCGAAATGGCTAACATTTCCACCTCTTTACCAATCATAATAGCACTTACCCGTGAATTACAGCAGGGTGCTGTGAAACATTATGTGGAAAATGTATTTCTTTGGTTACATGACCAAATCAAGCCCTCAGGTCAATTTACAAGGTTTTTACAAGGTTTTTTTGTCTTTTTGTTTTATTCTTTATGAATACAATAGTTTTATATGACTAAACTGCAGATGCCGTGAGCAAAGGGCTTTTGATAACTTAATTAGGTGCAGATTAAGCATTCTAATAATTGAACTTGGTGCTATCATCACTGATAGTTCAATAGGTTTACACAAATCACCAAAATTTAAGCAGTCGGCCTTATAAAAGTTTCTCATTCTGTATTTTTCTAACCTGTATCACATAATATATTGATTATTCATGGTAAGATTATCATTCTTCCCAGCATAGTTTTATGAATATTTTACTTTCTCATCAGAAAGTTATCACATTACTAAATGTATTCTGGCAAAGATCACCACGACATAGTAAAAAAATCATCACATTGTCCCTCACTTTACTTCTGTTTTCACCAAATATTTATTCTGTAATTAAGTTCTTCTATAGCCAGGATGATCTTTTTCTTTCCAAGTTACTATGATCTTGTCAGCGGTGTTTCAGGAGTTCATAGCATTCCACCCATTACTGCTCTTAGACTACACATGTTACTCTTAAATTCTGTTAAAGTGTACTCCCTTTGACACCATCAAGGCCAAAAAAATTAACATTCTAATTTCATTAGAAAATACTTACAGTGATACACCTCTAGTAGAGATCTTAATGCTTCATCCAGAATAAATATCACATGAGAGGAATATCCAGAGGTTATTTTTATCTCCTTTCTCTAATTTAGATGATCGCTGCATTCAAGTCTGAAAAATAAAAAATTTAAACTATCTTACTACTAAGTACAATGGCATAATTTCAATGTACTTTATAAAACAATAAGAAAAATGCTAGAATATTTTCCTGAACATAATGTTTCCGAATACTGAATGAATATATCATGAAGAATCTAAAAATATAATTTATATATGATGCAAAAATCATCAGGCCCACCAAACTTATATTAAAAAGTACATTAAGTCATGCTCAATATCACTTCTTTTACTTCCCGATAAGAAATGAATCGGCACACAGTGAGTGATCTTAATCACATATATTGTATTTCTATAAAAAAGAAGTGTATTTAGGATACTAAGAAAGGTACAAAATATAATCTTTTTTTGTTTTAACAGTTAAATGATTATAAAACCGACCTAGAATATTTTGGTGAATTAATGAACTAGCTTTTAGTATTGAAGCAGTCACAGGGAAGTCAATTTTGTCCTTTTATATCCCATTAAGGTACACGTATCCACATTATGTTTAACAAAAAGAATATGTATTCAAATATTGTGAGAGATTTGTAAAAGGAAGTTATACAAATAAAGTACCACATTTTTACAATGAGCTGACTCTGGAGAAAAAACATCTAGGGATATCCTCAGATTCAGTGCTCTACAATCTGCAACAGGAGAGGGATAGCCCTTGTTTGTTCCAGGGAGGTTGCCTACAGCACAGCTATCAATTGAAATCAAATCAAAGAACTTTAATGGAAAGGACTTCCAATGGAAAGGCTCCTTAAGGCTACTGATCTGTTTTAAGCTGTTTTAACAGGAATAAACTTAGTATCTAGTAATAAAAACTACAATGTTTCAAGATACTGTGGTTTTCATTAAACAAAAAAAACAAAGCTATTTTAAGTACAAATGCATTAACGCTCTCACCCGCACCTCCCAAAGTTAGAACTTCGTGGAGACACTGCATGTGAACCCTCAAGATTGTAACAGAGAATAATAGCAGAAGTCACCCAATGTGACCCTTGCAATCTCACTCACTGTGAGGGGAGGCAGCTTAAAGAATAAATAACTTGATAAAAGACCTGCCACTACAAAAAAAAAAAAAAAAATACAAACTCTACCTCTGAATGTAATTACTAACGTCAGTCAACAGTAGCTTTTTTTCTTCATGTTCAAACTGGTTTACTAATCCTCTTGGCAATGACAATGAGGCAATGTATCATGTTAATGTTCTGAGCCTTTTTGCCCTTTTTTTTTTCTTTGCTCTTTTTTTCCCAGTAGGTTCTCATTAGTTATCTATTTTATACATAGTATCAATAGTGTGTGTCAATCCCAGTCTCCCAATTCCTCCCACCCCACCCCAGGCCGTTTCCCCCTTGGTGTCCATACATTTGTTCTCCAAGTCTGTGTCTCTATTTCTGCTTTGCAAATAAGATCTATACCGTCTTTCTAGATTCCACATATGCACATTAATACATGGTGTTTGTTTTTCTCTTTCTGACTTACTTCACTCTGGATGAGTCACTAGGTCCATCCACGTCTCTACAAATGACCCATTTCGCTCCTTTTTATAGTTGAGTAATATTCCATTGTATATACGTGCCACATCTTCTTTATCCATTCCTCTGTCAACGGACACCTCCTAGGTTGCTTCCATGACCTGGCTATTGAAAATAGTGCTGCAGTGAACATTGGGGTGCATGTGTCTTTTTGAATTATGGTTTTCTCAGGGTATATGCCCAGTAGTGGGATTGCTGGGTCGTATGGTAGTTCTATTTTTAGTTTTTTAAGGACCTCCATACTGTTCTCCATAGTGGCTTGATCAATTTACATTCCCACCAACAGTGCAAGAGGGTTCCCTTT
This sequence comes from Balaenoptera borealis, assembly GCF_965194805.1. NCBI lineage: Eukaryota > Metazoa > Chordata > Mammalia > Artiodactyla > Balaenopteridae > Balaenoptera > Balaenoptera borealis. Next base: position 35,147,199 of record NC_138880.1, on the reverse strand, counting down.
TCTCCACACCCTCTCCAGCATTTGTTGTTTGTAGATTTTTTGATGATGGCCATTCTGACCAGTGTGAGGTGATAATACCTCACTGTAGTTTTGATTTGCATTTCTCTAATAATTAGTGATGCTGAACATCTTTTCATGTGTTTGTTGGCAATCTGTATGTCTTCTTTAGAGAAATGTCTACTTAGGTCTTCCACACATTTTTTGATGAGACATCAAAAAATGTTTGTTTTTTTTGATATGGAGCTGCATGAGCTGCTTGTATATTTTGGAGATTAATCCTTTGTTGCTTCATTTGCAAATATTTTCTCCCATTCTGAGCGTTGTCTCTCCATCTTGTTTATGGTTTCCTTTGTTGTGCCAAAGCTTTTAAGTTTCATTAGGTCCCATTTGTTTATTTTTGTTTTTATTTCCATTACTCTAGGAGGTGGGTTACAAAAGATCTTGCTGCGATTTATGTCAAAGAGTGTTCTGCCTATGTTTTCCTCGAAGAGTTTTATAGTGTCTGGCCTTACATTTAGGTCTTTAATCCATTTTGAGTTTATTTTTGTGTATGGTGTTAGGGAGTGTTCTAATTTCATTCTTTTACTGTTGGTAACCCACTTCCTTTCTGATTGGTTAGTATGTCCAGTCTGATTTGTAATGCCTCCTTTGTCTCTGGTACATGACTTTTTTTTTTCCTTCCAGGTTGTGTAATTGTTAATCCTTGCTATTCAGGAATTTCAAAGGATAATTTTATACACTGATAATAATTCTACATAAAATTTTCAAGGTAAAGAATTAGATCGCAGATTCAAGAATTTCATTCAGAAGTATTTTCAATTATAACTTCAAGTTTCCTTTTTATCTGTTTGTTCACTTTTCTATGAACTCCTATAATGTATGCATTAGTTCTCTGTTACTTTTCTTTAAATCTCTCATATCCTTTCTAGTAACGTCTACATTTATGGTTTTTTTTTTTTAAAGATTGATTGATTGATTGATTGCTATGTTGGTTCTTCATTTCTGTGCTAGGGCTTTCTCTAGTTGCGGCAAGCTGGGGCCACTCTTCATCGCGGTGCGCGGGCCTCTATCGCGGCCTCTCTTGTTGCGGAGCACAGGCTCCAGACGCGCAGGCTCAGTAGTTGTGGCTCACGGGCCTAGTTGCTCCGCGGCATGTGGGATCTTCCCAGACCAGGGCTCGAACCCGTGTCCACTGCATTGGCAGGCAGATTCTCAACCACTGTGCCACCAGGGAAGCCCTCTATATTTGTTTATCCTACTTTATTTTTTGATAAATATTTCAAAAATATTTCATCATGTCCTAGGCAATTATTGCAACTGAAAAAATCAATTTCTGTAATTTTGATTTCATTTTAGAATAGTTTTGCACATTTCTTTAGTCTTTCAGTATTTTCCCCTAGAGTCTGACTGCTTGATCTTCATCTCCTTCTGTTGCATTATAATCTCTTTTTGAAACTTGAATTTCTTTATTATGCTCTCACATTTTAGAGATATTTTGCTTCAACACTATGAGACGATGAATTGTCAGAACTCTTTCTTGTAACACCTTGCGTCATTTAAGATAGATATTTTTCACCTCCTGTTCACTCAAGTGGCTTACCTACTCTTGCTTATGTTGTAGGTGTGAGGTTTCTCTGTATACATATGATGGTATTCTTTTTTAAATTGCTGAATGGGACCATTCAGTGACTGAAATACTGTGTGTGTGCAAGTGTACATAATCACCATTGAATGTCTTTAATTCAAACATCCCCTCAAAAATGTTATTTGTTTTGTTCATTGAGCCTATCCTCTCCTTGTTTTTTTCCTCTATGCAATCAGTATCATGCAGTCAACCCCTTTAAGTCATAGAGTCACTCAAGAAATATGTGCTGAATCAGTGAATGAATGAAGATTCCTGCATTTGATCTAGTACTGATAACCACCAGTCTCTCCCTTACTAGGTTTAATTAACTTTGTGCAATTCTTCTTGCTTGGTGACTGAGGTGTTAGATATCAGGGTCTTACGTTTCAGTTCTCATTAAGTTTGGTATTCTCTGTTAACTGGCAAATTTATAAATTCTAGGTGGGTGAATCTGCTGAAATTTAAGTTGGATCTGCTCAAGGATTCATCGTCAGGATCACTGGAAACCAGTGACAGTGCTATCAGAAACGTTCACGAAGGTTGTTAGAAAAAGGATATCATTATTCAAAATTTGGCAGATTACAATCGACCCCTGACAAATTTTGAAACAATTTTTCATCCTGATATTTCAGGCCTACTTGGAAGTAATTACTGATTGTTCTGTAAGCCTGGGGTAGGATACTGGTTGCAATATTTACTCCCACATGGCCCAACAGAGACACTTCAGGTGAAAATCACTGTACTAGCTTTTTTGAACATCTGACATCATTTTTCTAGTCAAGACAACAACCTGCTGGAGAATACAGAGTTATAAGCTTGGAACCAAACATCAAAAGGGCGGTGGGGAGGGAGATAGTGATTCTCTCACTTAACATTCCTACCCCATTCATGCCTCCTCTCATTCTCACTCAACAGTCAATGGAAGTCAGGTCTATTTTGCTCTTAGCAAGGACTCCCATCCTCAGCATCCTCTTCTATTCTTAGTGGACAACATCTTGCTGCCTCACAGGAATGGCTGGCAGTAGAACCCAAGTGCCTCCTGAATTCCTATGCCACCCACAACCAAAAGGGCTCTTAAAATTCCATGTTCTGAGAAAGAATAAGGCTCTTGCTAGTATGTAAACTTCACATATATGACATTATTTAGAAGATTTGTTTCTATGACCAAAAAAAAAACACAAAGACAAAAACACAGTAAACTCTGAATGACATCATTTACAAACCAAACATCTAACCTCAAAACTCTCTCATGTACTCTTTGATGCTTTCTGCAGCTGTTACTCAACCAAGGTTTTTGCACAAATAATCATCAAGACGGTTAATTGAAGAGATTAGCTGTTGTCATCAGGCCTGTATTGCCAGTCCTTCCCCATTTGACTCATTCAAACAAATTATTTAAAAAGGACTTGACTTGATCGGCCAACAGTTAATATTACTTCTTAGTTGTTATTTAATTTCATCGTTTCTTTTCTTTATGGACCCATATGGATAAGTATGTCTTAATATGCCCCAGTGATATTGTTCTATGTTAAATTTTCTACAGTTAGTATTCAGACATTAAGAAATCTGTAATTTGTGGGGAAAAGAAAGTTTGGTTTTTTTTTCTCAGAGAATTTTAAAATTAGAAGGCTTTATAGTACAGTACAACAAAGTCACATGTAAGAAAGAGGTCAGATTTCCAGGACATATTTGCAAGCTGTCTGCTTGATTTGGGGTGTAATATATCATCTGCTGTAACAATGTTCTCAATGGCATTTAAATCCCTAGAATATTCAACTAAGGCATCTACATTTTGGCTTTATGGTAAACACGTCTGGGAACCAAGCCACCACTAAAAACACAGATAATTGTCAGAAATGAACAGTGCATTCTGACTTCCAATTTGGGATTCAATATGCAGAGGATAATACTGTCCATTTCCCCTTAGCATCCCACACTCCTCAGGGGAAGTCACTGTTACCTTGCAAAGTGTCTGCCTTGCTGTCACACACTGAAATCCAAAATAGGAGCCACCAGATATTTGGCTAAAACTGAACACACAAATTTGCACGACAATAATACAAAAGACTAGTAACCAACACTTACTAATTGCTCAATATATGTCAGGTCAACATTGTATATCAATTTTTCATTCATATATGAGATAAGGAATATCATTATCATCTTCATATTACATGTTAGGAAAATGAAGCTAAGAAATATTGAGTGATTTTCTCAAATCATGCACCTGCTAGTAAACAGTCAAACAACTTTCATGATAATGTTAATCCCATATTCTTTCCATCAAATTATGTTATTTTGTGATGAAACTATTTATAACAGAAAATGAGAAGCTGTTTTAACCAACTGAGTACGGACTGTCATGATATACAACACATTACAGGCAAGACTTCAATTTTTTAAAAATAGAATATGTACAGATATCTGATACAATTTTAAATAATTAGAAAATATACTGAATAAACTTGATAAGAACTGAATCCTCTGAAGTATCATATTCACATGAAAGTAAACAATAAGGATATGAATGTCAACATGCTAAAATGCTGAATGTCTAAGTTAAATCATTATACAACATACATGGGAAATAAAAAGGAAATATTTATGTGACTCTCAGAAAAATACAGTTCAAATATATCCTACATTTTTGAGGTTTCCATAAACATGAGGGAATATATATATATATATATAAAATTTTAAAAACCTCCTGATTTTGCAAGAGTAAATGTTAAGGAAGATTTAAAACAAAATTTACACACCTAAAAATGCTTATACACTGAGCAGTTTAAATCAATATTTACATAAGATAATTCTATCTAATCCTATATCATTCATGTTAAAATAAATAAATAACTGAATCTCTAATTAGCTCTGCATTAATCTACATCATATAAATGCATATTTTGGACAAGAAATATTTGTAGGATATCAGATTTTTTTCTTTCAAAGTAAACCAACTTAATGGCATATAGTGTGTCTCTATATGGGAAATACCTGGATAGCCTGGTGTGGATTGAATTCTGAAAATTTTAAATAATTTCATACTATATACATTATTTTCACATTAAAAAAATCTATACAGAACGTATTCTACATGACCATTAATTACAGCTAATTTTACATGAGGGAAGTTTGTTAGCTCTTTGTTGCTATAGTTTTTGATTTTGTGTATGTTGACTTTACAATTTCATAATATTTCTTTTGCTTACCAAAGAAACTCTTAGCTCTCACAAAACCCAGTATGTCAATCAATGATTTAGAGATTTGCTGATAAACTTCACATGCTATAGCAAGAGAAACGTAAAAATATTTGCCTATTTCTGCAGGGTAAAATCAAGCAATTGGCTAAAAAACTTGAGGAATGCACAAATTATAACCTCAAGAAGTATGTCACTTCCTCATTAAGAAGTGTGAAAGTTAATCATGACTTAACGTAAGTTTTTCTTTTTTAAAATCTAGGCAGAATGGTGATATCGAGGATTTCATCTAATATTTTTTAGGTCAGTAATTGAGAAAAACCTTTGTATATGGGAGAAAAAACCTCGGCAGTTTAATAATCCAAATAAGGACAAAGAATTTGTTTTCAAGGATCAGCCTGGAAAGATACAGCACTGACAAAACTGAGAATAGAGGATAAAGGCTAAATGCACTTTGGTCCAAAGTGATAAAGTTGTCAAAATGCTGAATTGATTGAAGATGAATTCTTTTCTGTCAGTAGTTTCACAAATTACAGCCAGTGGTGCTTACCTGAAAACTGTAGAATCACCTAAGGGAAAAGTAATTTTTTGTGCAGTAGGTTTATGATTTTGAACGCTTTCTTTCACTTGTTTGTATAGTCACTGGGATTGAGTAAGAAAAGAGCAAACTGTGATTTTGGAGAGTTTGGGGATATTTTTCAATTTTCATGCAGTTTTACATCATCTGTATTTCATTTTCTGCCAAATATGGCAGCACTTTTTGCTGGATAACGTTTTAATATTTTTCATAAAAGTTTGTGACTTCCAGCAGTTGCTCCAAAAAAAAATTGTTTGAAAATAAGTTTCTAAGCATTAGTTCATGCAGTGTTAAATTATTCACATTCTATAGTGAGCTATGTAAATTGTACTTGCTAATTAAACTGTCTTATCTAATTTTTTCAAGTGTTTCAGAAAGAAATAAAAATACTTATTCCATTTTAATTCAGTGATGTACTTATCTGCCAGACATATTTTCACTCAGATTATGTATTTCTTTCATATTTAATAAAATATTCTTCATATTAAAATGTCAAAAACAGTTTAAAAGCACATTAAAATGTGAAATTGGAAAATGATAAATATTTATCTTGATCATTTAACTGCACAATGCAATAATCATATTCACTATATTACATTTTACTTTAAGTATAATAATACAAAATTAGTGCTGTTTTCTTTATTTGAATAGTCATATACATTCCCATACCTTTTAACCTAAGAACAATTTCACACAATTAGAGAAAGCTATTCCCTTGGTTAGAATAATCATTGGTATTAAAAGTTACTAGACATTATTGGCTGATCATTATTTTCAATCATACAGATAACATTAGGATTGTGCTCTGAGAGTTTGACTAACCCCTTTTTTTAAAAGTACGGATCCCTGTTGCAAATCTTCTTAACCGATTATTAAGGTCTTAGTTTTCTTCCATTTTACAGTTTAAATATTTTTTGTTTCTTTTGAACAATTTGTTTTCGATCATCTTTTAAACTAATTCATGTATTTCTGAAATGATGGGAAAGTTACAAGGATAAAATGACATCTAAGATTAAAATATTTATATTTCTAAATATTTAAAATATTAAAAACTATTTAATATATTAAAAAATTTAAATACTTTAAAATACTGAAAAAATCCCACTGTATCAGGCAATTATTCATACACAAAATATAAAAGGCAGAAAAATACACGCTCATGGATTTTGCAATCCAATTGAGGAAGGGACGAGAGAAACACACACAAAAGAAAAGGCTGGGCTCTCTCTTCAACCAACCCAAATCAGGCATTGTTCCTCTAAACAACAATCACAAAACACGTCAAGATCAAAAAGTCTTATCCTCACTTCTAAATCCAGTGGTCAATTCTGAGTCATGGTTTGACATAGTTTACTGCTAGCATGTGACCCAGTGGACCAGCCCCTCCTAAATAGATTCATCCTGAAATTATTTCTCCACTTGACCTTAGTTCCTGCCACCTCACTGCTTTCTGTCCCTTGTGCTGGTTCACCCATCTCCACATCTAAGGGCTTAACTTGGGGTGACCAAGTGTTCAGTTTTCAACTTCTCCTGTCCCTTTCCATCCTCACTGTCTACAGCCAGACTGTCCCATAAGGTAACAGCAGCCACGTGTGGCCATTTAAATATAAATTTAAATTAATTCAAATTAAATAAAATTCGGAATATAGCCACTCCAAAATTTGCTTCCTTTTATCTGTCTTTCACCCCCGACATCCAAATAATCAGCAATTCATTTGGGCACCACATTCACAATATCTCCAGAATCCTGTCACTTTTCATCGCTTCCAAAACTATCAATGTAGTACAAGCCATCACTGGCTTTTGCCTGGGTTATTACAATATCCTCCTAAAGTTATGTACCTAAACCACAACATGCATGTTTCTGCCACAGGGCCTTTACACTTGCTTCTTGCTTTTCAAGAATTCTCTTCCCACAATCCTCCCTACTCCCATCTTCAGGTCTTATTCCCTTGTTTCCCTTTAGTCTCTGCTCAAATATTCCTCTCTGGGACTTGATCACAGTATGTAATCTGATCTTTCTCCCTCACATATCTCACCCTGATTTATATTTGGAATAAAGCAATTCCCTCCCCCATTACCCAGATTTATACTTTGGCAACTTTCCAGATATAGTCCCTTACATATCACAGATAATCATATTAATAATCTTACTTTAAAGACCACAAGCATTCCATTTTATGATGTGGCTTTTTACACTACAAAATATAGCATAACCATCATTCCAATTCAATAAAGTTTATCTACATAATCCACTTTAATAACCTCAAGATTGTTTTTAGTATGTATGTTCCATCATATAATGATACTGAATTTGTTTCTGACTTAGAAGTATTCCAAACAGCACTGAAATGAACCTCCTTGTGTGTGTGTCTTTGAACACTGGTCCAATACTTTACTTATTTCAAATCCAAGTATTAGAACTGATATGACAAACGATATGCACATTTCCAATCTGGATAAAGCATTTCAAAAGTCAACCTTCCTACAACAGGCACATGAAAAGATGCTCAACATTGCTCACATTAGAGAAATGCAAATCAAAACTACCATGAGGTACCACCTCATGCCAGTCAGAATGGCCATCATTAAAAAGTCTACAAATAACAAATGCTGGAGAGGGTATGGAGAAAAGGGAACCCTCTTGCACTGTTGGTGGGAATGTAAATTGATACAGCCACTATGGAGAACAGTATGGAGGTTCCTTAAAAAAACTAAAAATAGAATTACCATACAACCCAGCAATCCCACATCTGGGCATATATCCAGACAAAACTATAATTTGAATAAATACATGCACCCGCATGTTCATAGCAGCATTATTCACAATAGCCAAGCCATGGCAACAACTGAAAAATCCACTGACAGAGGAATGGATAGAGAAGATGTGGTACATATATACAATGGAGTACTACTCAGCCATAAAAGAGAATGAAATCATGCCATTTGCAGCAACATGGGTGGACCTAGAGATTATGGTACTAAGTGAAGTAAGTCAGACACAGAAAGACAAATATCATATGACCTCACTTATATGTGGAATCTAAAAAAATGACAAATGCACTTTTATACAAAACAGAAACAGACCCACAGACATAGAAAACACACTTATGGTTACCAAAGGGGAAAGGGACTGCAGAGGGATAAATTGGAAATTTGAGATTAACATATACATAGTATTACACATAAAATAGAAAATCAACAAAGACCTACCGTAGAGCACCGGGGACTATATTCAGTATCCTGCAATAAACCATCATGGAACACAGTATGAAAAAGAATGTATACTTTTAAAAAATTATGAGACCTACATGAAAAAAAAAAGCATAATCATCATTCCTTATCTACCTAAAGACAGTAAATACAACCTTACGTATTAAATTACTACTAACCCCGTATATTTTCACTTAATGTTCTTGAGGCTCAACCTTTTAAATAACCCAGTTCTTTTCTTTTTTTAAAAACTTCTTACCCCACACCTTATTCCTCTGCACATTTTTCTAATGAGTTGTTGGACATTTTTTCATTGCTTTGCATGAATTCTATGTACATTTAGGTCTATTAACACTTTTTCTGTTACATACACACAGACATACATATATACATATATCTATATTTAATATAGAAATACGTATATACACACTTATAATTTATTTATGATATGTACTATTTTCTTTGCCATTCAGAAGTTGTAAATCTTATTCAAATCCATTGTTTTACATTAAAGTATTTAATTTCTGAATTTTGCTCTAAGCAACTGTTTTAATATTTTCCAAAATTTTCTCTCTGTATATGTATGCACTCTAGTTTATAATAAGTATAAACGTAGCATACATCTAACTCCTCAGGCTCTCTGGAACTAAGTTGCAAGTTGGGGATTCAACAGTGTGTGTTTGTTTCCCTGCACCCTTTGCCCCAGTGACTACATAGTTGATTTGTAAAGTTATCTTGAATATAAACTACATCTCTCTTAATGCAACAGCCAGCTCCTTGGCTTTCTGGTTTTTTATACTAATTTGTCTCTCTATTCCCATTTCAGATTCATCCTTCTATTCTTAAATGTTTACTTTTCCAGATCAGAGATTCTCAGTTGACATGTGGGTGCTGAGACTACTGAGATTAATATAAGTCCATACTGGGTGGAGGGAAGACTACAGAAATCACACATGTTCTTCAGAGTTTATATTTTTTTTAGGTATAAGTCTTTGAAATAATCTTGAAATTACTGATTTCTGGAGGCCTATTACCTCTTTTTTTCAGTAAATTACAAAATTTCACAACACAACCCAGATTTTAAAATTTACTAGCAAAGAGATGTTCAGAGTTTTTCCAGTATTTTGAAAATACAGTCTCCATCCATGAAAATATTCTGTATTTGTTGCAAGTAGATAGAAAGGTTAGCTAGTGGTTGGTTAATGAATTTGTTACTTAATTTCCAGTTTTAACTTTATTGAGTCTATTCTTGGATTCCTCTGAGTTTTCCCATTGTCTTGCTTTCATCAAATTGATTTATTCTTATTGTGGCTGATCACTATATGTAGTGAAGTATTTAATGTATCTACTTGATAGGTAAAGAGGAGCCACCTAGGAGGTGGTGGTATTGGAACTCCCAGGGAGGTAAAAATAATTTAATGAACACACATTTTAAGTTTGAAATTCATAAAGATTGTTTCATTATATAAAAGATAAGATGAAGCTCAACAAAATCTTAGTTGTTAGTAAATATAAGCAGAAGATACTGTGCTTTTTAACTAGACCTTTTCACCACAGGGCAATGGAATCAGCAATCGCTTATGTTTATCAAAGGGAGGCATATACTTTACCCTTGAGAAACATTTAAAACAAAAACATTTTTCTCATTATATTTTGGACTATTACCACAACCATATATGGGTGTATACATATATTTATGTACACATAAATATATATGAAGAATTCTAAAAATTACAAAAGTAAATGATAAATCATTAAACAGTTTCAAGGAGATGTACTATAGTATGCTAAGTTTCACTGTAAGTGTTGTTGACTAGGAAACAGATGTTTTATTTCATATAATTAACCAACATCAATAATAAATAGCTGTATTTTGCAAATACAAACTCAAATAACACAAATATTACACCTTTAATAATAAGGACACATTTCAACAGGCAGCAAGAATCAAACGTGAGAATAAATTGTAAATGTACAGAATTTACAGTATAATCATCTGTTTCTCAATTGAAACATGTAGCTACAAAGCATTAAAACATATAAGGAAAATTTTTTTCTAGTAAAAATGGTACAATTAAACTAATGTAAAATACTCTCAACATATATTCTTAATTTACCTTTTCTTCAATCTGCTATTTCTTATAGTGGCACCTCCCTATGTCTGATTATTATAACATATGATATTCCTTTTTTTTGGCTTTGGACACCATATTGTTATTTGTTTTTTGATAACTGCTATTTCTTTTTTTTTTATTTATGAATGCAAAATACCCTGGTTACACATAGTATCAATAAAGAGTTAAAATATGAAGTATGTAAATTTATAATGGCCTAGTTGTTTAAACATATTTAAAATCATCTCAAAAGAATATTACATAACTATTGCAAAACATAATCAATAAGAGCCCTACATTTTAAAATACTAAGTTAAAAAGTAGAATACAAAATTTTATTCATGTAATAAGAAAACACATATAAAGAATACATGTAAACAGGACAAGAAGGAAAGGGACATGGAAATAAGAAAACCATTAGTAAAATAATGGAAAATGAGTGTATTTTTCTCTCATTTATATTATTTCCTTTATCATTAAATTGTTATATGAACAATAACAAAGTTTTGAAAAATTATTTTTATAAATTAAGGCCCAAAAGGCTCTGACTTTGGGCTTTTTGCTCCTGTAACCTTGTTAATGAAACTTCTAGATCTAGTCATTGGAGTCTCTCTCTCTCTCTCTCTCACACACACACACACACACACACACACACACACACACACACACACACACACACACTAAGCATAGCCATGACTCACACCAGAAGAAATTACTGAAAGTAACAGCTACTGTCTATTCAAACTCACCATCATGTACAGACACCCACAGAGAAATCTGAAAAACAACAAGAACCTCAAACTGTTAGTTCAGATACTCATGATGGCTCCTTTACAGTCCAGATGTACTGCAAGCTGGTACGTAACTAATGAAACCTATAAGACAGGCTTAATTAAGACAATCTGAACTCATTCCATTCTGCTTGTTTTGCATAGGTCTATACAATCAAAACAACAGTGGCAATTTTGTACTGACACAGAAGATACATATGTATTTATCTATATATTCCTATGTTAAACACTGGATTGATCATATATTTCAATGTAAGTGTTCACCTAAAGTAAACAAGGTTCTGTGTTTTTGGAAATTGTTATGTGGATATTATGTGTAAACCTTAATAAGAAATTTTAAAACATTTTATTTAAATAGCATATAAATATTACAACCAATGCAAAAGTAATATGGATAACCTAGGCCTCTTTTCTTAAAACACAGCTAATTCTCTTATTACTAGAAGCCTTCATATCCTAATACACGTTTGATTTATTTTATTCATAATGTCATTTTTTTTTTGGTCTTAGTGGTTCATTCTATGCTATGCTAATTCAAGTATCAAGACTGTAACTTTAAATATAACCTATTTCATAAAATCAGATTCCACTGTCTACCTGAAACTGTGCTCATGAGTAATCTTTATTGGGGTAATAAAGATTACCTGGTAGTAATAATTCATTTTATAATGATTTATTTATTCTCATGATTTTTATTTCTTCAAAGTAATGTGTAAATTTCCTGTATCCCAAAGGACATTCTTCAAACCTAGTAGCAGGATGTTCCCATTTGGTGAAGTATTTCAGAATATATTTCATACGTTGACAAACTTGACTACAGAGTAAAAGTGATAATACAGTAACTTGATATCTCAGCTATACTTCAACAAAACATGAAAATTTAAAGATGAAAAGAAAACTTGATATCAAACTGTACCCATTCATTATTATATACATATTTACGACAACCTTGGCAAAGCTATAATAGCTTTAGGTGAGGACATCATTCTGCATGAAATGCTGTCGGCAGCACAACGGTGGGATTCATTTGGAATATCGTAGACTGTAAATAGACAAGCACATCATCACATTTTCTCAATTCCAATATCAATATTTCTTCACGTTTTAACATTTCTTAAATTGGGATGCATTCTGCAATGGATTTTTAAAGGAAACTTGCCAGCCATTATTGTTTTTTCCCCCAGGAAAGCTGATGTTAAATCAATGGTTCCTTGTACAGATATTGACATCTTAGAATTGAGGATACAGAGTGTAAGCCGAAGATCTCATAATGGCTGATGGCAGCAAGAGTGCAAAGCAATGTATTATCTCTACTACGACTAATTATTTTATTTTTCTTGAATGTGTCCATTTTAAACATAATTCAAACATATCCAATATAGGTTTGGAATAATTCCTTGTTTCATTAGAAACTGTTTTTTTAAAGCCCTGCCTCTTTTCTGAACTCGAACTAATGAAGGTTATCGAAATAATTACCTTCCACACCAAATGTTATCTTAATGCAAAGTATCTGAATAAAATTCAACAAGTTTTGCATAACAAACTGCTTTAAGAATGGGCAGCTTAAAAGGAACCCAGAACCTATATATGACTTATTTTTCATTGCTTAAATTCAAAGCTAGTAATACTTCTTGTTTTTACCTTCAAAATCGGATTTGGTGTTAAAACATAAATATTAGCTTATTAGCATCTTAAAAATGAATTATAATGTCAAATATATCACACCCATCATCAAACCCGCTGCACAAAGAAAAACGGTACAATATTAATAACAATGTGTCAGTGAGGTGTTAGAGTTAACTTAAAAAGAATAACCGAAGGAAAGAGAATCTTAAGGGTAACTAAAAAGTATATGGGAAAATATACATAGTTGAGTCAAGACAGGATACCACCTATCACTTTTCAAAAAGTTAACAAACCAAACTTCAAATAGCCATAATCTTATTCATGAAATATTTATTACTAACACAGTTGTTCATTTAGAATGCTTTTGCTATTTGTCACCACTAAGAACTTGTTTAAAATATATCAACATGGCTTACCAATAATTTGAATGGGCCAGTTGTGTTGGATCACAGTTAATTTACAAGTTTATCCAGAGTAGATTTTCGTTCCTATCGTATGATGATTCTTTGTCTCTCTGAGGGCATTAGAAGCATGTAGACAGGAAGTCTGCTTAATGAGCCAGTTTTTCTACAGGATACTGTGAATTTACATATTTGAAAACTCAACACTTAAAATCTCATAAAATTGATATGAGTGCCACATATTCACCAGACATAACTATTACTTTTTCATTACAGCAAAACTACTGTCGCCCACAGGTCAGCAGTGGTGTGAGGGCGCTGTGACCCAGCCTCCTGCTCTGATACTTGCTGCACTTCTTGTGGAAAGTCATGCAGCAGAACCCTGCCCTTTCATCACCACCTTCTGCCATCACCGCCTCCCAGGCAATGGCTGCGTGAAGTCACAAACACAACCTTCAAATTCGGGGAAAATGTCTGCTTCTCTTTCCTCTATGGTCAGAAACTAAATGGTGGCCTTTGTTGTGAGTGTATTTTAGCACAGCTCTTTCCTCAGCAATAGAAACACACGACATGTCAGAGGAGGATATAAAAACACAAGATGTCCAGCTCTCACATCCAGTAGGCCGAATTATGTTTTTCTCTTTCCATAAGTCCCAGTATTTTCTGGAAGTTTTGAGAATAGTTTTCTAACCAAGGACTTATTAAATACTATGTTTTCAAATTTTTAAACAGCACCTAGGTATCATAATTTTCAAAAGAACTCACATGGTCTATTCAAGGATTGTGCACTGGAAATAAAGGATATAATATGAATCTTTCTGTCTTGAATGTGGGAAAAATAGAAGCCATAGTAAAGTTAGAAAGAAATATCCCTTTCTTTCACAATGTTGGGAGTAGTACTAGAACCAGTATTATGAAGCAAAAGATAACAAAATAAAAGACAAAGCAATGCAGTAGTGATAGGGAGAAATTAGATATCATGGACAAAGAAAGTCACCTGCCATATCAGTAAACAAAGGATGTTGCGGCCATCAAGCCATCAGCCACTGCAGCTGATCCACCCCAGGCTGTGCGCCCCGAGGGGATTCGGGATGGGAAAAAAAACAGGATACTGGCCCTAGGTAGGTAAGGTGCATGTCGAAGAATGATTTCAGTGAGCCCAAGCTCTTGCATCTTCCCGTATGTAGAAAAGTGCTAAATTCGTTAACTTGAGGTGTCTGGTCTTTCTTTCATTAACAGTAATCTTTTGATGTTCTGACCACTTGGTCTTCATTGCAAAAACTCCTGTGTATCCTGGCTCCTCCCGTACCTCTTCAGAACAGTTTCTCAGAGCATCTGAGAGCCTGTCTCCTAGGCTTAGGTCCTCAGTATGTCCACCAACTACAACGTAATTCTCAACTTTTAGGTTGTGCATTTTTACCAGTCGACAGTATTATAAGGGCAAAAAAAACTACATGTACATAAAAGTCAAAACAAAGAACGGGGTAAATCCTATGGAATAATAGTTTACTTTTATAATCAACAAAGGGTACTGAAAGCTCATATATTCAGCCAATATTCTACTTGCCTAGTTGCTTACAATGGTATAGAAGACATAGTTCTGTTCCCTAGGTGTTTACCATCTTGGGAAGGGTAAAGAGATGCAAAATACGTATATATGTAACTCCAATGTGAAGCAATTTTTAGAAGGTGAGTTTAAAAATTATCTTTGCTGACTTAGGGAGCAAACAAAACCTCAGCTATAAAGTTCTTCATAATTACACTATGCCTACATAATTTTTCTTTCACATATAACAAATTTTCTGCAGCCGTGTCAACCCTCATTGTTTTCTTAAAAATACTTATGAAATCTTCAACTCTCTCCTGCCCTGTTTAAAACCCTGGTAAAATAATGCTTTTAAATAACTGGGCCTCTGACTTCAGTATACTGTCTATCAACAGCAAAACTAAAATGTGTAAGTGCCTTTGGATTCTACAATCCAAAGTCCAGAATGCATGCTTTTCTGTAGCTTCTTTATACATCTTTCAACACTAACTGCTGATACAGGAGTTAAATATATTTGCAAGTATCCTATGTTAAAAAATTCATCATACTTGCTTTTATTTTATTCCAATCCTATCTTTCAGTAAGTTACAAATGATAGACAATTTCAACAGAAACCAAACAATGATACCCACGTTTTCCCCCATTAATCCTATCATAGAGGCAATCTAGTTTGGACCTTGGAGAGCTGGAAATATAATCAAATGAAGATGATATATGATCATTCCAGCAATATCAGAGAATGAAACATGGCACAAGACACGTGCTAACGATCAGGGAAGGAGATCCAGTTGCATGTTTAGGAACATGTGAAATTTGTCAGCAAGTGTGCACCACAGAAGGCATTAGATAAATTCTGAGATGACAGGTACCATTAATTGATAGGACAACCAATTAGGAGAACTACCTTTAAATGGTCCTTTAAGTGGTTCTTTAAGTGGAACTACCTTTAAGTGGTTCTGGGAATAGTCCTTTCCAGGGATCCCAGTGGAAAAGAAAGACTGCTGGGACCAGCCTCTGATGCTTTTGTTTCCTTGCAGCCCCGGACAATAGATTGAGGGAGGTGGGAACAGTCTGAAAGCATTTCAAGTGGTAGCACTCTTGATCGGTCTCCTTTTTTGGACTCTGTCAGAAGTAAATTTACAGATAGACGTAAGTCAGAACATACCAGGGAGCGCTTGTTCACCAGGCCTGCTGAGAACTCCCGGGGGCCACACTGCAGAGCACGTGCTCCAGCTCAGACTGCTTCCATCTGATGGATTTTCCCGACAGCTGCCAGAGAGCCCTGCTCTGTCCCACAGTCCCTGGTGTGGCTACATCAGTAGCTCCAGGACCAAGTTCTCTGAACTCTCTGAGGCTCTGAGTCTTCTTTTGCTTAAAAATGACTATTTCAGTACTTTAAAAGATCTAAGTGGCTTATTCTCTCATGTTTTAGAAATTCAAACCACTCCTCTTTACCTTTAAGCATAAAACTTCCCTCGTAGCTGTGTTCCTTATGTCTTTTTACCCTGCTGTTTCCTTTTGTGCCAGAATCTGCCCACTGAAATAAAGCTCAAGTCAAACTCAGGCAGTCGCAGGCAGGACTGTAAATTCAAGGTGATTGTCCAGTATAGTCTGAATGACCTCCTCAAAATCTGGACTAGACTACTTTGGTCAATGAATTCTCACTAAGTAGCTTAGGCAGAGATATGAAAAGTATCCACAAAAACTATCTTGCCTTATTCCTTAATTATCAAATATTAACAAATATGCCAAAAGACTGATAAAATATAATGCACTTAATAAAATCTCTAAATTTTTCTCTTTATCTAAGTGAACCTAACTGTATTGCATGCTACACCTAATTTTTTTTAAGCTGTTCACAGAAAATGAGTTTAATTAATGAAACTTTCCATTTTAGCAGGTCCATTTTGCAACTAAATCTAAGGGGCGATGGTTTTTATGTTTCTCCTTGTTTTACAGTTGAGTAACGTCAAAGATAGAGTCCACACCGTCCTCCCCATGAGGAACATGCACGTTTTCTTGGCACAAAAAAGGAAATCCACGGGCTCTGGAAAAATAATAGAGTCATGTTAACAATCAGTGAGGAAAAAAAAGATGTATAACTTTGGATGAGGCTGGTTTATGGGCCAGGCAGCGGCTTGGAAGCCCAAGACAGGGCTTTCTTATGGCACTGGAGCCTGGAGCCTGGGAGGTGAATCCTGCCAAGTCAGGCAATCACTCTACCCAGTTACACTTCAGGTAACTAACAAGCAACATTGGAGCAAGGCTCTACCACACAGCTGATACTCTAGGTGCTTGGGGAAGTATTTTAGCAAACATACCCTAATTTTTAAATCATGGAGATGTACAGATGTCAGAGATCACCTGGTCCACTTCACCTGATCCGTAAACTACCCCTTCCGCCTACATACCAAGTATCAGTTCAGTCTCTGCATCTTGCGACAGGCTGCTCATGAAGCAGTTAATTCCAAACTGGACCAGCTCTAAATGTTGAGGAATTTTTCCTTATCTTGTGTTGACAGCTGCCTCCAGAAACCGATATCCACCGGTTTTCGTTTCGATGCGACTTTCACGACTGGTTGGTTGTACATTTGTGCCTATTTTTTAAAATTTTTTATCGAAGTATAGTTGATTCACAATGCTGTGGTAGTTTCAGCTGTACAGTAAAGTGATTCAGTTTTATATATATGTATATGTTATGTATATATTCTTTTTCAGATTCTTTTTAGATGATACACCTAAATTTTATTTATTGCTGCTTCAGTGGAATTAGAAACAGTTGTGGTCATATTACTTTACTGAGAAAGTTTTATGTAAATCACTTGCATATTTTATTGCTATTCTTAAATTTTTACTTCTCTAGAAATACAATTGATAATAAAACCAAAAGCTAATGCCATCTTTTCTATTCATTTTTAACTATAATACTTTTAATATTGCAATGATTACATTAAAATACATTTTGACTGCATTAAAATTGCATTTCTAAAGATATTCATGTTCCTCTTTAGAAAGAAAAAATAGCATATGGGTATATTAGTGCTTTAAGGAGGACCGTAAAATTTTAGGTTTAATATACTATTTTGAGACTCTCCTAACTGTTCCATCTCCCTTAATTTACAGAGAGAATGATGGGGCCCAGAGAAAGGTAGTAATTTGCCTACAGTCACACTGGATTTTAGTGTACAAACTGAGATTTCAATCCTAGTCTACTAACCTGTGCTTTTTTTCTGTTTTAAACATTTCATCCACAAAAGAGGTGTGTATTTTCTAAGTTTAAAGCTACGCTATAGTATCTTTCAAACATCTGAGAGTGTTAAGTAAACGGATTCTCTGTGCTGCAGCTTACTTTGGAGAAAAGCAAAAGCCAAAGAGACTTCTTACTCCAGATATACATTTATAAACACGGATCTAATCAGTGGAACCAGGACTCCTAGGTTTTGTCTGATCTTTCCTATACTGATTTGCAGGCTGTTTAGCTTTCTTTCATGTGTTGTAACAAGAATTGGCTTTTATTCGACTTTTCCATTCCTGACCACAGATTTTAATAGTCACTGATGATATATTTTATTGTTAGCATTTTAATATCCATATAAAATAGAACCACTAATAGACAAAACATGCACATATATAAACCAAATTATTGGTGAAAGCAATGAACTAGGTCTGTCTCTGCCCCCCTCTGTGTTTTGTTTGCAATGTCATGCCAGGCAATTCACAGATAATACTTTGGAGATAGCTCTTCAGTCAATAAAACTTTTACTCTAATCCACCACCAAGACTTATTTTGCCTTATGAGACAGCAAGTCACATACGACAAAAATCTGAACTAGTGTCTATTTTGTCTCCTGGTAGAGAGTATGTTTCTTTCCTGAAAAAAAAAAAAAATTAAAGAAAAAATAAGAAAAGAAAAAGAAAGATGGGACTAAATAGAAAACTTAAAAGGGATCTATCTGATTTCCTGATGACTAGAAATAGTAGAGTTTGAAGATGGAAGTAGATGGACCTATAAATAAGATAAAGACCCCACTTCAATAACCTGTATATCAGTGGAGCCTTGATTCTCTTTGAGAATGATATATAAAGGTATGTATGCGTCCATGCCCTAAAATAATCCTGAACTTAGATTTTTTGCTTATTTATTTTATTGCAATTAAAAAGCTATTTCTTCACATGGAGAGAATTCATAATATAATCTTCATAAGCAACTGTTTTTCTCTTTTTAATTTTTCATGCAATTAACTATTTGCTTCTTCTTGAAAATAAATGATTATAAATTTTGCAAGTAAAATTGCAAAAAATAAAGCCCACAAATTTTATTTCTGCACAAAAAAATAGATTTCTGTGAGATTCCATATTTCATTTTCCCAAAAAGGAAGCTAAAATGTTCAAATCTTAGAGACTTAGCCTTGATAAAATATATGCCATACATATGGTATTTGGTATTCATAAATATAGTAATTTTTTATTACAAAACTTACAGACTACATGATTGATTGTCTCTCCCAGTCTCACTCTCAAGAGATGACTATTATTAATGTTTTGTTGTATCATGACAAATTTGTACCTAGGCAGCAAAAAAATAGCTGGTGTTTTTAAATAAAACTGGAATCATCTTCTTCAACAGTACTGTAACATTTATTGTTTGTTTTAACAATACTATCTAATGGCTTTTGCCTTTTCGTATTGATATATGAGTTAGAAAACCCTGACTATAAAATCCATGTAATTAAAAAAAAAAACAAAAATACAAAGATGAAGTTGCCATTGGTGACATTGCTGGAGGCTCCACATTGAATGCTGTGACCCACTATTATTATCCTTGTCTTCAATTGAAGGAAATTATCTTCGGCAAATTCTTCCTCACTATTCCTACCTGTGTCAGCAAGAAAGGATTCTGAATGTATATTTCATAGTTAAGGTCATCTAAGAATTTATGTTCAGAATGGTCTGCAGTGTTTTAAGGTGTTTCTAGAGTTTCCAGTTGATAAACACTGTTGTACTCATTTTCATCTTGGTCCACATGAGGCTTAACTTTTCAAACACTGGGAAATTTGAACTGACATCGGCCTCTGATGTCTTCCTGCACAACGGCTCTCACCTTTGTTTTCAGCGTCGTTATGATGACCACACAGCCTTAAATAAACATGATTTTTTTATTATTTACCCAAATGACCCATGCATTATTCAGGCCAAATTTATTCTCCTTACGTTGGCCTGAGAATTATGCTGTATTTTTTTTGTTCTAAAGAAACAACCCACCAGTTTTGCCTGAATTTTAACCAGGTGCCCCAAGATGCTTGCAAGAAAGCTTTAGATATACTATCATATTTTCATTTCTTAGCAGAACCCTTCAGAGGGTCCTAACATTAAGTGCCTTGACAAAGTTCAGGACTGCAAGAAAATACTTTTAAGAATTTTTGTCAGAGTCTCTTATGACAGAGCAGCTCATGAAAAATCATGATTCAGAGCTGTGGTTTTCTTTAGCAAATAACCAAAATCAGATAGGATGTCAAGTCTATAATGGTTTCCACTGCACACAACAGTCTGAGATTTTTCTTTCAAATGATGTTTTCATCAGTAAAGTAACATTTCTATTTTTTTAAAAAATCAATGGTTCCTGAAGTTTTCAAAAGGGGCTCCCCCCAAATTTCATTGATTGTGTCAGGATGCACATACCTGATAGATGTTATTAGTTCTTTCATTTACTTATTAAAGGGAAATCGTGTAGCTTTCATTTCTCTTTGATATTCAAAATATTCAATGAAATGTCACTGATCTAGGATGAATGTTACAGTTTGAAGGAAGCTTTTCAAAAATTTTTTCTTTATCTGTCTCACCCCTAAGGGGCCAGGGAGCTGTATTATTTCTAGGGCACCAAGAAACCAAAGTATCTCAAATTGCTTGTGGTTAAAAAAAAAAAACAAAACAAGGTAATGCCATAAGCAATTCTGCATGAAGCATAATGATATGTTTTTTTGTTTTGGAAAATCCACATATCAAAACAATAAGCTTCTAGTCATTTTAGATCAGGTCTTTTTTTTCCATAAGAAAGTACATATCTTTCAATGCACTCTTTCATTAAACATTTTACCTTGAGATAATTAAAGATTCACATAGAGTTACAAGGAATAATAGAGAGAAATCCTATGCACCTTTACCCAGTTTCCCCCAGTGGTAACATCTTGCAAAACTGTAGGGCAAATAACAACCAGGATATTGATATCAACACAGTCAATATACAGAACATTTCCTCACCACATGGATTCGTTCCCCGCCCTATTCCTCCTTCCTGAGCCCTGGCAACTACTAAACTGTTCCCCATTTCTAGAATTTTTTCATTTCAAAAATGTTATATGATGGAATCACCCAGTATATAACTTTTTTGGAACCAGCTTTTTTTCATCCAATGCAATTCCCTGGAGATTGAGTCAAGCTGTTGTGTGCTTTAACAGTCTGTTACTTTTTTATTGCTGAATAGTGTTCCAGGGTATGAATATACCACAGTTTAGTTCACCATTCACCTGCTGAAGAACATCTTGGTCCTTTCTAGTTTGGGGCTATTACAAATAGAGCTGCTGTGTACAGATTTTTGTGTGAATGGTTTTCATTTCTCTGAGATAATGTATTTTTATGATGGATCAATGTCAGGGATCTCCTTCAGCTTTGCTGAATTAATATTTCCTTTAATATCACTTTTTTCCATGAAAATAACAGGTAGCTTTTATGTTCTATCTCATCAGTCATGAAAATAATACCACAGATCTATAACTGAGGATTCTTAGTTTCAAATGAGGGACATTGATTTCCCTGAATAACACAGAAAGGAAATATATTGAAAGGTTTTAGAGTAGCTCCCAGAATCAGCAAGTAGAAGAACCAGGTTCCCAAAAAGGGCAGGGACAAGAAATGCCACACCATACCCAGGACCACAGCAAAAATCTAACAGAAGAAATATGACAAAGGCACTACTCTGATAACAGTTGACTCTGCATTTAACACCACTGCCCAGGGCTCTGCAAGCCACTGGACAGTGTTTCCACTGATGCCACTTAACATTCTTACAAATTGGATTATGCTGTTGACGCTGCCACAACTGCCAAAATGGATGTCCCATTATCATTAGTACACAACTATGTGCATATTCTACATATCCTACAGAATGCCCCCTCAAAATCTGGAATCCCAGAGAAAATAGTGTACTGAATTTATGGTATATTTTCTCATTTACAATTTAGGGCCACTTTACTAAAAAGCTATCAGCAGATTGAAGAAAAACACAATAGGAATATTGTATAAAAGCATAATTTACCTATTATATAAAAACAAGTTCATTCTATAATTTTAAAAAAGAAGAAGAAACTAATAAGGGTTGGTGAAAAGAGAATGTGGAGAAACTGCAGCTTTCATGCACAGCTGGAGGAAATGTAAAATGGAGCAGCTGCTTTGGAAAGTGGTCTGGAAGTTCTCCAAATGGTTAAAAGGAATTGCCACATGACCCAGCAATCCTACACCTAGTTACAAACCCAAGAAAATTAAAACATACAGCCACACAAAAACTAATGCATGAGTGTTCATAGCAGCATTATTCAAAAGAGCCAAAAAACAGAAACAACCCGGATCAGATATTCACCAACTGATACAAATCTGGCATTCCATGCAATTGGAATATTAGTCAGCAAACAAAAGAATGAAGTATTGATGCATGCTACAACATGGATAGACCGCAAAATCATTAGGCTAAGTGAGAGAAGTCCATCACAAATGACCGCATAGCCCATGATCCTATTTATATGAAATATCCAGAATAGACAAATCTATAGAAAATAAGGCAGATTACTGTTTGCCTATAACTGGGTAGGGAAAGCAAGATGGGAAGTGAAATTAGATTATGTTGATGGTTGCACAACTCTTTAAATCTACTAAAAAATCACTGAATTGTGCATGTTAAATGGGTGAATTTTATAGTATGTAAATTATATATCAATAAAGCTGTTAAAACAAATGAAAAATAAGTTCATTCTGTCCTCTGACTTTTTGAGCACACTCTGTAATTTCCTCTCTATACATTATACACATACCAATAAACAGATTAATAGCTACTGATATTTGTATATTTAGTCTCATTTTTACTGGCCATCTTATTAATCATAGAGATTGTAATAAGACAACAACGAGGCCATCATAACATTTTGAAAGTTTCAAAACCTGATTCATCCACCTGCCCTTTGGATTCCCTTACCTTTTACTCTCAGCGACCTTTTGCACCATTATGTGTATTGCCTTTACATATTAAAGATGATGATGAGTGTATTCTCATGGTCTGTTCTCCACTTCCAGACCTCCCAGTAATTTCTGGCCCTTTTCTGACCCTACCACTCTGCTGAAACTCTTCTACTTCCTCTAAATTGACAAATTACTCTCATTTTTCTTTACACCTCTGCATTATTTAACATGTTCATCACTCACTTCTTCAGCAATTCCTGTGGCTTCTTAACACCCACTCCCTGGTCTTTTTTTCTGTTCTCAGACTAATTACCCCCAAGCGCATTGTCACTTTTCTCTCCTATTTCTTTTTTTTTTTTAATTTTATTTATTTATTTATTTATTTTTGGCTGTGTTGGGTCTTCGTTTCTGTGCGAGGGCTTTCTCTAGTTGCGGCAAGCGGGGGCCACTCTTCATCGCGGTGCGCGGGCCTCTCACTATCGTGGCCTCTCTTGTTGCGGAGCACAGGCTCCAGACACGCAGGCTCAGTAATTGTGGCTCACGGGCCCAGCTGCTCCGCGACATGTGGGATCTTCCCAGACCAGGGCTCGAACTTGTGTCCCCTGCATTGGCAGGCAGATTCCCAACCACTGCGCCACCAGGGAAGCCCCTCTCCTATTTCTTAAGTGCAGGTGTTCCCGAGGGTTTGAGCCTTCGTTTTCCTTCCTCCTGCTGTCCAGGCTTTCCAGATGATCTCATTCACGCCAGGTCTTCAAGTCACACCTACTGATCTATTAACACACTCATGAGTCTACACTGGCAGATCTCAGAGATACTAGAGCTTCTAAGTCCCCGCAATAGAGGATCTCAATAAAGTGAGGCACATGAATATTCTGGCTTCCCAGTGCATCTAAAAGTTACGTTTACACTATACTGTAGTCTACTAAGTGTGCAACTGCATGTTTTAAAAAAGAACATACATACCTTAATTAAAAAATACTTGTCTGCTAGAAAATGCTAACCATCACTGAACCTCCAGTGAGTCATAATCTTTTTGTAATAACAGTAACACCAAAGATCACTGATCACAGATCCCCAAAACAAGTATAATAATAATGAAAAGGTTTGAAATATTGTGAGAATTACCAAGAAGTGACACAGAGACATGAAGTGAGAAGATACTGTTGGCAAAATGGTGCCAACAGACTTGCCCGACGTAAGGTAGCCACATACCTTCAATTTGTGAAAAATGTAATACCTGTAACAAACAGTAAAACAACATATGCTTATATCTGCCTAAGTTTATTCTGTAGTACAAACCAAAATTACAAGTAATCATAAAAACTGTAGCCACAATCACAAATACACCTGTTAGGCCATGTTCTATATGCTTTCCATAGAATATAATACCCAATTTTCATGGGGACAATATATGGCGTATAAACTTTGTCCATCTGGTAGATGAAGACACTGAAGTTTAGAAAATTAAATAATTTATCCACAGGTACACAGATTTTAAGTGACTGGGTTGGGATTTATACCTGGTCATTGTCTCAAGAGCCACAGCTAAAACGTTTTGTTGGCCTCCACACCTGTATTTCAAATGGTTTAGTCCCCGGGCACTTTAAAACTAACATAGGAAACGTGTTTTCCTAAAAACCTGTTCTTCCTATTAAATTCCTTCATGGCACACAGTCATCTTAACAGGAACCTTGGGTTTTATTCTAAACTCCTACCTCTGCCACAAGCCCCGCATCTAAAAAATTCCAATTGATTCTACCTGCTACATATGCATTCAGTCTCACCACTGCTCTCCACCTGTAATTCCTGTTTCTTGTTTCAGGATCCTCACCATCTCGCCCCTGGACTACTGAGAGTCTTCCTAAAGACTTCTTCCTTATCCCAATCTTTCTTGTACTGTGGTCAATGTATAATTTTGCTGCAATCCTTGCTTAAAGATGTGGTTACCTAGAGGGTTAAGTCAAATCTCTTGCACTGCACACATCTCTGTCTTATCACGCCACCTTTGTCCACTCCCTTTCGGTCTACATTCTAATTATTTTGAAGTGCTCGCGCTTTCCAGAAAGATTCATTTTTCTCAGCCTCATCTGTGTTTTTGCGCTCACTGGTCCTTCCAGATTATTTCAGGCCATCTCCTGTGCAAAGCTTTTTCTGACCACAGAATGCTCTGACTAACCCCTCGCTCCCACTGTGCTCCTTTTCATCTGAGAACTCTTTCATCTGGGAGAGGCAGCCTGAGCTTTGAAGCCGTATATACCTGCCCTAGGAACCCATTTTCTATATTCGAGATCTTGAAGAATTAACTTCAACAATCTGACTTCCAGCTTTCACATCTATAAAATGATTGCACTGATACCTACATCAAAATTTTGTTGTGAAGATACTGTTAATATAAATAGTCTCTCCAAAAATGCTAGATATCACTGTAGTCTTCTAACAAACTAGATAGTACACTGTATATCTCTCCCACTACTAGGAGTGCAGCTTCTTACTACTCTTTTGAATTCTCCAGTCCTTTGCATAATAGGTGCTTAATTATGTTTCCACACACAAATGAAGGTTTGATATCAATGGCTTCAAGTTCCAGATATTCATAAATATACATTTATGTACAAATATAAATATCTAGTTATCCAAAATGCTAACATGTGCTTTCTATTATAATTACATATCTTTATTCTTAAAATGCTAAAATCTGAAATATGAAATTTTTAGACATGATTGATACACACAAGCCAACCATACCCAGGTTTGTTCCAAAGTGAAAGAAGAACAAGCACAAATGGCAGAAGGTAGAATAACCAAGGAGACTGGAGGAAGGTGAAGAAGATCATCAAGGTAGGAGATTCTGAATCACAGGGAGTGTACGGACAGGCTAGCAGAAGCCTGGATGTAATGGGCTGGAGGAGGACTCCAGGCTTAGGTAAAGAGCCATGGCACCTCTAGGAGGGCCAGATGCTGACATCAGCTGTCTTACTCCTCTGTGGACAATGCGCTGTGAAAGGAGGCTGGAAGCAGAAAGATGAGACAAGATGCTATTGCAGTGGTTGCAGGAAGAAATATTGTAGGGATGAAACGTTCTTAATAATAGTGCACAGCTTTTATATCATCATACTGGACTGACTTTGCTGTTTTCTTCAGAGCGTTAAATTTTCTATTCATTACTTCATTTGTCAACCAATGTTTCAGGAATGTCTACTGTGTGTCAGGCACTGTTATAGGCACTACAGACAGAGCAGCAAACAAACAGAAACAAGTGACCTTTTGGAACTTTCATTCTACT
This sequence comes from Balaenoptera borealis, assembly GCF_965194805.1. Classification (NCBI taxonomy): domain Eukaryota; kingdom Metazoa; phylum Chordata; class Mammalia; order Artiodactyla; family Balaenopteridae; genus Balaenoptera; species Balaenoptera borealis. Next base: position 35,120,601 of record NC_138880.1, on the reverse strand, counting down.
GGGGTTGGGGGCAGGGGAGACAAGAACTGAGCAAACGAGTGAAATAAATAGTGTATTTGAGAGTGACAAATTCTAGTTGGAAGGACAGAAAGAGCCACGATGGGTGAAGTACTGGAATCGAAACAGGCTGAACAGGAAGTCCTCCCTGAGAAGGTGACCCTGCCTCAGGATTTGACTGGAGGTAAAAACCAAGTCACGATGGTATCTTGGGAAAGAACATGCTGAATTGGCAAATGCAAAGAAAAACTGTAAACTATTCTAGTCTGATTTTACATAGGTGATTTTGCAGGGTAATCATTTGAGTTCTGATGGTCCCCAAATCACCACATTCTGTGGCCAAAAAACTCAGAGCAGTGAGACAGGAGAGCCCGGGCTCACACTTCAAAACACGCCTCACTGATGGTTAGGCTCTTCTGTCAACACTCAGCTTCCTTCCACAACTCTATCCTGTCTTTCTCTCTATCACACTGACTTTAAGAAGAAGCTCTAAGTAATACAATGTCACTAGTGCAGTCGTGAGTTAGCTTTGACTCCTTTGGAGAAGCTATGATGTAAATTTCCATCTTCAAAGGACATTAGTAAATCAGCTTTTTTTTTTTTTAAGAATCAATTTTATTTATTTATTTATCTATTTATTTATTTATTTTGGCTGCATTGGGTCTTCGTTGCTGCGTGCGGGCTTTCTCTAGTTGTGGCAGAGTGGGGTTACTCTTCGTTGTGGTGCACGGGCTTCTCATTGCGGTGGCTTCTCTTGCTGCGGAGCACGGGCTCTAGGCGCGCAGGCTTCAGTACTTGCAGCACGCGGGCTCAGTAGTTGTGGCTCGTGGGCTCTAGAGCGCAGGCTCAGTAGTTGTGGCTCACGGGCCCAGTTGCTCCGCGGCATGTGGGATCTTCCCGGACCAGGGCTCGAACCCGTGTCCCCTGCATTGGCAGGCAGATTCTCAACCACTGCGCCACCAGGGAAGTCCCAGTAAATCAGCTTTTATACAAAAAAACCTAGTGTGTGCTCCAAGTCTGGATCCTTCAAGATTATAGGAAAGGGAACAGTTTGAGAGGTTAGAAGAATCACATCTCTGAAGGCAGGCAAAACCAGGAGAAAATAACCCCCTGGAATGGAACATACCCCATAAAGAAGTCCGTTCGCTTTGGTCATGTGTCCGCTGTCACTGTTTCTTGTGCTAGCTGTGGCTATCATTCTATGAGGTGAGAGTTGTGTCTCACAGAGAACTGTGGTTTCTGCCGAGAACCAGGGCTATCTAACCAGTCGCCAGAATCTCCAGCCTTGTTCTTGCGTGATTCCTGGACAAGGCAAATTCCCATAGATGCCGCTGTTTCTACACGTGCTGCTGCCACCTCCCTGCAGATATTCTACTGGGCATTGCTTTCTGCATTACAAACGTACAGGGCACAGCAGCTCTCTACCAGGGATCATCGCTAAACACCTGACTATACTGAGCCCATGATCTCTTCTGCTTTTGGTGTGTTTTGGTGTTACCACTCATTATTTGATTTATTAATGCCTTTAGATTACTTATTTACACAGCAGCCTTTAGATAACTTACTGAGAAAGACCTTGTGATCATTCATTTTAAGTGTCACCTTGCCTGGGCTAAAAGATGCCCAGATAGCTTGATAACACATTATTTCTGAGAATGTCTGTGAGGATGTTTCTGGAAGAGAGTGGCATTTGATTCAGTAGACTGAGTAAAGAGATCCACCCTCACCAACGTGGGTAGGCATCATCTAACCCCTTGAGAGTCCCAACAGAACAAAAAAGCAGAGAGAGCCTGAATTCTCCCTCTTTGGTGGAACCGGGATGCCCATCTTCCCCTGCGCTAGGACGTTGGAGCTCATGGGTCTTGGGTTTTCAGACTCTGGAACTTAGACACCAGTGGCCCCATGGTTCTCAGGCCTTTGGATTAGAACGAAATTACTCCACTGGCTTTCCTGGTTCCCCGTCATGAAGACGCAGATCCTCAATCTCCATAACCATATGAGCCAACACCTATAAAAATTCTCTTGAGAGAGAGAGTATATATATATGTATCTCCTATTGGTTCTATTTTTATGTAACCCATTGGTTCTATTTCTCTGGAGAATCCTGATTAACACAAACCTATTCTGTCCTCTTTCCAGTATATTATTTTAAAGACATTTCAAAGTTATATTAGTTGCATCCTAATATTTCACGAAGTTCATAAAAGTGTAATTTCAATTGTTACTTACAGTTCTCTGTGGACTTCATGCCACAGGTGGCTCATCCATGAAATAAATACAATTGCCAGTCGCCAGGCCACATTCAGAATTCTACCTCCCTCTGAAAACTAAGACTTCCTCTCTGAGCCAACCTCTTTACGCCTGGGACTTTATTCCTACACAGTGGTTTATCCTATGATAAATAAATCAGTCTTCATGCAAATGATTTTCTTGTTGGCCCATCCTGCTTGTGTGTTGGACATTTCCTAATGTAGCACCGCTTAATATAGACTCAGACTGAAATCCCTGTCCTAGATAAATGGAGGAAAAACAATAAATAAATAGGTATTTCTTTTGTATACCAAATAAAATTATGTATTTTAAAGATCTATAATCCATAAAAAAGATTACTAATGCATAGTAGCAATGACGAAGTGAGTGCCCACTGATTTCTCCATTTTGTTTTTACCTTCTTGCTCCAGGATAAATGCTAAGGGCTCAGGACTAAATAAATCATCTTCCTAGTCTGATCTGATTTTAGTGTAGGCACATCATCTAGAGGCTCTTCCCTCTCTCCACCTTATACTGACCATCCAATGCATTCCGATGCTTAATACTGAGCTTTTACTTTCATCTTCATCCCAAGTTTCTATTGTTGTAACTACTTCACGCTTCCACCCCTTCAGTTTTCTTAGATTTATATCTGGAAAGTATTATGCACTCAATAAATGGTCACTGAATGAATAATATATGACTTAAAACAAATAAAAGACTAGATAATTCAATTATAAAGAGAGCGCTCATTAATGAATTTGTGATCTCTTCTTTACTACAGCTGTCAGCCTTCCAGCCTTAGCCATGGTGTTCGGATTTTATTTGAATAGCTGCTGTAGTTTTTCATGTCCTCCAGATATTGTAAAATGTCAGTGTGGTTTTTATCGTGTGATGTTACGAAAAAAATGAAATAAAATATCACGAATTTCTACTTCATTAAATTTGGGATTTGTGATCATTTAACATGCTCTGGCCTAAAGGCTACCTTTAATCATATAATAAACAAATGAGTAGCTTAAAGTACACAACAGGAGGAATGGCAAAACCCCTTGGAAAAAGCACATTGGTCTTATGCCAGCGGCCGATACTCAGTATAAGTAAAATTAGGTTGAGTAGATCTACTGCGAAGCACGTTCTGCTTAACAACTGAAACCCCAAAAATCCCACAAAATACAGAACCAAAAAAATCCCATACTTTTCTTTTTAAATTAGGCTTTTCATTTAGTCATAACAGAGATTTCATTTATTCCTAATAGTCTTTTATATAATCATAGAAATTATGTGCTGGATGGGGCATTGCAAATGATGTGATGCAAACTCTCATTTGTAGACATGGAAACTGAGGCCAATTGAGGTGATTTACTGGCATTCCCAACGTGACATATCCAACCGATGTGTCAGCCTGGCCTTCACATCTCAGATGTATCATGTATCACTACCGGCCCATGATACTTCTGTCATTCTTTCTTCTAATTAAAACAAATTAATGAAGTTTTACTACCGTCACAGCACTTTTTGGAAAAAAAAGTAACTTGTTGGCCTCTGTTTCATAAACTATAAAATAAAGGCAGACCAGCTGGTCAGCTCTAAAATTGTATCAGATGCTAAAACTAAATAATCTGCTTTATCTGAACTCTGAACAATTTTTTGTAACTTCCTTAAGGAATATTCATTTTCTGTCATATACTGCAGGTATAAGGCTATATTACAGATCTTGTACAAGACTGTAATTACTCTGAAGGCAAGGACTCCCTTAGACAATCATTAAGCATTTGTAGAAAATGATGCAAAGATCATAAAACTTTTTTTGAGCTGAGAAACTGAGTTAAGAAAAAAATGCTATGATTTCAAGTCTCAAATATTTCATTGGGTCTAAGGAAAACAGATGTTTTTTTCCCCTACTGTGCATTTTTCACATTATCTTAAATTGAGGTCTATATTTAAAGAATTGAATAACCTCATGTGTACTAATGGGAATTAAATGTTTTGCTTCAGCTTTTAAAAAACATTTTTATGCACTATTATATCTTCATGTACCTATATATCCCAATGATATTTCTAGTGGAAATATCAATGAAGTTTTAGTCATGGAGTTAAACACTGATTGATTTCAGCTTATTCTCTAATCATATTAAAACCAAAACATATACATATACATCACAGCGAGTTACCTGAAATATTTTTGTCCTTGTTTGTGGCTAGTTTTCAACAGATATTATTTAAAATTAAGATCAGAGAAAAAAATGTTTTAAAGTTTTAAAACTTATATTCAGTAAAAGCAATGTGAACTATTTTAACTTTGAGATCTGTCATACAACACAAATAGGGTTTCTATACATTTGGCAAGTCAGCTATAGTTAAAATGAAATATTTACCCACAGGCATGAATTATTATTTGGGGGAAGATGGTAAAGAAAAATTCAATTTTGATTTGTGTTTATAGTTTTTATCAAATCACTCCAACAATTACTAATTTTAGAAACAATATTTTTTATGTAACAGAAAATCTTCCAAAACACTAAATTCCTTTTTTTCCTTTGTATGGAATCATTCCCTGAATGCAGGCTACGGGTTGGCACAAAAGATATTTATTGTCTTGAAAAAGTAAAGTCAAACAGATGAAGTACCTATGAAATTATGATCTGTCGACTGAGCGTTCATAGTTAAACTATCTTTGTTAAATTTTCATTCTGAAGCTCTTAAAGTCATGGCACCAATGAGAGCCTGCCAGAGTTACAATTTCCCACCCTGTGGCTACAGAAATGATTGAAGTGGCATTGGGGTCAAGCCTGCGGTTGGTAGAACAGAGCGGGGGCTATCACATCGCTCATTTCATCTCAGTGCATTGGCGTGTTTCTGGAAAAGGAAAAACTGCTTTATTGAGCCGTCTCCAGACATGAGTCAAAGCACCTCACATGCTGCCAGCTATTTGCCGGAAACCCCTCCTGTTAGTACTTGAGGTAGAAAAACACCACTGCCTCCTGCTTTTCTTTCCTTCACTTTTAGGTTAATGCAGCATAGGTGCAGCACCCTACCTGGCATTTAAAAATGTTTTAAACATTTTTGAAATGTTTAAATGTTTGACATTTCATTTATTCCATTTCTTTTTCTATCCTACCATTTCTTTCCTGTTTTTGTCCACTCTTCTGCCTTCTAGCTCCTTCAGTTTCCTAAACCATGAGAAAAGGTGTCAGAATTCATGTAAGGAACGCTTCCCATTTTTTCCACCAAAATTTCTGTCATTCAACCAAGAGAAAGCTTCAATACCTAAGAGAGTCAGGAGAACAAGGAGAATGCCTGTATAATAAGCAGAAACCTATGTAACCAGCTGACTTGTAAAGAGCTCTTTTCTTTATCTTTTCCTTCTGTAAACAAAAAGTCCTAGAGGCTAATCTGCTTACGAGTCCATGGGCCCATCTAGGAAGGAAGACCAGACTATCATATTTCTCCCTGAGATTCAATGTTAGAGAATATTGTTAAGTCAGCGTATTTTTTACAAGCAGAAGTAGGAGCAATATGTAAGAAGAAATTAGAAAAATACGGCCACTGAAATAAAACAAATAATTAGTATATAGAAGAGCCTGGGGCCAATGATTGGTCCTGATACAAAGCTGGGTCCTGGGGTAGGAGGCAACTCTGGGTTTAAGAGAGGAAATGATTTCACCCAAGCCTCCTAAGGCAGATTAGTAGCATGGGGGAAGCACTATGTTTACATTTAAAGAATTGAAACATTGGGAATCTAGGTTATCCTTTCTATCAAGTAAGAGTAATTCTGAGGGGAAGAAAATAAATGGAAGCTCAGGCCTACTTAAACTTCAAGCATATCTGTTAAACTGGTATAGAACTAAAATGTCTTCCTCTAGTATAAATAAACACATTTCATAATAAACTCCTTTAATGTCAAATGTACACTGCACATATCATTTGTTTCTTGATTCAAAATTCTCACATCTTTAAAAAAAAAGGGGCGTGGAATAGATGATTTCCAACCACAATTTTTTTTTTCTCTTGGACTAATTTGTTGTTAATCTTTTCATGATCTGCAATAACTAAATAATGTGGATTATAAATAAAAGATCAGAGTCACACACTCCTTATATTTCAAAATGAGTTAAATAAAGGCATTTTTGTTTGATAAAACCACTAGTTTGTTTTAAGGACTAGCTTTATGATGTTCTGATTTCAACAGAGGGAATTTTAAATGGCAGACTTGCACCTGATGTTTGAGTTCATATATAGACTTCAAATTTGTAATAATCATGTACTCTGCAAGTGGAAAGAGATTTGAAAAACCATCCATTCCAATACCCGTATTTTACAAGTAAGAAGAATAAAAATGAGGAAAGTTATAAGAACTCCCAAGCATAGGACAAGTTTAGGAAAGAACCAAGATTAAAATTCAATTTTAAACCAAGATTAAAACTGAATTATCACCATACTATCTAAGATGTTCCTGAAAAGCTGAATTATTATTTAGCCCCAAAGACACCTGACATATGATTTACAAACTGAATGCAGAATTTGTACAACTACTTCTAAACAGTACAGGATTAAAAGAAAGACTAGGTAAATATTATTTTATGGGAAGCTTGGTATGAGAAATGACACACAGATGTGTATACTGTTTTTGTATGTTTGTATAGCTGATTTACAAAATCGTGTCAGTGTCAGATGTACAGCACAGCAATTCAGTTATATATATATATTATATATTCTTCTTCAGATTCTCTTCCCTTATAGGTTATTACAAGATACTGAGCATAATCCCTTGGGGTATACAGTAGCTCCTTGTTCTTTAACTATTTTATATATAGTAGCATGTATATGTTAATCCCAAACTCCTAATTTATCCCTCTCCCACGCTCTTTCCCCTTTGACAGCCATAAATTTGTTTTCCACGTCTGTGAGTCTCTTCCTGTTTTGGAAATAAGTTCATTTGTATCTTTTACTGTTGATAAGTTGTCTTTCTCAAAACTGCTAAGAACTTAATGGTGAAAATTTGAATATTTATTTTCCTAAACTTTATTTTGTTACATTTTTATAATGCCTTTAACTGCAAATAAACGTTTCCACTGGTAAAGTAAGGATGCATTTTGTTTAAGTACCATGAATGCTAAAAAGTAAAAATAAATTTCAGAATTAATGTTTGGTTATTAACCATTTCCTGTGAGAAAGGAGACAGTACCTCTGCTTGGCATGTTTCTGGGAAAATTACTTAAATATAATATAATTAAAAGACATGCTTTAGGTTCATGGAAAGCTTAAAAACTACCTAAAGGGAAAATTTAAGCAAACAAACAAAAAACCCCAGCTACACTTTAATTCTTCCTTGCTTTCAACAAACACATACTAAATGCTGGGAATAAAACAGGTAGTGGGATGGGTGTACTCCGACTTCCACACATTGAAAGGGAAGACATCATCGAACACTGAGCCCCGGGAAAGGACAGTCACAGGGTGTTAGGAGAGCACCAGCGATGCGCCTGGACCCGTAAACCTGCTGAACAAAGACGGGGGAGGAAAGTGATAGCCTAGGCTCTCCAAAGTCTGCAACAGATGGAAGGGATGTTTGATGAAAAGAGATGGTTCCACGGAGAAGAATCAGTTTGTGCAAAGGCTGAGCAGCTTGAGGTAGGCTAGAACACTTGTGAAAATGGGAAGGTTCCACCCTGACTAGACTATGTCTACATGGGATGTGGCAGAGAGAGGCTAATATTGAGAAGAAGATCCTTGTGAACCATAATAGGATTTTCTAGTTTGTTGTCAGAGCAATGGAAAAATTGTTGAAGAGTTTATCAGCATAAACTAGTGAGAAACAAAAATCAGATGAATAATTGAGGACTGGCTCTGGAGGACTCCTTATGTGCTAGAGGACGACAGGAAAGCTGAAGGTAAATCACTGGAGGTGTAAAGTCTTCCAGGAATAACTGGACTTCAGGGGGACTTAAAAGGTAAGCGATATATGGCCAGGTAGTAAAGAGGAAGAAGAGGATTGTAACAGAAACAGGTAACCCGTGAATAAAAGCAGGCACTGTTTGTGATACTGAAATAGAGTCGATTTGACAAAAACAGTTTTAAGAGAGACAGGATAAATAAGATCCACAGAATCAGCTGAATCACGGAGATAGAAAATAAGAAAGTGTAATTTATCTTCAATTTAAAACTCTGATGACTTTTGAGCCATGTAGTATGGGACGGAGGGGATTCCTTCTGAGCCCAGGAAATCCATTCAGAGACTATTTCAGAAACTAAGGCTGGAAATGGCCAGGAACTCTGCTAGGCTTGGATGGGAGGTCTGGAAGAGCTCACAGGATGAACGCCGGGGCCGGTGTGAGTGGGGCACAGCTGCGGACCGTACAAGAGCAGGGCGCCTCTCTGTCCCATCCCTGCTGCATCCCCACCTTGTACATGCACATGTGGCTCAGGAGGAAAGCTGGAAGGCGGAGTTAGTCTGTCTACAGAAGGCTGATGCATTTGTTTTCGAACATGTTTTTTTCAGTATGTGGCCAATTACATGAATCTCAAGGTCTGAGGAAGGACTAAAACAATGGCAAAAATTGAGATCTTAGAAACTACAAGAGCCCCGAGGAAGAGGATATGAAGAAATAAGTATCGAGTTTTCCTGTTCACCCTTTAATCTTCTGGACAGAAGTGGTAGGATTAGGAGACATGCTGATGGCAAATGTAATTTCTCTCCAAGTTGTTACAGAAAACTGGCACTTCCTCAATGATACATATCAACACAATTTCAATAAAATTTTGCATCAGCTGCAATAGAATTATTCTTGAACTGCTTTTACAGTAATAACTCGTCATCATTTTCCCTTTATCTTGTTGTCTATTTGATCATTTCTTTCTGCTTATTAATCTCTCCAAAATTGAAGAAGGTAACAAAGATATAAAAATAAAGATTAAAAAATGCATGACTTCTTTGAGATCTCGTAAAATTTTTGATGAGAAATAAAGATAAAAATTAATCAATTCTCTACTGACTGGTGGAGATTATTGAGGTAGAAAAACTAGAAAATATTTTAAATAAATGTAAGTATTATTTAAAATAACATTAATTATATGTGGTTGGGTAAAGGGTGTAGATTTTTGAATAAGTACATTTCAATTAATATGTTTTTGCCTACAAATTACTCTTTCAAATACGATTTAAAAGCATTTTTTTCTAAAATATGTTTCATTGTCTCTATCCCATCATGTTTGCAGAACTCTTTTCCTTGCGTGTAACACAAAAGCCAACTTCAGTTTGGTACTAACGAATTATTACAAATACTAAATTAATAAAATATGAATTAATGAAGGTTTATTATAAATGCTTAACTGAATTTTACCACATTTTAGGTTTTTTCCTGTTTCTCACTGGTACCTATAATTGGAAATTTGCTATTGGGTGGAATAAAATCACACAAAAGGTTTTTTTTTTTTACTATATATATACCTTTTGTGTGTGTGTGCTGTTAAGCCTCATTTCAGCAACAAAGAATTTAGAAAAATTCTGATGGTCCTCTACTTGTATTTAAATTGAAATTTTAATAACTACAGAAAAGCAGAAACTATTTCTCTATGAGTGTTGAGCAACTTCTACCATAAACAACTCTCCTACTGTTACAAAGAAATAGATCAATAATAAAGAGGTTTATGGCATTTGATGGGACAGGTATCCTTTAATTTTTTTAATTAGTCCCCTTTTAAAGACTCTGAGTGCCTTTGAAACAGGTATTGTGACAAGACCAAAAACTCCATTAGCCTCTGTTTAACCAGAGAATGAAGATTGAGGGAGTCACATTTTCCTTCTCCTAATGAATCTGCTTCAACACAACCGGGTCTTATTTCATTTACCCAATGGCTGCCAAGCCTCCAAGGGCACTTTCTACTGATTTTATGTTTAATTTTTCTGGAAGTAACAACACATCCTCTTCCAATCCGGTTGTCCTCTGAAACATTTCATTTCCAAATTCATCAGCATCTTTTATCACACCAGTCACAGCAGTTTAAATTATTTACCTTAACATATCCCTTTACTCATAAGCTACATCAGAAAAAATAAAACTCTATGAAAAAGTTGATTAATAATACTGAAGGGACTCATAGAGATGAATATGTATATCTTAAAATAATTCAATCAATTCAACTTTGTCAATCTTAGGTTTTTGCAATTTTAACAATTGTATAAATTATTTTTTTAAAATTCTCCCAAGAAATCAACAAACCAAGGGAGTAAAGAGAGCAAAACTAATTTTAAAATATTTGATTAAGTAAATCAGAAGAAATATCAATAAGAAAATCATAATAAAAGCTAAAATGCAGGATAATATTTCAGAATTTACAATAAAATTTTCAAATGAAATATTTATTTCATTTTCATATAAGAACAAATATGAGCATTTTAAACAGTGACGACTTTTTTCTCTTGTTAAACATTTTTGCTTTCCATTCTTTCCTTAATACCATATTTTTGACCCAATCTCATCATTGTCACAAAAAGTATATTTTTAACCATCAATTTTGCTTAACATAAAAGAGCAATCCTTAATTGCTACTTTAAAAAGGTGATATGAACAAGATGGTATGAGGGGGCTATCATCATTCAATTCAGTAATTCATAAGAAATGGCCCCCATGCGCAAAAGACATACAGAGGATATAGTGACTGGTGAAATAGAGTTACATATGATACAAACTCCCTCAAGTTCTTTTCTAATGGAGGTGTATAATTGAGCAGCCTTAGAAAAGAGTGGCAATTGGTCCTAAAGCGAGTACCAAGAACTTAAGCTACTTAAGAACAAACTAATATTCTTGTGATAGTGCCATTGTCAGAGTAATCGTTCCAGATCAGAAAGGAAAATAAAGACTGCCACCTATAAAGATGAATTTTTTTTTCTTTTCTGCAGTTGCCCCCAACCATAAGTCCCCATTCTTTATCATCTACAGAATCTAACATGATTATAGCCTGAGGTGTTATCAGCGCAGTTTTTCAATGATACTTAGCTCACACAAAGACTAGGCAGATAATGTATTATTATTTGAGATCAGAATTTGCCTGGAGGTTGTGTGATGTCGCTAATGTGATTTCTGCTTTTTAAAGAAGCATTTTCTACCCATGAATTACAAGTTTTTTTTTAATTAGGTTTTTTACATTTTAAAGGTCTTTGATAATAAATCATCCACAGCATGTCTACTGCCAACCACAGATGCCATCTCTCTCAGCGCTGTTTTTAACATACTTTATAATTAATCACACAATTAACTGCTTTTAGGAAACAGTTTTGTTTCCATACCCAGTCCATTATTTCGCCTTCTAAATATATCCTTGGTTCATGAAAAATACAGTGTGGAATGCACGGTGTAAAAAAATCATGGAGTATTATAAAGGCAAAGGCTAGATATAATCAAATTAATCTCAGTGATGGTCAGGCATATGTTCAAATATGTTTCCTCTCCTTTAGTCCATCAATTTCTAAACCTATCATTCAAGAGCCAACTCAAAGTTCATTTCCTCCACGGAGTAATACTATTACTTGTGGAAAAGTTATCTAACACACTAAGGAAATAAGGTGTTCTAGGGCTAGGCAATAGAATATAAACAATGTAGATCCCGACTTCAAGAAGCCCAGTCTAGATAGAAATAGATGACTACAAAACAAAATTGCAAGTTCATTAATAGACACATGCAAAAGTTAGTATGGAAATAAAGAAAATGGTCCTTATTTTGTTCTGGAAGTCAAGGAAGGCTTTCTGGAAGCAGAGAGGTATCAGTTAGAAGGAGCAGGTAGTGGTCAGGTGGTTGACTGGCTGGGGACAGTGGGAGTGACCCGAGTTACGGGGAAAGGGCAGGGGGTGGGTTTCCCAAGAGGAAGTGGTGGCGAGAGCAAAGGAACAGAGTGGGGAACAGCACGGGCTGTAGGAGCGCCACAAGCAGTCTGCATCACTGGTGAAACGGAGGGAAACCAGGAACGGGGAAGCGGTGGGTGAGGAGGCCGCGGACGTGCGGGCACAGAGGCTTGACCGGCAGGACCTCGCAAATGACACTTAGGAGTTTGGAATTCACCTCAGAGGCAGTGGAAACCTTCCAAATGTTTTGAGCAGGAAAGAAAAATCCCAGGTTTGTGTGTGTGTGTTTTGTCTTGATTTGTTTTTTTAATATATTTGTTTTAACCCCTGGAGGCTACTGGAATAATGTCTTTAAGAAGTACGGTTCTAAGGAAAGTGAGGGTATGGATGCATTATTTCAGCCTAGTGATAATGAGCACAAAAATAAGGGTATTTTGAAGGGATGGAGACATTTGGGGGAGGACAACATGTTCAAGAAATACTGGGGAAGCAAGAGTGGATATACGTACATATAAAGCTGATTCACTTCGCTGTACACCTGAAACTAACACAACATTGTAAATCAACTCTACTCCAATAAAAATTTTAAAAAAGAAATACTGGGCAAGTAAAATGACAAGATAAGGTGCTGTTTTAGAACAGAGGGTTAAAGAGACGTCAAAGACCCTAAGGTTCAACATGTGGCCCCAGTGAGCATTCCAACGCCACCCTTCCAAAGTGACTTTTGGCAAATTGTCAATATTTAACACATTTTAATTTACGTACCAAAACTATAAAATGGAAATGAAGTGCTATCAGTTAAAGTGCTCATGAAGTGCTCATGAACTGTTAATATTAGTTGAAATGCTTCATATAAAGTACCCACACAGTGTCAGGCACATACTATGAACTCAATAAAAGCTAGTCAGGTATTAATAATTAACACTATCAGGAATTGCATATAGATATTAGCCCCGCTGACTGAAAAAGAGGAAAATAGAAGGACTGATCAGTTTAGGAGAAAAAAAAAAAGATGGGTTCAATTTTGGAAATTCCAGGTAACTATGTAGGAAGACATCTATGTGGAAATGCCAAGATATTACAGTACCAATCTAATCCCAGGGAAAGTATGATGGTTGAGAAAATCAATATGACAGTTATGGAACCACGAAAAAATGTGGAGCGATAAAATTTAAGATAAAAGAAAAATGATATGCCCTAAGGAGTGAAAATAGAAATGGGAGGGGTGTCAGTCTAACTTGGATGGTATAGGGTCACAGATGCCATGGGTATAGGGAGTCTGAAGAAGGAGAGAGTGGCTAGCAGAGATAAAAGTCAAAATAAAGTCCAGTAAGACAACTGAAGGTGCTCAGTGGATGTAGCAAATAGGATTCTAACAACCTCCTATTTGCTAGTGAAGTCAGTCAGAGAGAGAGAAACAAATACCATATGCTAACACGTATATATGGAATCTAAGGGGAAAAAAATGGTTCTGAAGAACCTAGGGACAGGAGAGGAATAAAGATGCAGACATAGAGAATGGACTTGAGGACACGGCGAGGGGGAAGGGTAAGCTGGGACAAAGTGAGACAGTGGCATGGACATATATACACTACCAAATGTAAAATAGCTAGTGGGAAGCAGCCGCATAGCACAGGGAGATCAGCTCGGTGCTTTGTGACCACCTAGAGGGGTGGGATAGGGAGGGTGGGAGGGAGAAACAAGAGGGGGGAGATATGGGGATATATATATACGTATAGCTCCTATATAGGAGATATGGGGATATATGTATACGTATAGAGGAGATGTGGGGATATATGTATACGTATATCATTTTGTTATATAGCAGCTACTAACACACCAATGTAAAGCAATTATACTCCAATCAAGATGTTAAAAAAAAAACAAAACCAAAAACAATTGTGTGGGCCAAGGATGTGAGGCCAGAAGGAGGCAGGCTGAGCAGGGATCAGAGTTGAAAGGTTAGAGCAATGATTGGAAATTGCTCTTCCAAGAAATTTCATGAAAGCAATGAAGAGAAGAACAAAAGAGGGGAGACTGGTCGAAGGGAAGCTTTGTGTGTGTAGGCGCACATGTGTGCCAGAGTACGGTAGCTATGTCTGTTTTTAATTATTGCAGAGTGGAGATCATTTGGAGAAATAGTTCTTAGAGAGGAAATGACTGGTGACACAAGGCAGAGAAGGGATGAATTGGGCGAGGCCTTGGAGGAAGCAGTAGAGGTTTGTGTTAATTGTGTGGGTAAATGATTTGGCTTTGAAGCAGCTTTCATCTCCTGAACCTAAAAGGAAATAGATTAGAAAGGTATCGATGGACACAGGTTTGTAAATATTTTGGAGGATAAAACGAAAAAAAAAAAAAATTCCAGATGCTTGAAATTTTCTCGATAAATGACAGAAAAAAAGTCATCTGCCAGGGGGCCAGGAGATCGGATTTGGAGAAGACTGGTGAAGGTTTGAGATCACTGGAAGCAGAAAGAGAATGTGAGTTCACAAAGGACAATAAATGGCTTGAAAAGTTATCTACAGATGTCTTGCTGTAACTCAGACAATGAATTTATCATGGATCTCAAATGCACAACAGTGTGACTTTTTCCAAATAGATTCATGTCTGGGTGTAAGAATATAAACTGTGAATGCTAGTACTGATGCCAAGTTACTGGATAAGAATATACAGAACATTGTACAACATCAAACAATTGGCTGAAATAGTTATGATTATCAAATATGGGGTCCAGGCTCTAGAGAATGAAGAGTTCTGGAGAGAATAATAGAACAGAAAAAATAAAGCACTCCAGGGACTGGAGAGTTCAACAGGGTTTACTTTACTGGAAAGACCCCCGTCTCCACTCAAACTCCTGGCTCCCTGACTCTGGTAAAAGCTCACATACATAACTCGTCACTGCTGTGGCCACTGGGGCTGACATCTCAGCCAGGGTGGGTCAACCATACACCTGTACCTGGTCACTCTGTTCAGGCTGGGTCCTCCTATCCCCTAAGCAGGTCCATTAGGGTCCTTCCTGGGATTTATCTAACTGAAGCTGAGGAGAAAGTCTTCCTTTTCTTTTGGTGGAATTCTGAGTATGTAAGTTCAACCTCATGAGGGAATCAAGGCAATGTTACAAGAAAGGTGGGTGTGAGAGAGAAAGAAGGAGAGGACAGAGGAAGGCAGCGAGATGGGAGAGAGGAGAGAGAGAATGGCAATGATGATATGATGGCTGTTTGGGCTTCTTACGATCATTGTGAAAAAAACACACACAATGAGGGACTAATACAATGTTGCAGAGTCCCAACCCACAGCTTTCTGAGCAGATGCGTCTTGACATGCATGCGCTTTTTCAAAGAGCTAAGTCTTTATTTGCAGTTTAATAAAGGTAACTGAATGAAAATTAAGCTAGTTAAATTATCCTATATATCTGAACACTTTGGCAAAGTATCCTGAAGAAGAAGAGGGCAGCAAGGAGCAATATGTGCTCCCCAAAAAATTTAAAAAAAAAAACACTTTTTTTCCAGTTAAATGATTCTTTTGCTGCATTTTTTTTTTTTACATTATCCAGAAGTTACATACTAAATTGAGCTCATATCAAATTAAGCTCAAAGCAGTCAAGTTTAAAAAATTGTCTATCTGGTCTAATTTAACTATGAATGAATGTTCAGTAGAGCTTAAAATTTAGAGTAGCTAAAAGAGGTAATAAGAGAATGCTTTCATTTGGCTGTAGCAGAAGTTACCAATTGTATTTTTTTTACATTCGTCTTATATAGATCATTCTATAAAAGTTCGCTTTAGAACTTATAAGAATGATTGGAATTAATAATTTCTGGACCAAATAAGCCAATTCATCAAATACTCATCAGGTGAAAACTGTTCAAGTATTTACTGATTGCTTACTATATGCTAGTTAATCTATTTATATCAATATGTCAATAGATTACAACTCTCACACACAAGAGTAATATAAACAGATAGAATTCATCTTTGCCAAATTTATGGGCCTTGAAACCATATTAAGACTTATTTGAGGGACTTCCCTCGTGGCGCAGTGGTTAAGAATCCACCTGCCAATGCAGGGGACACGGGTTCGAGCCCTGGTCTGGGAAGATCCCACATGCCGCGGAGCAACTAAGCCCGTGAGCCACAACTACTGAGCCCACGCACCACAACTACTGAAGCCCATACGCCTAGAGCCCGTGCTCTGCAACGAGAAGCCACCGCAATGAGAAGCCCACGCACCGCAACGAAGAGTAGCCCCCGCTCGCCGCAACTAGAGAAAGCCTGTGCAGCAACGAAGACCCAATGCAGCAAAAAAAAAAAAAAAAAAAAAAAAAGATTTACTTGAAAACTGTAATATCTGAAGAAGAGGAGCCATTAATTTAGCAGGTTCTACCATGTGGTTACGTTTACCCTTTATTTATAGCTCAGGCTCATTTCCCTACCCAGGCTGAAGTATGAGATTAATTCCCCCAGATCACTCACTGCAAAATTTATCAGCTTTTGAACAACTTAGTCTGAACACCACTCCGTCTTGGCAAAACCTCCCTTCGGGATCAAGCCTTTGTTCCTCCAGGAGAGCTGCTGCTTTCAGCCTTAGCCAGACCCACCACCATCATCTCTCTTGAATTGCTCAGGTATGTCATGCATGAGACTAGTCAGATCTCCAGTACAGTGAGTGAAGATGGAGAACAGTGGCCAGGACCAAGGCCTGGGGCATTCCCACCTCCAGACATCAGGAGAAGAGATGGATCAAGTCAGGAGTGAGCAGTGAGACGGGAAGAAAACACCCAGGTCGGATGCTGCAGGTGAGTCAATGAAGATGAACACTCAGAAGGGACATTAGACTCAGCAGGATGGTGTCTGCTGATGACTGTAACACGAGCAGTTTAAACAGAGAGACGGGGCAAACTCTGATTGCAGTGGGCAAAATAGAAAACAAGAGCAGATTAACTGATAATCTTGTCTAAAGAGAACTCACTCAAGGGGGTTTGCTGCAAAGAGGAACAAAGAAATCGGGGTAGTAACTGTTGGAGGAAGTGATGCTAAGAAAAGATTTCTTTTAAATGGAAGAAATAAGAGCTGGTAGGAGTGACAGAGTAGAGAAGAAAACGTGATAGTGAGGTAGAGAGGGCAGAAAATGGCTTATCGATGGCCTTGAGTAGGTAACGGAAGATGGAATTTGGTACAAGTAGCACTTGTGGAATGAATGGAAGAATGAATGAGGAATAAATGAATGGATCATGTAAAGGCTTTTAACATTTACAATAACTATATTAAAATATTTATAAATAAGCCAAATTAAATAATGCTCCATCCATAGAGTCTTGAAAAATAGTAAAAGAAAAATAGACCATGTTATACAAATATTAAATCAATAAGATTTTGGTGAGTACCTATTATAGAATGAGTAATGTCTGATATTATAAAAATAAAAGTCAAAGACATGTTTGCTACCCTTAAAGTATGTAATACATAGTACAGAAAAATATAGCATGTGTAATCAACAAATTTATCTATGTTATTTAGTATTTAAAATATTGTTATATTAACTATTGATATTAAATATAATTAAACTGTTGTTATTATTACTTTTTGACGGATGCAAACAGGATTGCTAAACTACTCTAGGAGAAACTAATCGTCTTTCCTTAGTCAGCTTCATGTACCGCCAGGTCTCAGGCTGGTCTTAACATTCTGGAAACTTTCCTCTTTTGCCTAGTGTTCACCCTGGGATTAGGACTCATTGCCCTCAGGACCATATCATTAGGGGTGTTCTTTTATTCTTCCAAGGCAATCTACTGCCCAGGACACCAACTTTTCTTTATTGTTGGTTTCCTTTTCCATTTTCCTACCACAGACTTTCCGCATACAATTTTATCATCTTAGGGTCACTAATGGTTCAGAGCTCAGGCTCAGAGCCAGGCTGGCTAGGGTCTCAGACGCTACCTGTAGAGACATCTGTGCATGTATTAACCTCCCCATGCTTCAGCTTGTTCATCTGTAAAATGAAGCTAATGACAGCACATGACTCATAGAGCCTTTGTGAAGATTAAATGAGTAAATACATGGGGAGTAAGAGAGGCACGTGTGGCAACAGTAAGTACTCACTGAATTGCAATCAACTGTATTTGCTCAGCTCCCTGTGAACTGGGCCTCAGACACCTACAAGACGTGCCACTGAAACAAAAGAACGGCCCTAGGTCTGCCTCAGTCCTAGGTGGGAAAAGTGACTCCTGTATCCAAACCATGCAGCCAGTGTAAAAACTGGGATTCAAATCCAAGGCTATTTACAACTGCCTATGAAAATATCCAAGCTTTTTGGGACTCACACACTCTCACGGTCTGCACTGCGGCAGGTGCTCAGGGGTTTCCTAAACCACACGCCTACCTCATACAGTGCTCTGCTCCGAGCCCCAGGTTCACTTCCAAATGTCTTCTCGATGTCTCCACTTCGGAGGCCCTGCTAGAGTATCCAGTAAAATACATCTGGAGCCAACCTCGTGTTCTCACTACCCACATTCCTTACTTCCCATCCAAGGAGTCCGACTTGTAATACCTATTTTTCCCACCAGTGCTACAGTCTTTCTCCACGTGCCATCTCATTTAACTCTTAAAACAACTTTGCGAGCTATTATTAGTCCCATTTTGCAGATGAGGAAAATGAAGTTCAGGAAGCCTCAACCACAGCACAGAATACCACACAGCCAGTAAAATAGTATTTCAAAAGCAAGGTTAATTATGTGGGTAAAACTCTCAAAAATTGGTAAGTGAGGTGTAACAACCAAATTTCTAATTTTTTAAAATAGTGTAGACATACTATATGATACATATATGCAAATAGTAAATATATAGTATATATATATGTGTGTGTGTCTTAAAAACTGGAAGACACTACATCAAACGGCTAACAGCGATACTCTTCTCTGGTAGGAAGGAGATTTTTGAAATTTGACTTGGGGCATCAATACTTGTCTACTCCAGCTGATAAGAAAAAGTGAAGACAGACTTTCAGGTGGTATAAAGGGACTGTGCAGAAGGTAACAGGGAGCACTGCAGACAGGTGGGTCGACAGAGACAAGAGTCAGCAGCTAATTATGGGAACCCAGGCAGCGAACTAGAGAATCAATGTAAGGCTCAGAAGGACACAGAAGCGGGAAGAGAAAGGATGCTTTAGTATCTGAAGAAGGACTAACACAGAAAATGAGTTCATCTCTTCATGGTAAGCCTAACAGATGCGAATTTTCTCTGACGCCTATTTCTGATGCCTAATTGAGAGAATATTCTCCACAC
This sequence comes from Balaenoptera borealis, assembly GCF_965194805.1. Classification (NCBI taxonomy): domain Eukaryota; kingdom Metazoa; phylum Chordata; class Mammalia; order Artiodactyla; family Balaenopteridae; genus Balaenoptera; species Balaenoptera borealis. Next base: position 35,101,234 of record NC_138880.1, on the reverse strand, counting down.
TACTTACTGAAATACTGCTGTTGCTGTATTTTGCTCACAACAATTGCCCACATTGAAATGCCCTCTCTGTCAATGTGAAGCTCACTTTGAACTTGTGACTCAGGCTCCCCACTTTCTCCACCTGGTCCAGCTGACTAGGATTTTTTTCACTTTTGAATGGCTATAACTTTTATCTGGTCAACTTTGCTGATGTTAATTACATAGTAATTCTACTGACATACAAATATTGCAATGCATATCTTATCCTGACAACCATATTGTAAGTTTCTTAATTGTTAGTACCATACCTTATGTTTTTATGTCATTGCATAAAGCTTTTAATGTAGGGTCTTACATGTAGATCTATTCAATAAGCATTTGCTAATTAATGCACCGAATTTTAGATGCACAAGAAGTCTTCACAAGTAAAAATATTAGCAGAAATAAAGACCTGATTATGATCTCTACAAATTATTTCAATATAATTAATGTGTATGAATTTAAAATAAAACTTTAAATAAAGTATTAGTGTTGAGATTTCCATATAATGAATCAAGAAAATTCAAACTAACGTTTCCGTTAGTAACCATAATTTATTTCCTTATGCACATATAACATCCCATTGCTATTAATTTACAGTTAAGTTTTATATATAAGTATGTATGTAATAAATAATCCTGACAATAAAAAATATAGACTACTACAATAATGCCTAAAATTACGGTACACAGGAGAGCTTTCTACCTCTACTTTAAAATTAAGAATATTTTTGAGAATTTCCCAAAAGTGGCTCTCTAGAGTTACACGTTCATGTATGCCACATGACCATCTGTGTTCACCACTTCTTTCTACTTGTTCAACTCCTCCCCTGGCAATAATTTTCCCACATATTCTTCTATGATTACCTTAGCCTTTTAATATCTCTTAGACTTTAACTCCTAAAACTCTTTGGAATTATACTTATCATATATTTATTGAATTATTTATAACATAGTATTTTTAAATCAATTACTACAAACATTTCTCACAATAAGCTAGTGATTTGTAAAAGGGAAGTGTTCTCATACTAATTTTAATTGGGGACAATGTATTCAGTGCAAATGTTAAAAGACACACATCAAAGGACTGCTAACAGAGTAACCACATTCACATTTTCTGATTCTTAATTTAATGTTCTCTGTATTTACCAACAAGGTCTTGAGAGTCTTAGAACAGATCATTTTATATTCTTATAGTGTCATTAACATTTTCATCTAGGTGCTCTAATTTCCAAACCAAAGTAAACACCGGTCAGAGATTTTATTTGAAGCTTTTGGTTTCCACAAGTTGGCAGACGAGCAAACGAATAGCAGTCACTTGGGAAATATGTGTTGTTCCTGAAAATGTTGGTAATCATTTCCAAATATTTACGATGGCTCATCCAAAAGCAAAACAACAACAGCAACAAAGTCTCCCTCAGTATTGCAGAGGTCAATTTCTAAAATAAATGTCATATCACTACTTTACATATTAGATTTTAAAATTCAAAAAAGCTCACAAATATGGGAAAAAAGGAAATTCATACTAGTATGTCTCAAAGTAGTCTCTGTGTTACATGATTTGTTCCTTTAAAATATGGATTGCTGGGTGAGGGAGATGTCATAGGGATTCACATTTTTATGAATTTCTAGTAGGTCATTCTCATGCCCACTAAATTTCAAGGACTCACTTCTACACGTTTATGGGTAGAAAATTCCATACCATCTTTCAATTTGCTTCCTAAAATGACTAATGACATTAACACATGGAGTCATTTTATTGCTTAATTTTTTTTAGAATTTAAGAATTTTACTCATTAAAAATCTGATAAAAATCTTAAATTAGTTAAAAATCTTAGTTAAAAATCTTATATTAAAATTTGTAATTCTAAAACTCTATGTTCAGTTATTCAGGAGATGTGGAAGTATTTGTATTCCCAATAGGATTTTTTTTCCCTAGGAATACAAAGGAAATACACCTTCTGATACTGAATTTTACATTTAATCTATTATGCTTTTGATCATTATCATTACAAACTGGGCAAATCATTTTTCAGCTTAAAAATCTGTATGGGTCTAAATTCATCTAGATTGAGGTAACAAGGTACACACTAAAGTTCGATCTGTTTTTACGACAAAAATACATCCTATCCTCTCACAAAAATAACTGAAAGGATATTTTCTTTAACTTTTAAAGATAATTTACATTTGAGCAAAGAATGTGTACATTGAAACTACAGCCCTGAGCTCAGTTTAGCAAGATTATAGACACTTATATATGAAGGGTCTGTTAATAATTAATCATACAGCACTAACTTTGCTATAGTTATAAATAACATTTCTCTTATTTAGATGTTATATTCAGAAAATTACCTCTTTTCAGAGAAACATCTATACTGAATTAAAATAACTCAAAGAGGTTTTTTTGGAGAAATAATGCAAACACTGGGAAAATGTTCCTTTTAGGGGGGGCATTTGTTAGCATTTGGAGACACATTAAAAAATGAATCACCTTTATTCACTTCTGTTACAAACATGTAGTCAAATTATCTCTACTAAATTCCTCCTGTGACTGGTATAACAAAATATTAAGGCCTGCAGCTGGCATGTCTTCTGGATGCTGAGGCAGTTAAAAAGTATAAATGATTAAAAGACTAATCAATATAATCCACATAATCAATAGGATCTAGGATACCAGACCCTTGCACGTTTCAGTCCCTGTGACCAGAGGAAGACAGAAGGAAAAGAACGCAAATGACTTGACCCTAATTGTGCACAATTCAAAGCATATGTCATATAAAATGACTATATCATCCAGATTCAAGACTTTGTCTCTTAATACACTAAATTCTAAAGTCAGATATTATGAAATATATATCAAGTTGCAAGAACACATGGTGCCTGCAGAGGTCAATTAAGGTAACCTTTAAGATACTTTCTGGAATAATTGATTAATGTCAGCTAATGTAAGAAAGTGTCACTTAACGTGTGATTCTAGCACTAGTGAGAAAACATTTCATGTTATTGTCTATGTAAAACAGCATATTTTTAGAGAAAATTTAAAAGTTTTCTATGGGATGTTAAATTGTTTTGTACTTCAAAACTGACAATCTATTCCATCGCCTCTGTTAAGACTGACGTAAATAGGTTAGAAAATGAGTAGATACCCTATTTATAACGTCGGGTAAAAAAATCAAGGATAACAAAGCATTTGATGAAAATGTTTGCTATTATATTTATGCAAAACCAAAGTTAACTGAATACATGAGGTAAAGACTTCTAATTGCATTCCATAGGTGATGGAAAGATCAGTAAGGTCATTCAACTCCCCAAATCTACCATAATTGAGTGTCCAATGCCTAAAACTTATTTCACTAATTTTTCCTGAATATTCTTTAATTAAATGAAAATACTAATAGAATTATCTTATAATCAGGCATCCATATCTCAATGTGAGTTTTTTTGAACATATTTTCCAGTCTGGCAGCCCTGAGAACAGTCTTCTGAGGAAAAGAAGAGAGTATAAAGGAATAAGGCAGGAATGTGTTTCTCTTAGACAAGGCATAGTGTTAGTGGACCCTGAGAATTATATTACAGAGCTGAGTTCTGGGAATATTAGTTTCCCTCATAAATTTGTTTTTTGAGGTCTCATTTTCTATTCTCTAAGGGTCCTGCAATCTCTTGGACGGCTTAACATCTCTGCAGGGGAGAGAAAAAATACTAGGTTGTTGAAATATTTTGATATTCTTGATCCTCTTTTCTACATGGGAGGAGACCTTTGTGAGTAAGCAAGTGCTGTAGCTGTTATAGGTTATTACTGCTCTCCTCTCAATAGAGCCATAGGCCTCAGTATCCATGAAGTGGCCAAGAACTGACTACTGTCCAGGACCACAATATAAAATCACACCATAAGGTATCAGCTTACAGTCCTCTCCAAATCTTAAAATATGAGTTCCTCACAAATTATTTTGGAAATATAATAGGAACAAATTAAATAGCTTTTCATGGACATTTTTGGGCTGCTTTGCCTTATTTTTTAATACTAGAATATTATTTCCCACTTTATACACACACACACACACACACACACACACACACGAGCGTTCTGATCACACCAAATGAAAGTCTTTCAATGTATAAAAATCATCAGCAAATTACAGAAATACCACCATTAGAATTAGAATTGGGGAGGTGCCATAATGTAGAGACTACGTTTTGTCCAAAGGTGTAGAAGTGACCCTCTAGTATACAACAAATTAACAAAATATATTGAGAAATATGTGGGTGAAAGGAGAAAACTTGGAGGCTTTGAGAAAGAGCAACCAGAATCTCTGGCCTCCTGAATGGAGACTGCCAAAAGGATTCTGATGATTTGTAGAATGCTGAGTCACCCAGGAAGGTCAGCATGCGATAGAAGTCCAGCGGTAATGGTGAAACATCCTGAGCCCAGGAGGGCCGAAAAGAGAGGATCTACCTCTTTCTGTTCCTCATCCTTGATGTCAAAAGACGCATCCTCAGCTATCATGAGGAAGGTAAAATAAAACCTAAATATTAAGGATTTCCTTTTTCAGAAAAGTTGAGGGTTGGGAGGCTTTCCATTTTTATATACTATCTATATTGCCAATGATAAATATTATGCCAACTAAAATCACTTTTAAAATATATTTTAAAGGGAAAGAATACCATGAGGTTATGGCAATAGATTTTCCCAGAATTAATACATGCCAAAGAGAGATATTAATGAGAATACTGAGACCTTTGGTGTCTGCATGGAAATTTGCAAACTCTTTTGTACCAAAACTCTATTTGCAAACCTGAAGCCTACCTCTGGGTTCTATAAAAGCAAAGAATGTATATTTTATTCTTGTAATTCCACCAGCAACAGGGTATTCAGCAATGACTAGGCTTTCTAAAAGCATATGCCAAATAAATTAATGCATTAATAAATATGGGAACAAATATTATAAAATTAAACCAATGATATGGTTTTGCAGAGATGCAGTTATATTCATTTAGTTTACTGAGCACATACCAGGTACTATTTTGGCCAAAAGTATACCCTGAATAAGCCAAAGAGTCCCTGTCCTTGTGGAGCTGACAATCTCAAAGATCACAGTTACATTATGGGACCCTCTTTCTGAAAGGATAAGATGAGACAGGATAACATTTCTGGGTGTCCACTGACATTTCTAAAGTAGAGGGTCTGGAATAATTATGAACATTTCTTCTAAATCTATAACTCTGTAACTATTCTAACAATGATGATTAAGTAGACTAGAGGAAATTAAAGGAGACACTTTCTCTTCCTTCTCCATAAGCCCTCAAGCAGATAAACTTAGAAAATCTCTCTTTAAATTTTACTGACAACAGCTATGATTTTGTTGACAAGTAATTGGAGCTAAATCTACAGAGTCTGTCTAAAGAGCACTTTTCTTAAAAGCAACCATGCTTAAATAGTACTTTTGGTAAAGCTCATTAAAAAATCTTAAATTACACAAATTTAATAGAAAGTTGTCATATAGAAATTTCCATTTCATGTATATGATCTAACTATATTGATGCTTAATTACTGCATTGTCTTATGTGTCCTTTGTCTTTCTCAATAAAGACTTATGAAATGAGTGTAATCTTTAGAGAGTACACTTACTAAAATGAGTATAATACTTACTGAAATTTGCAATCCTTCTGGATTATACAGTTATGCAAATAAAGTCAATGATCAAAAATTTTACCTTGACAAAAATTAAATGTTATCTTCCATGATAACATTATATTTGGGATTTCTTAATTTTCCAAGGTATTTTCAATAGAAATCTATTATTTATATAATCAGAGAAAATACTGTATACAATCTTTCAGGAAAATTCCTCCAAAAAACTACGGGGATATATATAAGTAAATGGTAAAATAACTTAGCACTAAAACCAAAAAATCATATATAAGTAAAACATTTTAGCCAAAGAGTATATGTTAAATATTTCAGTAAGTGGAGGACTATAAAAATTCTTTTCACAAACATTTAAAAAATAATCAGTGTATTTCTACCATTTTAAAGATTTCTTAATTAACCCCATTAACCAAATAAAATTATCACAAGTGTGCCCCATCCAGGTGGTTCCAAATAATGGTTAATGAAATCAGTGGGATAATGTTAAAGTTTCAGGCCCAAGGGCAAAATAAATTATTTCAGTGAGAGGAAGCACACAGTATTGTTGTAGGTCAAGGAATCTTTTTGATAAACTGTTTTTGGTCCTTTTTAGAAATAGGAAAATAAAATCCACTTTCGCCTTTAACACCGAGTTTCTCAATCAGGTTTACTGTTAAATTAAGTATCAGTGTGATAGGAAGGAATGTGTTTCAATGGCTTAGAAAAATTCACTTTCAAAGTATCATTAAATGTCAGTTAAAACAAATTCATCCTTATATCTCACTTTCCAAAACCAATAGTACATATTGGTATCCCAGGGATAAGACTCTCCAAAGTCACGGGATGTGAGGATTCCACAGCTACTTGGAAACTAAGAGTCAGTGATCCCCTAACTCAGCACTCTTAGCCCCAGAAAGGTGAAAGGTGAAGGAGGAAATGCTCAGAAAAATTTTTAACAGCAGTGTAGTAACCGTCCCTGTGATCAAAGATAAATTCCCTTCTTTGACTCACTTGGAGACTTTAGGATTTGACCAGTAGAGGAGGAAAAAGAAAGTTAGTAAAAAGTGGGAGGAGAGGTTATCTGTGGCTCCCTTTGCAGCTTTGTCCCATATGGGAAAGTCTTCAGAAGCTGAGATTTAGGATGAGAAACAGAAGTATACATTCCTTCCAATTTTTCTCATAATTCTTCCTTCCCTTCTATTGTGCCTACAAGAAAGCTCTTTTAGAAGATGTAAATCTTTATTTCTAAGTAACACTGCGTTCTTTTATCTGCTCATTCCAATTGAAAGTTGGATTAAAAAATAATGACATAGGGCTTCCCAGGCGGCACAGTGGTTGAGAATCTGCCTGCCAATGCAGGGGACACGGGTTCGAGCCCTGGTCTGGGAAGATCCCACATGCCGCGGAGCAAATGGGCTCGTGAGCCACAACTACTGAGCCTGCGCGTCTGGAGCCTGTGCTCCGCAACAAGAGAGGCCGCGATAGTGAGAGGCCCGCGCACCGCGATGAAGAGTGGCCCCCGCTCGCCGCAACTAGATAAAGCCCTCGCACAGAAACGAAGACCCAACGCAGCCAAAAATAAATTAATTAATTAATTAATTAATTAATTTTAAAAAAATAATAATAATAATGACATAGTGCCCTTTACATGTTTGGCTCTCAATAAATATTTCTTAGATAATTAATAAATAATCAACATCAGACAAGGAACTGAGGTCTAATATTTGTTCTAAGTCATCATGAAAATAAAAATATATTATATTTTTAATGCATATTCTTAGAGCCGTCTCAGGTGCTATACACAGGTCTTAATCTTCGTAATATCTGCCAAAAAAAGATTGGTTGAATTGCTGTTTATAAAGAAGACCTGAATTTTTTTTAAAATTGCGTATTTCAAAATACAATGAAAAAAATCTGGTAAATACTAAGATTATTGCCTTCATTTTTGCCATGTGTTTCATAAAGGAGGTATTCAAAAGCTACATGAAATCATATTCCAAGATTTACGTACGCAGTGCTCTACATATGGTAGCTTTCCTGAACCAGAACGTAGCAGAGAAGGAAAATGTCTGTTTTATGAGCCAGAACCTGACTCCAGCCACTGCTGGTATATCAACTTCACTCCAGTTACTTGACAATTTGAGGTCACCACGGTCCCAGTAGTCTTTCGTGCTCAGTGAGCCTCATGGGGAAGGGCGAGTCCTCTATTTTCCAAATGTCATCTTCCTACTTACCACTTACATTCATCAACTGGTTATGTGAAAAGTAAATCAATTTGTTTTTCTAGTATTAAAAGGTAGGAGAATTTATATAAAGAGTGCTCTATTTATTGTAATCATTTGAAAGTTTAAGAAGTACTTAATAAAATGGCAGGGTTTTTTTTTCTGAACAACCAAACATATTAGAAGCATTTGGTTTGCTAATGATTAGCCTTTGATTAAGTAAAATAAAATCATACTGATTTGAAAAGCATTTTTCCTGCTTTTTTAAAATCAGTGCTTTGGTGTACAGATACACAAGTTTTCACAAAAAAAAAGACTTAATCACCACTTTGAGAAATGGTGGACAATATTAATACGTTGATTGAATTAAAATAATAAATATTCAAAATATAAAACAACTATATTTTGAAAAGCATAATTAAACTGACAATTGCTTAAAAGGAGACACTGAATGTACTGAAGTCTTACACTAACTTTGACCATTTATCCCTTTATTTATGACTTCATGACTATCAATATTGTTTATCTCCCTAAATTTAACTGTCTATATTAAATAAGTCAAAATATTTCCTGTAACATTTATTGGTATAAACATAATTAAGAAAAATACTTTTGAGGGGTAATCCACTCAAAATCAAATAAAACAAAGATATGATATTACTGATTCTTCAAAACATTATATAGTATTCATTTATACACCAATGAGAAGAGAAATATATGGTGATAAAAAAAGAAAATACGTTACACTAAAGCAAACAACTTTCATCAATTCAATTGCTTTAAATTCATTTGATTTCACTGGACTAACTTTTCTTAGTTAACATTTTTCAACTAATAATGACAAGTTAAAAATCACTGTGGATAGAAGAGTTAATGGTCATTGAATATGAAAATAAGAGAAACCTTTTTACAATGGTTGCATTTTAAAATTCTTAATTGTGTCAAACCTTCACTTACGATATTTTAGTTAAAATGAATAATCAATTGCTGCATTAGTGAAATTTAAAGTTTTTATCCCAATTTATTAATGTGAAGTCACTATTAAAAATGCTTATAAGCTAGTTTATAAGGTGCCTGAAACATAGAAAATGGATTTTAGTTTAAAAATCCAAACACAAGAAAGAGAGAATATCAGGAACAAAGGGAATCTCTAAGGAGAATCTTCTTTCCTCCCCTCCTTACGGTCATTTGCTAAAAGCTGATCAAGACAATGCTATTCCCATAGGATTAATTTAGCTAATTCTGACTTTCCTTAGCAATATAACCCTGGAACCAACTTTATACAGCTAATGATATGTAAAAAATGTAAACCTAAAGATCTGGCCCTCTGAATTACTTACTAAATAAAATCACAGATTGTCTAAGGATATATTTAAGAAGCAAACATACCATCATAAACAAGCATAATTATTTAGTAACTCAAAATTGTTTTCATATCATTACTGAACAAGGATCACTAATATCATCCGATGAGTCATCAACAATTGTAAATAGTTTCACAACAATTATATTCTAGCACAACTGCCAAAAATAGGCCACAATATGAGAGGCCCAATCTTGGATTCATCATTAGCTAACTGTGTTGATACTGGACAAGATTTTTATGAACTTCAGTTTCCTTACCTGTAAGACAGAAATACTAATAGCTATATTATGTAAGTCTTACAGAGGAAAATTCATTTAGAATATCTTTGACAATAGTGAATTGTTCAACAAGTGTCAAATTTCATTGTAATTACATACACAGGCAATATAAAGAATATAATTTTATCATTACTCAACAATAAATAATCTAACTAGTAAAATATTAATGGCTGTTTCTATTAATTATTTATCTTAGGAAAATTTAGAAAAAAATTAGAGAATGTTATTTGGAAACGCAAGTCTTTTCAATTCTCAACAGATTGAAAGGCAAAACTTATTTTATGGTATATGAATTTTTTTATTTAAAATGAAATGTTCAACATCGTAAGATAATCTTGAAGAGTGGAACCTGAAATGTGGATGATTGATTTAAAAATAACTATCACAGAGTGAATTCAAGTTCCTCACCCAGGAATTAATAATGAAGGACAGCTGTCTTACATCTCTTCCTCTCTCCCTTCTCTATTCTTATTCTCACTCTGTCCCTTACACACATTTAAAAGGCAAAGAGCAAGAATCCACAGAGCCTGAGCTTGGTGGGGGGGGGGGGGGCATCTATGGAAACAGGCTGTGGCAACAGCAGATCTCTTCAGGGATTTCACAGTGAAGAAATCTTAAGTGTACATATCTAAATTTATACCTTGGCACTGACTCTTAGAGCTATCCTCGATTATCCCGATTCATCATTTAATGTTACCACTTTAGCTTCTTTTAGGCAGAAGCTACCAAATAAGTATATGAAAGTACTGGGGGAACTCCTGAGCACTGTATTGAATATAACTGCTATCAGGGGATACATCAGGAGAACAACAAAAATTTGAAGGTTATTGGCTTACACGGGGGCCCCAGGTACTGTCCTCCATCATGACTGAGAAAAGTCTCCATGGTGCATGCAAGCAGCAGAGTAATCCAAGCCCCCAACCCCCAACGTCTCTCCCTGCCAAACTGTCCTAATCCCTGGAACCTGTGAATATGTTACCTCCCAGTGTGATTATGTTAAGGACCTTGAGATAGGGAAATTAAGGTGTACTATTTAGGCGGGTAGATGCTCATCACAGGGGTGCTTAGAAGTGAAGACTCTTTCCCAGAGGTAGTCAGAGGAAGACATGGGAACAGAAGAACGGTCAGAGAGATACAATGCCACCGGCTTCGAGAATAGAGGAAGGGGCCTCTCGCCAAGGAACCTGAGTGTCTCCCAGAAGATGGGAAAAGCAAGGAAAATAGATTCTCCCCTAGAGTCTTTAGAAAGGAATGTCGCCCTGCCAACACTTTGATTTTAGACCAGTGAGACCACTCTTGGACTTCTACACAGCTTTTAAGATAACAAACTTGTGTTGTTTTAAATCACTAAATTCGCACTGCACGGTTACAGCAGCAACAGGAAACGACTACAGGGCAGGGCTGCCGTGAGCACTGTAAAGACGATTAGCGTCCTTACCACCTGACATCTACCGTCAAGAGCGCGCCCTGGTTACTGCCACAACTGAAAAGACCCTCCTACGCTTCCAAACGCCCAGACGAGTGCAGTCTAGTCCCAGCTGGGAACCAGTGCATTAATACACAGTTACGTATAATATAAACTGCAAATGACACAACTAGATTCTAATGGAGAAACTCAAATCTTTTGATAAACCTTTAAAAATCAGCTTCAATGCATTTATAGGTCTTATTTCTTACCATAAATATTGATAAAATGGCTGAGTCAAACCCATTTCACACTACATTGTTTACATCTTTCAGGGAAATCTATGTGGTAAGCAATTATATTTCTAACTTTCTGGATAATACCAACTCCTTTATCAGGACATCCGTTAAGAAGCCATTGCTAGAGGACCTTCAAGAAGGCGGAAGAGTAAGACGCGGAGATCACCTTCCTCCCCACAGATACATCAGAAGTACATCTACATGTGGAACAACTCCTACAGAAAACCTACTGAACACCGGCAGAAGACCTCAGACCTCCCAAAAGGCAAGAAAATCCCCACGTACCTGGGTAGGGCACAAGAAAAAAGAAACAACAGAGACAAGAGAATAGGGACGGGACCTGCACCAGTGGGAGGGAGCCGTGAAGAAGCAAAGGTGTCCACACACTAGGAGCACCTTCATGGGCAGAGACTGCGGGTGGCGGAGGGGGGAGCTTCGGGGCCACGGAGGAGAGAGCAGCCACAGGGGTGCGGAGGGCAGAGCAGAGAGATCGCCGCACAGAGGATCGGTGCCGAGCAGCGCTCACCAGCCCGAGAGGCTTGTCTGCTCCCCTGCCGGGGCGGGCGGGGCTGGGAGCTGAGGCTCGGGCTTCGGTCGGATCGCAGGGAGAGGACTAGGGTTGGCGGCGTAAACACGGCCTGAAGGGGCTAGTGCGCCACGGCTAGCCAGGAGAGAGTCCGGGAAAAGGTCTGCAGCTGCCGAAGAGGCAAGAGACTTTTTCTTGCCTCTTTGTTTCGCGGTGCGCGAGGAGAGGGGATTCAGAGCGCCGCCTAAACGAGCTCGAGACGGGCGCGAGCCATGGCCATCAGCGCGGACCCCAGAGATGGGCATGAGCTGCGGAGATCAGCACGGACCCCAGAGACGGGCATGGGATGCTAAGGCTGCTGCTGCCGCCACCAAGAAGCCTGTGTGCGAGCACAGGTCACTCTCCACACCGCCCCTCCCGGGAGCCGGTGCAGCCCGCCACGGCCAGGGTCCCATGATCCGGGGACAACTTCCCCAGGAGAACACACGGCGCGCCTCGGGCTGGTGCAACGTCACGACACCTCTGCCACCGCAGGCTCTCCCCGCCTCCTCCGTACCCCTCCCTCCACCTGCCTGAGTGAGCCAGAGCCCCCGAAGCACCTGCTCCTTTAACCCCGTCCTGTCTGAGCGAAAAACAGACGCCCTCAGGCGACCTACACACAGAGGTGGGTCCAAATCCAAAGCTGAACCCCGGGAGCTGTGCGAACAAAGAAGAGAAAAGGAAATCTCTACCAGCAGCCTCAGGAGCAGCGGATTAAGTCTCCACCATCAATTTGATGTAGCTGCATCTGTGGAATACCTGAATAGACAACGAATCATCCCAAATTGAGGAGGTAGACTTTGGGAGCAACTGTACACTTGAGGTTTGGTGTCTGTGACTGATTTGTTTCTGATTTATATTTTTATCATAGTTTAGTTTTTAGCACTTGTTATCATTGGTGGATTTGTTAATTGGTTTGGTTGCTCCTGTCTTTTTTTCTTTTAATTACTCTTTTTTTAATAATTTTTTAAATTTTTTATTTTAATAACTTGCTTTATTTTATTTTATTTATGTTTTCTTCTCTCTTTTTTTTTCTCCCTTTTCTTCTGAGCCGTGTGGCTGACGTGGTCTTGGTGCTCCGGCCGGGTGTCAGGCCTGAGCCTCTCAGGTGGGACACCCAAGTTCAGGACATTGGACCACCAGAGCCTCCCAGCCCCATGTAATATCAATCGGCAAGAGCTCTCCCAGAGATCTGTGTCTCAACACTAATACCCAGCTCCACTGAACGACCAGCAAGGTACAGTGCTGGACACCCTACGCGAAAGCACTAGCAAGACAGGAACAAAACCCCACCCATTACCAGAGAGGCTGCCTAAAATCATAATAAGGCCACAGACACCCCAAAACACACCACCAGACGTGGCCCTGCCCACCAGAAAGACAAAATCCAGCCTCATCCACCAGAACACAGGCACTAGTCCCCTCCACCAGGAAGCCTACACAACCCACTGAACCAACCGTACCCACTGGGGGCAGACACCAAAAACAACGGAAACTACGAACTTGCAGCCTGCAAAAAGGAGACCCCAAACACAGTAAGTTAAGCAAAATGAGAAGACAAAGAAATACACACCAGATGAAGGAGCAAGGTAAAAACCCACCAGACCAAAAAATGAAGAGGAAATAGGCGGTCTACCTGAAAAAGAAATCAGAGTAATGATAGTAAAGATGATCCAAACTCTTGGAAATAGAATGGAGAAAATACAAGAAAGGTTTAACAAGGACCTAGAATAACTAAAGAGCAAACAAACAATGATGAACAACACAATAAATAAAATTAAAAATTCTCTAGAAGGGATCAAAAGCAGACTAACTGAGGCAGAAAAATGGATACGTGACCTGTAAGACAAAATAGTGGAAATAACTACCACAGAACAGAATAAAGAAAAAAGAATGAAAAGAATTGAGGACAGTCTCAGACACTTATACGACAACATTAAACGCAATAACATTTGAATTATAGGTGTCCCAGAAGAAGAAGAGAAAAAGAAAGGGACTGAGAAAATATGTGAAGAGATTACAGTTGAAAACTTCCCTAATATGGGAGACGAAATAGTCAATCAAGTCCAAGAAGCGCAGATAGTCCGATACAGGATAACTCCAAGGAGAAACATGCCAAAACACATATTAAGCAAACTATCAAAAATTAAATACAAAGAAAAATATTAAAAGCAGCAAGGGAAAAGCAACAAATAACATACAAGGAAATCCCCAAAGGTTAACAGCTGATCTTTCAGCAGAAACTCTGCAAGCCAGAAGGGAGTGGCAGGACATATTTAAAGTGATGAAAGGGAAAAACCTACAACCAAGATTACTCTACCCAGCAAGGATAACATTCAGATTCAACAGACAAATTAAAACCTTTACAGACAAGCAAAAGCTAAGAAAATTCAGCACCACCAAACCAGCTTTACAACAAATGCTAAAGGAACTTCTCTAGGCAGGAAACACAAGAGAAGGAAAAGACCTACAATAACATACCCAAAACAATTAAGAAAATGGTAATACGAACATATATACCGATAATTACCTTTAATGTTAAGGGGATTAAATGCTTCAACCAAAAGACACAAGCTTGCTGACTGCATACAAAAACAAGACCCGTATATATGCTGTCTACAAGAGACCCACTTCAGACCTAGGGACACATACAGACTGAAAGTGAGGGGATGGAAAAAGATATTCCATGAAAATGGAAATCAAAAGAAAGCTGGAGTAGCAATTCTCATATCAGACAAAACAGAGTTTAAAACAAAGACTATTACAAGAGACAAAGAAGGACACTACATAATGATCAAGGGATCAATCCAAGAAGAAGCTATAACAATTGTAAGTATTTATGCACCCAACATAGGAGCACCTCAATACATAAGGCAAATGCCAACAGCCATAAAAGGGGAAGTTGACAGTAACACAATATTAGAAGGGGACTTTAACACCCCACTTCACCAGTGGACAGACCAACCAAAATGACAATAAATAAGGACACACAAGCTTTAAATGACACATTAAACAAGATGGAATTAATTGATATTTATAGGACACTCCAACCAAAAACAACAGAATACACTTTCTTCTCAAGTGCTCATGAAACATTCTCCAGGATAGATCATATCCTGGGTCACAAATCAAGCTTGGTAAATTTAAGAAAATTGAAATCATATCAAGTATCTTTTCCGACCACAACGCTATGAGACTAGATATCAATTACAGGAAAAAAACTGTAAAAAAATACAAACACATGAAGGCTAAACAATACGCTACTAAATAACCAAGAGATCACTAAAGAAATCAAAGAGGAAATCAAAAAATACCTAGAGACAAATGACAATGAAAACACAACGACCCAAAACCTATGGGATGCAGCAAAAGCAGTTCTAAGAGGGAAGTCTATAGCAATACAATCCTACCTCAAAAAGAAAAACTCATATAAACAACCTAAGCTTACACCTAAAGCAATCAGAGAAAGAAAAAAAAAAACCAAAGTTAGTGGAAGGAAAGAAATCATAAAGATCAAATCAGAAATAAATGAAAAAGAAATGAAGGAAACGATAGCAAACATCAATAAAACTAAAAGCTGGTTCTTTCAGAAGACAAACAAAATTGATAAACCATTAGCCAGACTCATCAAGAAAAAAAGGGAGAAGACGCAAACCAACAGAATTAGAAATGAAAAAGGAGAAGTAACAACAGACACTGCAGAAATACAAAGGATCAAGAGAGATTACTACAAGCAACTATATGCCAATAAAATGGACAACCTGGAAGAAATGGACAAATTCTTAGAAAAGCACAACCTTCCGAGACTGAACCAGGAAGAAAGAGAAAGTATAAACAGACCAATCACAAGCACTGAAATTCAAACTGTGATAAAAAATCTTCCAACAAACAAAAGCCCAGGACCAGATGGATTCATCAAGGGGAAATCTATCAAACATTTAGAGAAGAGCTAATACCTATCCTTCTCAAACTCTTCCAAAATATATCAGAGGGAGGAATACTCCCAAAGTCATTCTATGAGGCCACCATCACCCTGATACCACAACCAGACAAAGATGTCACAAAAAAAGAAAACTACAGGCCAACATCACTGATGAACATAGATGCAAAAATCCTCCACAAAATACTAGCAAAGAGAATCCAGCAGCACATTAAAAGGATCAGACACCATGATCAAGTGGGGTTTATCCCAAGAATGCAAGGATTCTTCAGTATACACAAATCAATCAATGGGATACACCATATTAACAAACTGAAGGATAAAAACCACATGATAATCTCAACAGATGCAGAAAAAGCTTTTGACAAAATTCAACACCCATGTATGATAAAAACTCTCCACAAAATAGGCACAGAGGGAACTTACCTCAACATAATAAAGCCCATATATGACAAATCCACAGCTAATATCGTTCTCAATGGTGAAAAACTAAAACCATTTCCTCTAAGATCAGGAACAAGACAAGGCTGCTCACTCTCACCACTGTTATTCAACATAGTTTTGGAAGTTTTAGCCACAGCAATCAGAGAAGAAAAAGAAATAAAAGGAATCCAAATCGGAAAAATAAGTAAAACTGTCACTGTTTTCAGATGACATGATACAATACATAGAGAAGCCTAAAGATGCTACCAGAAAACTACTAGAGCTAATCAATGAATTTAGTAAAGTAGCAGGATACAAAATTAATGCACAGAAATCTCTTACATTCCTATACACTAATGATGAAAAATCTGAAAGAGAAATTAAGGAAACACTCCCATTTACCACTGTAACAAAAAGAATAAAATACCTAGGGATAAACCTATCTAAGGAGACAAAAGACCTGTATGAAGAAATCTATAAGACACTGAGGAAAGAAATTAAAGATGATACAAACAGATGGAGACATATACCATGTTCTTGGATTGGAAGAATCAACATTGTGAAAATGACTCTACTACCCAAAGCAATCTACAGATTCAATGTAATCCTTATCAAACTACCACTGGCATTTTTCACAGAACTAGAACAAAAAATTTCACAATTTGTATGGAAACACAAAAGACCCTGAATAGCCAAAGCAATCTTTTTTTTTTTTTTTTTCTATACATAGTCCAAAGCAATCTTAAGAAAGAAAAACGGAGCTGGAGGAATCAGACTCCCTGACTTCAGACTATACTACAAAGCTACAGTAATCAAGACAGTATGGTACTGGCACAAAAACAAACATAGATCAATGGAACAGGATAGAAAGCCCAGAGATAAACCCATGCACATATGGTCACCTTATCTTTGATAAAGGAGGCAAGAATATACAATGGAGAAAACACAGCCTCTTCAATAAGTGGTGCTGGGAAAACTGGACAGCTACATGTAAAAGCATAAAATTAGAACACTCCCTAACACCACACACAAAAATAAACTCAAAGTGGATTAAAGACCTAAATGTAAGGCCAGACACTATAAAACTCTTAGAGGAAAACCTAGGCAGAACACCCTATGACATAAATCACAGCAAGATCCTTTTTGACCCACCTCCTAGAGAACTGGAAATAAAAACAAAAATAAACAAGTGGGACCTAATGAAACTTAAAAGCTTTGGCACAGCAAGGAAACCATAAACAAGATAAAAACACAACCCTCAGAATGGGAGAAAATATTTGCAAATGAAGCAACTGACAAAAGATTAATCTCCAAAATATACAAGCAGCTCATGCAGCTCAATATGAAAAAAAGAAACAATGCAATCCAAAAATGGGCAGAAGACCTATATAGACATTTCTCCAAAGAAGATATACAGATTGCCAACAAGCACATGAAAGGATGCTCAACATCACTAATCTTTAGAGAAATGAAAATCCAAACTACAATAAGGTATCACCTCACACCAGTCAGAATGGCCATCATCAAAAAATCTACAAACAATAAATGCTGGAGAGGGTACGGAGAAAAGGGAACCCTCTTGCACTGTTGGTGGGAATGTAAATTGACAGAGCCACTATGGAGAACAGTATGGAGGTTCCTTAAAAAACTAAAATTAGAACTACCATACGACCCAGCAATCCCACTACTGGGCATATACCCTGAGAAAACCATAATTCAAAAAGAGTCATGTACCACAATGTTCACTGCAGCACTATTTACAATAGCCGGGACATGGAAGCAACCTAAGTGTCCATTGACAGATGATTGGATAAGGAAGATGTGGCACATATATACAATGGACTATTACTCAGCCATAAAAAGAAATGAAATTGAGTTATTTGTAGTGAGGTGGATGGACCTAGAGTCTGTCATACAGAGTGAAGTAAGTCAGAAAGAGAAAAACAAATACCGTATGCTAACACATATATATGGAATCTAAGAAAACAAAAAAAAAGGTTCTGAAGAACCTAGGGGCAGGACAGGAATAAAAATGCAGACGTAGAGAATGGACTTGAGGACACGGGGAGGGGGAAGGGTAAGCTGGGATGAAGTGAGAGAGTGGCATGGACATATATACACTACCAAACGTAAAATAGATAGCTAGTGGGAAGCAGCCGCATAGCACAGGGAGATCAGCTCAGTGCTTTGTGACCACCTAGAGGGGTGGGATAGGGAGGGTGGGAGGGAGACCTAAGAGGGAGGGGATATGGGGATATATGTACATGTATAGCTGAGTCACTTTGTTATACAGCAGAAACTAACACAACAATGCAAAGGAATTATACGCCAATAAATATGTTAAAAAAAAAAAAAAAAAAAGCAGCCATTGCCAGGAGGGAATCTAATGGAGGCCCAAAGAAAGGAGAGATACACCCCTGACCCAAAAGAAATATGAACACTATTTTAAACCACTTAAACACAGCATGATAAATTTGATCATTAGACTGTTATGAAATTCTGTTGATTCATATATCATATACAAAATAAATAAAATATTTGCTCTTCTCCTAAGTAGTTAAGCAAGGAATGTCTGTTTAAAAATGTCATAATTTGGACTTCCCTAAATGTGTTGCTAGATGGTCGGATAATCAATGATATTGAAAAGTTTCAAATGCCTCAGCCTTTTCTCAAACTGTGGACAAATTAAGCAAGATACTAAAAGCAACGTCAGAATTACTCACACCTCCTGTGGAATCCTGCTTACTGCCGCAGGGAACGCCACGCTGCACCGAAAGGACGGCCCCCCAAGACGGAGGCATTTATAGCCCCAAGCTGCTGTTAGGCTGCTCTGGGCCTATCAGCTTTCTCCTGGAATTGCCTTCAGCTGAAGAGCTGCCTCTCTCAAGGAAAACCTGCATCCAATGATGGTCAATAAGGAAGGATCAAGGCCTGGTTTGCTCACTCCCAACTTAGACCAACCTGGAAGGGCAGCATCAAAATCGCTAGGAGATCGGCTGACACCTTCTAAGGACTCCGTCGCAGCCTCAAGTCTCTCTCTGTCCAATCTTGCTGCCTTTCCTTTTCCACAGGTGTGGGTGCTGATTGACTGGCCTTTCTCATGCTAATTTCAGGGTCTGCGCTCCAGGGAATTTAACCAGCAACACCTGTCGATGTTCACCTAAAACTGCAGGTTTTTAAAATCCTGAGAGTTTGCATTCTACTTCACAGATATCCAAATAATTGTAGCTTGATGAAAAGCGGGATGAACAACTGAGAGAGAGAGAGTTTGCAACATTTTCCAAGGCAACTTTCAAAACCATAGGCATGAAGGGGTAAAAATCTGAATGATTTCCAGATGCTGGCAATTAAGGATAGTGTGATTACTATCTTGGTACAAAGCCAAATTTCATTAACTTTAGGAGGTAAAGGAAAATTTCATGGAGATGTGGGGATAAGTTGAGAAATACGATTATTTTTGATAGCGCAGCAACTGGGCGAAAGCAATCATTTCTCAATGTCCCAATTTAATTATTCTGCAGAGGGGCTTCCCTGGTGGCGCAGTGGTTGAGAATCCGCCTGCCAATGCAGGAGACACGGGTACGAGCCCTGGTCCGGGAAGATCCCACATGCCGCGGAGCAACTAAGCCCGTGCGCCACAACTACTGAGCCTGCGCTCTAGAGCCCGTGAGCCACAACTACTGAGCCCGCGTGCTACAACTACTGAAGCCCTCACGCCTAGAGCTCGTGCTCCGCAACAAGAGAAGCCACTGCAGTAAGAAGCCCACGCACCACAACGAAGAGTAGCCCCCGCTCGCCCCAAGTAGAGAAAGCCCAAGCGCATCAACGGAGACCCAATGCAGCCAAAAATAAAAACATATATAAATAAATAAATAAAATTTTTAAAATAAATAAATAAAAACGTCATAACTAGTAACTGTCTATACTATCCATACATTTCAAATTTAAACAAAATTCATGTTAATATGTTTGTATTTTTCAAATTTATGTAAGCTCTAATATGCAAATCTCAGTTTCAAAATAACATAGTAAGCGTGAACCATTCAGTTAGAAAATTTGGAGGAAGGATACCAGAGTGAAAATAAAGATAATTTTCCTTTTTCTTTTTTCTTAAAACACATATAATAAACAAGTATGGCTGTTTAAAAATAGTTTAAAAATTACTCCTCACATCTTACTGAAGTTAAGTACCACAGAAAGCAATTAAAGTATATATATGGAGTTTCAAAATTTCAAAAAGTTTTAAATTTAACTTTTAATTAGATTAGCATAGTTTAGGCACAAATGCCTAGTTTACTAGTTCCAAGAATTTGGGATATCTGCCACCAAAAAGTAAAACTAACAAAGTTAAGCAGAAAAAACTAAAATGATGTTGCATGCCTTGTTTCAAACCTGGATATAAACAAAATACTTTATGTGTTAATCTACTTAAATATTTATTATTTTAACTATAAATAATAAATCTGTCATCTCAAAAATACGTATGCTCTTCACTCTTCACAGGAATAGGCAACGCATTCTATTTTCTAAATAATTTATTCTCTGTTAATCAGATAGAAATAAAGATAACCTCATATCCACTTTGTACTAAAAATAAATAGTACTTGATCTACACTTTGCAATATTCTTCATCAGCTTCAAGCGATAAATAGCTCAGGAAAGAAACATTATAATTTAATTTACTGCAATGTTTATTATGCAGTCAGATGGTTTTCATCACAAAGGTCTAAAATACTTTCATCTTCACAGAAAAATATAAAATGTCCTTTGAAATCAAACAGACCTTCCAAAGACATCAGTCAGTCTATTGTGAAAATATTACAGCTTTGTGACTTTGGCCCAAGAGATTTCTGTCAGTCACCAATCTGCTATCACTATAGAATTACAGCTAGAGTACACTATCAATGCCTGCTGGGTCCTTTGGGAAACCAAGCTTTGCTGGTTGAACTTTACGGTTTGGTCCCACAGGCAGAAGAACAAAGCTTTGAAAAGCAGACAGGACACATTCTTCCTCTAAAATTCTAAAGAGACAAGATAGAATCTCTTTGCAATTGTTTGGTGTACTACAGATTAAATTGAATATTAAACAAATTTCTCTGGCGCATAATTAGTATTAGCTGCCTCTTTGTGTTTGCTTCAACTAATTACATTGTTTTAGAATTTCCAAAAGTAACTGTTCAATGTGCTCCTTTTTGCCTTATTGAGCAATTACCAGTTAACAGTGATTCCCCCTGTAAAGGTGCAGGTAAAAGGAATACAGCCTTTCCCTTCCTATTCTTAAAAGTATATCCCAAAAATCACTTCTTAAAGCTAAGTGTAATATTTCAAATTTGCTGCTTAAATATAGGAAAAACCGATAAAATTAATTTCTGTTTTAAATGTCTTTTTTACTATTATTTTACTATTATAGTTTCAAAGATAATGCAAATCTAGGCTTAGACACAGAATTACATGGGTGAGTCTAATGTACTTCTTTTTTCAAACAGTAGACATATACCTACATATTCTACTATTCCCTGGAAACACAGTTTTTAATGGATCACAACACTTTTATTTTCTTCTGGATGTGGCTGGATACTACATATCCTGAATCCTGAGTGACAAGTTTTTTTTTCCTACTACATTTACCCCTAGACTTAGCTCAGTCACTTAGAAAAGTCTGCCTGGAGGTATCCAAAAGCAGTTCCTTCGCATCAATGACTATAAATTACACTTGGTCCTCTGTATCCGCGGTTTCCACATCCGCAGATTCAACCAACCATGGACGGAATCAAATGACTACACATCATTTGCTAGGTGAAAGGAAATAGAATTGTTTTCTAGTAGCTAGTTAAACAAATCCAAAGGAATAGACCAATCAGCACACAATATTCTGTTTCTACCTAACTGAAATGTTTCTACCTAATCCTTTCCTATTACAATTAAATTATTACAACTTATGCTCAAATGGATTTTTAAAATAAAATGTTTAGAATTAACAGAAAACATTGAGGAGAAAATTATCTGATTATTTGGAAATCAAAACAAAGTAAGTTAATGTATACATAAACCATTTTCCTTTTAATTTATAACAGATTGAACAACTCTGTTCTATCTAAAATTACATCTTATGTTAATTTATATTACAGCAAGAACTTTAATACTATGTGAAGAAATGCAAGAATTAAAGAGCCTAATATACAAACTGCTTCATAAAATTGAACATTTTTTTTTCTTGCCTCATTCAAATACTCAGTAAAGTCAAAGGATGAAGGGACTTTATTGCTTATTTTCACATTTTATATTTAACAGTAACTAGTCCCTATAAGGCATTGGGACTCAGAAGTTAAAAGTGCCCTTAGGGATTCAAGTCCTGCCACTTCAGCGAAAATATATTCAGAGAACATAATGAGAGGCTTCAAAGGTGCAATAAGATGCTACATTTTCAGAGAACACCCAGTTTTGCCAGAGCCTTTGAAATATCAGTAGACAATCAATTCTTCAGTCCCTTGAGAATCACTCACTGAGTAGTCTGAGATCTCTGAGGTTTGCTTGAGTTGGTTTTCCCCACCTGTAGACCTGGGTAATGTGTTGATTTGCAACTAACCAAGATCGTGTGTGTGTGTGTGTGTGTGTGTGTGTGTGTGTGTGTGTGTGTGTGTGTGTGTGTGTGTGTGTGTGTGTGTGCGTGTGTGTGTGTGTGTATCTTACTTCAGCACACTAAGAACTGCTTGTAACACGTGGTGATCTTCCATGTGGTATGATTTTGTGTGGTGGCTCAAAGCCCTGTCTGAACAAGATATATTTCGAAATCAGACAAAATTGCTACTACTGCAGAAATAAGTTGTTTTGCAGTAAATCAATTCCAGAATAACTTTAAAATAACACATGTTTTAATGTGTTCCGGCAGCACATTAGCAGAGATCAAGAGCAAAATAGGAGGTGAATAGTCCACACTGCACTCTCCAATTGGTAGCCACTGGCCAGTTTTGGCTATTGAGCACTTGAAATGCAGCAAGTACTGAAAAATGTAAAATATGCACCAGATTTTGAAGACGCAGTTTTTAAAAGTCTGTAAACGATCACATATATTATGTATTAAAATCATCATATTTTGGACATACCGATTAAGTAAATTATTAATCTTTTTCTTAACACTTTTTTAACATAGTTACTAGAAAATTTTAAATTACATATGCAGCTCACATGGTATTTCTATTGGAAAGCAAGGTCTCTATACACATTTGAAAAGTTGATAAGAGTTTAGAGAGGAAAGGACATGGGTCAGGATAAGCACTTCAGAATGCTATCAAAGAAACAATAAACAAACATTGGTGGATGGTCATTCTGAAGCCATTTGAAGGCTTGTGCTTTGTTTTTTGTTTTTGTTATTTTGATAACATACTAACTAAAACAGCATGAGACAGAGGAAAAGTGCACACACTTCTGGGAAACTTTCAGAATACCCATCCTTGAGACCAGCACTCAGATTTTGATTAAAATGGTCTGGGATGGGACACGGAAGCTTTTTAAAATAACTCCCTGGGCGCTTCTACAATACAGGATTGTGAACCACTATTCACTAAAAGGTCAGAGGATTAATAAACTCATATCCAAGAGATTCACAGAAAGAGTGTGGAAGGTGGGCTTACAAGAAAGGAGGTTTGAGCCACAATTTTACCCAGGGCATAGGAACAAGGATGAGGTATTTATCTGCTTCATCTCGTAAGCCGGTTTTGATTCTCTGAACGCTGTGCTGTTGAGAAGGACGCAGAAGACGCATCAGAACTTGCAAGAATATAATTCTGATTGATTAGCAATGTCTTCTACGGGAAAACAGAGTGGGAAGTGGTGTTAAGTGTTCCAAGAATTTACCATCCAGGTCTACACATTCACTTCTCTGATTTCCGACTATTTTTATGCTCATTAATGCCAGGTCTACACTGAAAGTGATTTATAATTGACCCACTCCCCTGATACCACCACGGGACCCTTGCACAGCTCTTCCTAGTTTCCTTTCCTCCCAATCTGCATAAGCAGGAACTTTTCATCTTTCTGTTGCCTCTAAATATCATCTCCTTAGCAAGTGCTTTTCTAATGAGCCAATGTAAAGTAGCCTCCCAGCCATTTGGTTACTTTGCCTTAATTCAAGTGTGCACTTACTTATTTGTATAAAAAGTGTGCACTTATTGTATATAAGGTCTCCACAACCAGAGGTAACATTGAGGAGATATGGTAAATCTCCTTGTGGTTCACTGCTACGTGCCTAAAAACGTACTGGCCCAGGGAAAACACTGAATAAAGATTTACTGTATCACTCAAAGAACAAATGAATAATACTATTTTAGATAATATTGACTTTGGAGATGAATGCTGTATTTGGAAGGAAGGTAATTTACAAAAAAACCCACAAAACCTTAAATAATATATAGTTCGTGATTTATTTGGATTGCTCTAAAATGAATTAGACTTTCTGGTAAAGGAAAATCTTTAGAAGGTTTTCCTGATGTCAATCTCTAATTTATTGAGATCTTATGTGAGTATATTTACAGGCAAACTGTAATGATTTGAGGTGCTGATTTTTACTTCTGTGGTCATAGGCCTTCTAATATTTCTTATTTCTAAATGCTTGATTTTGAACTACTTCACTTATGATAAAGAAACTTTATCAGGGAGTGTGCTAAGGCTATAAAAAGACAAAATCCAAATTTGTCATTTTTACATCTTCTTAGAAATACAAATAAAATCTAATGAGAGATAATAATGAAACTGGATAAAATCAGAAATGTTATATTACCTCATTACCACCACTGTTCAGTACAATTTCAGTTATTTCAATTACAAATTATTAAATCCTGAATTCTTTCTAAATCCTGGAAGCCTTTTGAATATTGTAAGAAATTGTAAGTCACATACAAAATATTACTTTCGATGAGTAAGCAGAAAATGCACTGAACTATGATTTGGAGTTAACACAGCCCATTTCCAAATGTTTTGTTCATCTTTAAAAATATTATCTAGCTTTATTAAAATATTCACATAAAAATCTCCATGGACAAAACTTTTATCTTTTACCTTCTGTACAAATAAGAAAGTGAAGAAGAAAAATGTCCCTAGTCACAAAATGGATCATGCTAATAGAGTTATGAATGAATCCTTTTAAGAGTTAATTCCTCTGTCTTCATGGAACCACGACACTGAAAATGGATGAGGTACACACTGAAAGACACTGACAGGAGCTGAACAGGAGACGAGCGAAAGTCTGGGGAACTTTTTAGACTGATCCAGCAGCGCAAGGAAACAACTGCTGTGACAAAACGCTTCTGATTGATCAAAAAATATTTGGAGATCGTAGGGAAATATTTGCAGGGCACAATATTAAATATGATTATAGATAGTAAAAGAACATTTATATATTTTGCCAAGCAATATACGCAAACAAGTCTTCAAGGGAAGTGCAGCCAATGAAAAGGCTCTTTGGTTACACTGTGAACTTCTACATGGATTTTTTACATTGATGTGAGCTTCCCTATTTGCTGGACCCTGAGTCTAATCTCATAATTGTACACTTTATTCCTTTATTAACACTTTAGTATAGGCCAAAATGCTTAAAATCATACCTCAAATTCATTATTACATGGTCTTTCAGCTCCACTTATGCCATCAGGCTGTCTCACTTTCCCAAAGGAAGGTGTTTTAAAGTCATAAAACATTTATTATTGCTGGTAAATAATCCTTCCTAGAAATAAACATAGTAGTATTATCTCACAGATTAATAATCCTTATTGGACAAAAACGATAGTAGGATTGTCACCCACAGTCGGCCTGAATTTAACTGCGAAAGAAGAAAGGGCGAGACTAGAAAGGGAATAAAAATCCAAAAGAATCTCCACCTAAAAGCAGTAACTTAGAAATAAGTACTAAAAAACATTGACATATGCCTTATTTTCTACTCGCAGAACCCTCCATAGAGAATGAAAACCAAATAAATGTCCTCCCGTGATGGAAAGAGCTAGTGTCCTCCCATCTAAACAATTAAGGGGTGAAACAGTTAATACTGAGGTACCAATCACATGTTTTATCTCTCCGAGTAACATTTTTATAAAGGAGAATTATAGAATTATGGGGTAATAAAATAACTTTGTAAAAAGAAAAAGATAAAAATCCAATAACAGACTTCAACATTTACATCAATCCCGATTCTGTAAGTGAACTAACATTACTGCCCGCCTTTAAGGTCACCTGCCTTATCTATCTTGGTTCTGTAGGTTTTTACGTGAGTAATAAGTAAGTGATTCATGGCCTTGTTGGATTTCAACCACAGAGAGGAAAGTATCCAAGAGAATGTCCCACAATAAAGCACCTTAATGTGATCATCAAACTACTAGATAAGATAGATGAAGTGATTACTGACTATGAGAAGCTTTCAATTCAGTAGAGAATGACTTTGGATAAGAGGCCTCCAGAGTTACAGAGAGAGGTTATGTTTTGGCTCTTTAAATAAATAGTGAGGAAAAATGACACGGAGCATATTACAGTATAGAGAGCATAAGTGAGCAAACAGGACTGTTCCCTTTTTCCCAAAACAAATTTCGAATGCTTTTATT
The DNA here is from genome assembly GCF_965194805.1 of Balaenoptera borealis. Lineage (NCBI taxonomy): Eukaryota > Metazoa > Chordata > Mammalia > Artiodactyla > Balaenopteridae > Balaenoptera > Balaenoptera borealis. Next base: position 35,074,507 of record NC_138880.1, on the reverse strand, counting down.
TTTAAATTAATAAATTTAAGGTCAAAGAGGTGATATTATAAACATACGTACGTACACACCACACACACACACAGTTCTGTCAAGTAGAATTAGAAGGAAATACCCAAATTTCTTATATAAACTACTTCAAATCTATCAAAAATTGCAGGTTAAAAGGGTCTCCTCACAAAGTGCCAAAATACATTTGAATGAAATATATTATCAATGAAAAAGATCTATTTTTTCACACTATAAAAGTTTTAAAGATAATTTTCTGTAATATATCTTAACACTGTATCATGGAGATCGTATCTAGTGTGCTATTTCTCTAAGACAATAAAACTGTTAAGTTCAAGGTTTCTTCTTCACAGAAAAACCTAGCTTAAACAAAATTATACTGTAATTTTAAGAATAGACAAAATTGGCAGACTCTCTGTTACACTTCCGTTAGTAAATGACACTCAGACCAACCTGAAAAATGTTTTCTCCATAACAGGATTTACAATCTGGCTCTTTTTCACTCTTACACACCTCACCTGATGCTGAAGGATTTGGGGTTTTAGATTTTCCTTCACCCTGAATCTCCTGTCTCTCTGAGAAGGAAAACCATAAATTGTATCCCTAACCTTCTGAGATTGAGAATCTCAGTTCTCATTTAGAAAATGAGGAGGGCTGGAATAAACAGCCTCTAAATCCCTTCTATTTCTGAAATTTTACCAAGAAAGTCAAGAGAATTTGAATAAGCAGGTATTACCAAAACCAATGTCCATCATCTTCTACTTTTCACCTTTTCAACCAGTCTCAGAGCCTATTTGTTTCTTTGAATTGATTAATACCCTTCCTCCTAAGATGCACATATCATGGTATAGAAACAAGTTGGGTTTCAGAATTAAACAGATTTTCCTTTGAATCATGTCTTGACTGCTTACTAACTGGGACCCCTTGATGATAACTTTATACTCTTCGTGTCTTAATTTTTACCATCTAAAATGATGATAATAATGCAGGTTACAGTAAAAAAAAAAGATGATGTGGTATAGTTCAAAGATGAAAAAAAGAAAAACCTATATAGGCAGTTTCTGTGGTTGACCCATAGTCGGGATGCAAATTAAATATTTAACTGAATGAGCACTGACTCTCTCAAGGTTATTTTCTTCTAACCAGGACACTGCTTTCAAAATGAGTATCTTTCTAGAGGTAAAATTTTAAGTAATAAACATTGACATATGAAAAGCTATTTTTTCACCAGGTAAGTTCCTTCAAATGTTTCATATCACTTAGTTTTCCTTTTCATAACACTAAATGTGGTTGTCCCACACCCTCTGGGACTATTAGAGTCCTGTTTTCTGTAGTTTCCACATCTAACGAATCATTCCAGTAATTAGGCATATTCTTGATAATATATACCTCTTGAAAAGCACAGTCACAGGGGAAAATTAAAATTAACTGAGAATGATGGCCATAACAGCAAAATAACATTTAATGAAAACGAGTTAGATTCATTGGCTACCTGAGACCACAATCAAGAGATATTATTTCCCCAAGGCAGAATCTTGAAGAGTCTTGGAGGAAAAAAAAAAAAAAAAAAAAGGTATAGCTAATTGAAGGGGGAAAACGTCTTAAGTAAAATATATATGTATCTCTAAAACTAGGTATCATGACGTAATTTCCTCTGGACAATGGTATATCTTTCTGTACAATCACTCCAGATCAACAGACGTTCATAGCAAACACTCACGGGGAAGAAAAGCTTTTTGCAATTACAGTCTTGATATTTATCTTCTTCCTAAAAGAAATACGACGCATGTGATCATGGCTTAAATGAAGTACAGTAAGTTGCTTCAAAGCATGCTCATTACATTATGCTCAATGTACTTTTTTAAAAAAACACAGATCCATATACGTCCTCCTCCAGGAAGAAAAACAGATTTAGAATCCTATACTAAACTCTCCCTAGCCTGAAAGATATTACCATATTGGGGACCGCTAAAATCATATCTGTAAATAATTTTATACAAGTTGCAGACTGTAAGTTTCATTTTGTGTGTAACATTTCCATTGGTCCATTCCACATTTACAAATGACAACCACCTTTAACTTCTTTCTTACACCACGTATTACAAAAAGCAGCATCTCTCAGCAATATACAGTAGGAACTTCTTTTCCTTATAACATGCAATTCCGATTTAATTTAAATGCAAAGGACAAAGAACTGGCTCACAATCCAATATCTTGAGCACCTAAATGCTTCCGACTGTGACTGTACACCATGTAAGGCATTTAGCACTTGGGATATGAATGAGAATAAATATAGAGATTTCTCTAAATCGTGTTTCCCCAAATCTGATGCATAAACCACCTGCATCAGATTCATGAAGGATGCTTGTTTAAAAGGCTGATGTATGGCCCCCACTTAAAAACCCCTGGGTCAGAATCTCTGGCCGTGGATCTCAGATGTCTGCATTTTAAACAAGCTGCTTGGGTGAATGTCCCCTTATAGAAAAAACATCTCACATTGCGTTAATCCAGAAGTGTACGGTAACCTCACGGCACCATAAAACTTCTCACCGTAGGACCAAGGCCCTTTGCGACAGTCTCTTTCCTCTACAGCCTTCCCTAGCCCTCAGTGCAACACGAACCAATGATGCCAAATCACGTACGTTCTGCATGTCCAGCTGCATATGCTTGGACCACACAGGCCTGACTGCTTCGCCAACCTGAATTCTGATTAATCTGAAGCCTAGATGATACCCTGCACCACCGCCTTTGCTGACAGTGACCATAGCCTGTCCTCACACTCACCCCAGTCGGGTAGAATGCTCACTCATGTGGCTGTTTGGTTACCACCTTTACTTACACATAATTCACATACCATAAAATTCACCCATTTAAAGGGACACCATATAGGTTTAGAAGATTTTCATCAGCCCAGAAAGAAACACCATGCACATTAGCAATCACCCCACATTCATTGCTCCCTCCACCCTGCTCTAGGCAACCACTATTCTACTTTCTCCTGTGCCTATGCTGGACATTTCTTACAAATGCCAGCTGCACATGCTTCCATCATATACTACCGACTGCATCCTATTTATTTATCCATCTGCCTTTCTGACCAGACTTACAGAGGCTCAGTTTCCAGGATCTGGCACTGAGCGTGGCTCAGGAGGAATAATCAGTACATGCTGGATTAATTAATAAATATCCCTCTTTGCCTCTTGTCACCGGCAAGGAGGGGCAGAATTTGGATGCACTGTCACCACTTAGATGGAAAAGACTGGGCTATCACTAAACTGGGGCTGCGGAGTTAGGTTCAGACAGAAGGGAAGGAGTTTGACAAACCCAAAGGCCAGCATTAAATACTTTCTAAAGTTACAGTGACCTATTAAATCAGGCATCTGTAGTCTTTGAGATGAGAACAGCAGTCCATGAGATTTTCCATGATATATCAATACAACAACCACGGCTACTAGATCTTGGAGAGACAGCACATCTTTTACTGTCCTTTACGTCCTTTTTGACTCTCTCCCAGCTCCTGTGTACTCTCTCTTGGTCCAGGGGCCCAGCATCAAGAGGTTATCCAAAGCCTTCCTCCACCAAGGTATCCTTAATTTGAAAAGTAATATTCCTTTCCTTTGGTCTTAATCAAAATTGCTTTCGCCTGAGAGCTATTCACATCACACTGATGTGCTTCGGAACACAGTAACTGATGGACAGAACTGGTTAAAAGATTAGGCAAAATGCCAGTCATTGAGAAAAAAATTATAATCCATCCTCTGGAAGAATCTTCACAAAGAAGTACATAAAAAAGAAATAATTAAATCACCCAAAATGCCCCGTGGAAGGGGTGGGTGGGTGGTGGATTTCACCGTTAACATTTTTCTGAACATCCTTTAAGGCAGAGCTCTCTGAGGACAAAGCCACATACGCAGATACACATATGTGTAAAAATATTTACACTTTGCAGTATGCTGTGCAGAGTTTTCTATTTCAGTAAATGTAAATCTACAGCATCCGCTGATGGCTGCATAGCATTTCACAGTTGAATGTAAGATGATTCATGTAAATAATCCTTTACTCCTAGACATCTGGGTTATTTTCCTATTTCCCCCCCCCGGTACTATAAAAAATGCTGAAAAAAAAAAAAAATATATATATATGTATAGGTACAATTAGTTGGTTATCTCATTGAAATACATTTCTTTTTTTTTTTTTTTAAATCTGTCCCTTTTTTTTAAATATTTATTTATTTATTTATTTTATTTATGGCTGTGTTGGGTCTTCGTTTCTGTGCGAGGGCTTTCTCTAGTTGTGGCAAGCGGGGGCCACTCTTCATCGCGGTGCGCGGGCCTCTCACTATCGCGGCCTCTCTTGTGGTGGAGCACAGGCTCCAGACGCGCAGGCTCAGTAGTTGTGGCTCACGGGCCCAGCTGCTCCGCGGCATGTGGGATCTTCCCAGACCAGGGCTCGAACCCGTGTCCCCTGCAATGGCAGGCAGATTCTCAACCACTGCGCCACCAGGGAAGCCCCGAAATACATTTCTATAAAGACAATTTCTGTAGCATAGTGTATCAGTGCTTATGCTTGATCAATGTTGGAAAAGTGCCCTGCAGAAAGACTGTACCTTTATACTCCATCAACAGTGTGTTCATGTCTGTTTCCCTACACTCTGGCCAAGGCTGCATTTTCATAATATTTTTAGTATTTAACAATAGGCAAGAAGCAAAACTTGGCCTTTTGACACTGCCGTGTCAAACTGTAAAATCAGCGTTTTATTAACCTTCATTACAAGTGATGACTGCAGAAAAGTCTCTGGTGCTTTTAGCATCCTTGACCCTGTCTCCGCCTCCAACCTATATCCGTGGTCTGTCCTGTCTCCAACCTACAGCCTTCCCCAAGTCCATATGCCACCCTTGTTCTTAACACTGGGGGTCAAGGAGGCTATGGAAAACACACATTCCCTAATATTCAAAAGGACAGAAATACAGTGCTCAATTTTTTAAGGACCCACCAAAATAGAAATACAAGATTCGTATTTCATGTGCATTTCTTCAATTACTAGTGAACATATTTTTATTGATCTTTTGTATGTCTTTTCTGAAGTCCAGTATCTATTTGCCTGAAGGATATTTACCTTGGGTTATTAATATAGGTTTTTTTCCACTCATGTAAAATGCCTTTGTTATCACATTAAGAATCCGTACATTCATAGGTACAGTTTTTTTACACTCTCTACTCTTTCCACTATCATACTATTTCAAATTGTATAACTTTATAATGCATCGTAATATCTACCGGGGCATAACCCCTCCCCCAGTGCTGCCTGGAAGTCCTTCACTTGCTTTACATCTTGTTTTAAGAGGTACTTTAAAACCACTTGACAAATTTTTAAAATCCTAGTAGGATTCGGCTTGATTTTACATTGAATGCACAGATTAGTTTTTATAGACTGCCAATCTTTACTGTTTTATACTTCTTAGGAGTAGCAGCAGAGGTATTAGGAGAAATAATAGGAAAAATAGCAAATGGTAATTAAAAGATTGCTATGTGTAAGATAATCTTCCAAACACGGGACATCATTCTCTCTTTTATCCATCACAGCTCTGTGAAGGGGATATGTTTATTGCCGTTTTGTGGATGGGAAAACTGAGGTACAGAAATTGTAGGTAACTTATCCATGGTCAAGGACCCAGTGAACACTGGGGTCAATTCCGCACCCAAGCATTTTGAAAAGGGAGCTCCCACAGTGACAGCTATGCAATTTAGGTAAATCCCTTCATTCCAGTGTTACTGTTTTTTTATAGCTTTAAAATTTTCTTTACCTGAACTTTGTACATGTCTTGTTGAATTTATATCCATATATTTTATGTTATTAGCTGCAGTTTTTAATTATGACATTTCCTTGGTACATTTCCAAAAAAAAACTTTTGGCATTACAAATATTATCATTTATTCTTTAAATGGACAATTTATTCAATGTATTGTTTCTAATTATATAATATATACATATATATATTCTTTTCCATTATTATAGGTTATGACAAAATATTGAATAGAGTCCCGTGTGCTATACAGTAGGTCCTAATTGCAGCCACTATGGAGAACAGTATGGAAGTTCCTTAAAAAACTAAAAATAGAGTTACCATAAGATCCAGCAATCCAACCCCTAGGCATATATTCAGAAAAGACAAAAGCTCCCCTTCAGATTTCTAATTAAATAATTCATTTTCTATTATTTTTTAATTTAGTAACAAATTATTTAAGATATTAAGCTCCTTTTCATTACAGTTTTGTCTCCACCCACAGATTTTGTACGTAGCAGTATTTTTTACTGTTATTTCCTAAGTTGTCCGCAATTATAGTTTTAGTTTCTTAATTTTGGGTTAGTTATTTCTAAATTTGTTGCCTTATTTTTAAAACAGAGAATCATCTATGACTACCAGTTTTTCATAATTTACCACTGTCTTTTTTTTTTTTCCCACACGTGTGTGTGGCGGGGGGGGGGCCAAGTATATGGCAGCATAAGTGGGATATACAGCTTGCTTGACAAGGAACTTTTGTTTATTTGCTTGTGTAGCACAAAGTTTGCTACTCATCTCTCCAGTGATCTTATCAATTATATCAATAAAACCAACCTTGACACAATTTAATTCTTATGCATTAATCTTTCATAAACTAAAGTGTGCTAAACTCGATTACTCTTTGTGTTTTCCACTTTTTCCTTGTGAATTTAGTAGTTTTGTGTTACTTATTTTAATTCTATGTCATAAATTAAGTTATAATATGTGATATCAGAGGGAGGCGGATATTTTTGTTGTGGTTTTGGTGGAGGATTTCAGAGCATAATCAAAAACTCTTCTCCGTCTCCAATTACTTTCCAAGTAAAACAGTACATGAAATTATATGATTTACAGCCACCTACAAACTACACCCAAGAAAATAATAAAAATAAAATGATTAAAACTGGCAAAGAGAGCAATGAATACTTTAAACTATAAATCACATCAAGGGAAGTTCAGGATGTGTCCTGAATTAACATGCACATTTTACTATCATAGTATCCTTGAGATCTGCATCGTTGAGTGACAAATAAGTCAGCATATAGCAAATTGAGTTCTCATATTATTTAAACATGAAGAGTCTAAGAAATTATTTATATTTAATTTTCTCTTTTTACAGTGCTATGATTTTGAAATAAAGAGACTGTACTACTGTACTCTATACAGTACTGTACAGTAAAGCACACAAAAGCACAACCACTTACAGAGGATGCCCGCATGGGACAATGTATGCCAGACACGTGAACTAACTTACACGATTGGACACGTGAACGCACGTTCGCAACTTGAAAGTTCATGTATAGGGGACTTACTGTAGTTATTTAAATTTAAATTAATTAAAATCAAATACATTCCCAGTCCTCACCTTGTGTCTAGCAGTCACCCTTTAGGACAGCACAGGTGGAAAACACTCTCATTACCACAGAACGTTCTTTTGGACAGCACTGGAGACAGATATTTTTCTTCCCAGGCATAATGAAAACAATTCTCATTATTTTTCTTTTCAGATAGGACAATTAAAATTCTAAGAAAATAAAGAGCATATTTATATTCAGAATATTAGTAACTGACAAACCAGAGACTTTACCTCGGTTCTATGTGACTGCTGAACCACTGTTTTTTTCTACTTACTATGTAGAACTGATTGAAGAAAAGAAACCCTTAACATCAGGAATGGCTGAGGGAAGCCCCTGCCCATGCAAGTCATGGCCTCAAAAATGTCACTAGAGATGCCATATTGGCGCAACTTGTCCTGCGGACATTTATCCTTGTCCTTCCTAGATTCCAAGTCTCATGCTAGATTCCCTGAATTCTGTTCAGGGTTCTAACTAGTATGTAAATTCTCGAATTAAATTCATCTCGTGTCTCAGATGTCTACATTATACTTCTTATCTCTGGCAAAGACTTGGCAATCCTGCCAACCATTATATTTCTATTTCATACCACTTATAGAGACAATTTCTGGAGATGGCACAGCCTAAATGGCCTGTCCAAAATTAACCCTTTAAGTTCTACCGAAGTTGCCTTTTTTTACTGTTGTGGATTGAATAGGGTCCCCCCAAAAGATACGCCCAACTCCTATTCCCCAGTACCTACAAATATGACCTTACTTGGAAAAAGAATTTGCGCAGATGCAATTAAGTTAAGGGTCTGGAAACGAGATCATCCTGGATTTAGGGTGAGCATCAAATCCAATGACTGGTGTCCTAATAAGAGGAAGGAGAGAGAGGGTGGACACCCACAGCCACAGAGGAGGAAACCCAAGGGGGAAGGCACATCAAGATGGAGGCCGAGATGGGAGAGATGCATCTACAAACCAAGGAACAGCAGGGATTTCTGGCCACGTCAGATGCTAGGAGACAGGCATGACACTGAGTCTCACCGAGAGCCTCCAGAAAGAAATCACCACTGACAGCTTCTTGATTTCAGATTTCTGGCCTCCACAACTGTGAGAGCACAAATATCGCTTCTTTTACGCCACCAGTTGGCGGCAATTTGTCATGGCAGCCCTAGGAAACTAAGAAAGCCACCATCCACGTCAGTACTTCTTTTCAGGGCCTTGATCTCCTTCAAAGCAGTTACTGTTCTTTCCACATCTCCCAAAGGGGTAATCAAGAATTTCTGGTGGGGCTTCCCTGGTGGCGCAGTGGTTGAGAATCTGCCTGCCAATGCAGGGGACACGGGTTCGAGCCCTGGTCTGGGAAGATCCCACATGCCGCGGAGCAACTAGGCCCGTGAGCCACAACTACTGAGCCTGCGCGTCTGGAGCCTGTGCTCCACAACAAGAGAGGCCGTGATGGTGAGAGGCCCGCGCACCACGATGAAGAGTGGCCCCCGCTCGCCGCAACTAGATAAAGCCCTCGCACAGAAACGAAGACCCAACACAGCCATAAAATAAATTAATTAATTAATTAAAAATTAAAAAAAAAAAAAAAAAAAGAATTTCTGGTGATTGTCTTCCCAATTAACTATAATAAGGAGGCAAAATCTGGGCGAACACCTGAAGAAAAATGTCGAAGATACAAGAATGTTAGGTTATGGGAAAATGACTTTGCCTTTTAAAATGTGGTTGACTGGCTGGATCTAGAGCAAGCTGCTTCTTTCACAGTGTTGAACAGGCTCTGAGGCAATATAAGCCTAAGGAGACTTAATGACAAGACGTGCGGACATGTCCTGTTGATCAAACAATGCTAGAGAAGCAAAAGAAGCTTAACATTACTGACAAAAGAATGGTTCATTTAATAATGACATCCCCTTAATGATATGCAAATGAATTATTATGCTGCCTGAGGACGAGAAAAAAGAGCCAGCATGTAAAAATTTACATTTTCTTATTGATCTTATTGATGATCTTTTCTTGTATTTCTCTAGCATCTGCAAGAATTAATTTTAACAACTTTCCATATCATGAATCTTTGAATAGCCATTGCATTCTTTAAACTATACAGAAAGACTCAAACTCTAACACTATCTTTTCATTTACCCCAAATCCTTAATTCTGTGAACTGTATTTGGGTTCCTCCTAAAGTCTGGCCATAAGAAGCATTTTTCAGTTATTCTCAAGACCATATTCACCTAGGCACTTACTAAAAATGGATGATCACACTAAGAACAGAATGCTGTGGGTGAGACGCCTGGAGGGAAGCGAACTCTCAGACGTGGGGAGTGAGTGAGGTGACCTCAGCATTCAGGAAAGGAGAGGAGAACATGGGTGACCAAAAGAACAGGAAGGAGAGAGTGACCTGTCTTCTGGCAGGGGAGAGAAGGTTTGGATCAGACAGGTGCTGGGCTTTAGAACAAAGGAGCTAACGGCCCAGAGACAAAAGTTCTCCTTAGTAAAAGGTTTAAAGGCTTACATAGGAAAAAGAAACTCATGTGCATTTAGGTATAAATAATTGCAATAGCAATACATGATTTTATATTAGGGGAATGAGAAATAAAAAATACATTCAGTTCCAGAAAAACAACCAGGGAGATTAAAGGAAAATTCCGTATATAATTGTAATTTTGAAGAATCAGGTTTCTTCAGCTTCTTCTGGGAAGAACACACATAATGCATTTGAGGTTAAGAGGAAAATGGTTAGAAGGCATTCAGGCCTTGCCCATTTAATTTACAAGGTAACCTGTTATCATTTGTGTTGATTTTTCTTCACATGAAGTAGTCTGTAAAAGGCAGTGGACTCAAAGGGAATGGCCCTTATGATCACTTTAGCCTAATTGGAATTTATGTGATCTTACAGCCTCTAGAGTTCTCTAGTTAAGAAAGACTATGTATTCAGGTAAAGAAAAAAAAAAAACAAAAAAACCCTACTGGAAACAACAGCAAAAGAACAGCAGCAAAACTGACTACAGGCTAATCATGAATGTCCTACGAGCCTAGAATTCTCCATCATCTACTCTTCCCCTATTACCTGAAACTTCTACACACATTAGGAAACTTTCCACTGCTTGCCGACTCTGTAAGAAAACAGCAGACAATCAGAGTTATTACTCCATGACTGACTGGAAATTTGTCTGCTGCTGAATGTTTGTCCCTTATTGTCTACCTCCATCAAAGGTCTTTATACAACTAATTTAAAGTATACACTTTTTAACGTGCTGTTTGATTGCTGTTAATTAGAATATACTAATCATTCGCTCCTGTTGTATATTTTACAATTTGATCTAGGATAGGGTATACCCTGGAAGCTCTGCTATAAAGAACCAAACTCATGATGGCAGGGATCAAAGACCTTTTAAACGGGGTTAAGATTATGATTCCTGTTCGTCTCCATCTCCTGTGCTTGGAGACTTGGCATGGTAACTAGTAAAAACTGACTTGTGTTAAGTGCCCATTGTTTGAGAGGCTATGTGCACTTGCATTCACTCCTATATATGCATGTACACACACACACACACACACACATTTTGATCAAAGGACAAAGTGTAAAATAGCAGGACTCAGGGACCACTAATATCTTCTATGATCATAAAAAAATATTTCCCACATATAACCTCAAATATATTTATAAATTACATTGACTAAATATTTGTACATATCTTTTAAAAGCAAAACCTCTGTAGAGACAGCATGTCTCACAGATCGGGAGGAAGACAAGCACTGAAAGAGGAAACATTATTTTTGAGAATATGGCCCTACATAATCAGGTTCAGGCAGGGCGCTAAAGTCACTGGACTTCAGGCAACAAACAAGGGCAAATCTACTTCAAAAGTTCATTTAACAGGCAAGTATTCAGTACTTCTAAAACTTATTTAATCTAGAGAAGCATAATGAAAGCATTTTTTTTCTGGATACTTACAGTGATTGGGAACAAATATTTTAAAAATTAAGTGACAAAATGGTGACAAATATGTACATATCTTTAAACTTATTTATATAAGTTAGAAGTGTACTTGAATATTAGCCTTTAATATACATTAACAGAATCAGTGCAAAGAATTAATATATAATGTGTGTACATACACACATGCACACATGATTTCCACAGAAAAAATTAGAGAAAATGATACCGGGAATTAATTGTAAATATACATGCTGCTATCTATGTGCCTATATTCCAAAATATTATACAGTCAGCTGTGAAAATGTTTACCCAAGGAAAGCTAAAAGAATATTAAGTTGCAGGCTAATTTGTGCTTCACTCCAAATAATTGGCTCTATTATTAAATATTACTATAAGTAACTGACAAAAAAATTCTTGCAACCTTGCAGCTGGCAATAAGTGAGTTAACACTGATAAGCTGTGGAAATACAGCAACTTGTTTTCATTCCGACACACTATTTAATTTTTTTCCAAAATCAGAAGTAGAGTTAGAATAATAAAATGTCAGTGTAGACAATATTCTCTTAAGCATTGTTACAAACTCCTAGGTTTATAAGTCAGGAAGTTGGTACTAAGAGATATTCAATAACCCACACAAGATGACACACATTTAAATGAAATCACATCTCAGACTCTGGCAGGATTCATTGTTATGTCTATGATAATAAAATATCAAAATTAATTTTTTTCAAGCAATAATTCACTTAAGAGTCAACCAAAACAGTACAGCGGTTCCAATTATTTAAGAACATGCTTTTATGAAAGCTACTGCATTATGTTAATTATACTAAAATTCAAAAACATTCAGGCATACCCTCTGACATAATTTCACATTTGAGAATTTATCTTAAATAAATGCTTTTGGATGGCAACAAAGATATAAACCACAATTAAACCCTTCATTTAGCTTCTTTTAATCTTATGAAAATGTAAAACACAACAACTACCAAAATATCCAACCATATAAGACTGGTAAGTAATTTCTTTTAAATCCATACAATGAAATAACAAGCAGCCACTGAATTGGTGCTGTGGTAGGAAGATATTTAATGACATAGATATTTTTAATTTAAAAGTGTATGTAGGATGCTATGATAAGTATCAAGTTGGCCAAAAATTAGTTCCGGTTTTTCCATAACATCTTACAGAGGAGACCCGAAAAAATTTTTTGGCCAACCCAATATGTGATAATAAACAAAATATATCATACATACACAGATCACAATATCATTCAAATTTAGCTTATACAGTTGTGTATTCTGTATTGTATTTTGCATTTCTCTTTTGTATTTTATTGCATTATTACACTTAAGAACTTTTTCTTATGTCGGGAAAGGAATACTGAAACTGTAGTTTAATCATAATCATATAAGGAAATACTGAACAGTGGTTATAATAAACAAACAAGTTCGAAATACGTGAATAAAGAAAAATCTTAACAATATAAAGGTGAGTAAAAAAGCAAATTGTAAAAACCTGCATACGGTAAACACAATGAATTTTGAGAAGCGACTGCTCTTTTAAATTAATCTTTAAAATTTAAAAATATTACTAAGGCTATATTTTAAACCTTGAATTTTGGTTTTTGAGTGTAAATAATTAAATGCCCCAATAAATGTCACAATAGGAATATTGCTGTTGGAAGTATTTTCATTCCATAATGTTGTTATTTCTCCCAACTTTCTTCTTTTTTTGTTCCCTGAATAATTTTAGTTTTCCTTATTTTCATGTTATTTTAATAAAAAGGTGGGTAGGGTGGGGGGGGTCCTTATTCTCCATGTTAATCTTTGCAGCCTTTGAAAGAAAAGTTCTCACTGGTGACATGATGAGGGCTCTTCTCAGTGGTGCCTGACGGACAGCCCTTGGTGGTGACACTGCTTTGGTGAACTTGGTCTTGCAGTTTTGGTTATTGGAAGTGTCAGTGTCTAATCATATTTGAGGATGGTTCTCACACTGGCAGCACTCACAAGGGTATGAAACGTAGAGCTCAACATGCCGATTCAGTAGTTTATAATAGAAATACAACAGTTCCCAGCCTTGATTGTGCAAGAGCCCCCCAAACACCTTCTTTCCCTAAACAAAACGCACAGGAATAGATTATCTGAAGGTTGTTTGGCGAGCACTGAAAGAGCACATGTTATTTTATTTATATGTTATTTTATTTATGGGACATGTTACTAATGCCATCAGCCCAAGCCAGCCTGCTGTGTCAAACATTCAGAAAGCTAGCGGCCACCTTCTTCCCAGGGTGGCAGCAACACGAAAATTCCCAAATTGCCTTTGGGATTCTGAATTTGTTTGCCAGAATCTTTCTGATACACGTTAGAAACATTTGTCTCTTAGATATTGTTAACCCTGTCAATAAGATTACAGAGGCTGCCTTGGGGGTAGATTCTGTTCTTTTTGGCAGAGGTTCTTTTTGTGTAGATTTGGTCTCATATGATGAGGTATCTTCTGACCATTATTGCATAACTGTTTATTTGAAATCTTAAGAGTCTTCTGAGGTATCTTTCTCTTACTTTTGCCTACAAGGACACTTTTTTCTGGATTTTATATTACCAACTCTAATAAAAGTAAATTTTAAGCATTATTCATATTTTAAACAAGAATAAAAGTCTTTTGACATTGCTCAATGGAAAATATTTTTAAATAAAACTTTCAACATATGATTGGCTAAGCATGGGAAATAACATTTAAATGGATATATCATATGTAATCTTCTACGTGATATTATGTAACTAGCAAAACCACTGTCCCTTGACGTTACTACCCTTGAGTTTGCCACACAATTTAAATATGAGCTCTCCATAACTTCACTGGAGTTATGATAGGCTGATTTAGGGAAACAGGAAGTGTTGGAAATACTTAACAATTTTTACAGTGGTTACTCATAAGTTGATTCTCAATAAAATTAACTAAAAGGAAATGACCAAACTCCAAAAATAGGAAAAAGCAAAGAATTTTATCATGTAATTAATTATATTTTTAATCTAGATTTTTCACAAATCACCATGTCCATTTAAATATTAAACAGAGAATTAGGCAGATGATCTTATTTATATACAATCAATATCAAAACTGATGAGGGTAAATTCTGTTTCAATAATACTCTGTAAACTCAAATTTCTTTTTGTTGTTTTTCTTCCTCTCAAAAGAATGATCATTATGATAATGTGTTTCATCTGCACTGTTGGTACATGCACACTTTTATTTAAATATATCCAAAAAAAGGTTATTTATTTTTAAGTACTGTAACTTCAAATTTTAAAACTAACTTGGAAACTATTAACAGTGTAGAAAACAATATTGGTTGAAATGCACAAAATTTTTAAAACATTAAAATTATGAATGATCCTATGTAAATATTATTAGCATGAAAATTTGGACACAAATCTTACCAAATCAGTACCAGGAGATTGAAAACTCAATAATTAACACTGTTTTCTGCATTTAACTATTTCAGGGTTATTTTCCCTCAAAATTCATAAAATCAAATGTGATTTCTTTTATATATATATATATATATAATTTAGATTAGGTTATCACTCATACTTTTCATTTAACTGAAACTTATTTTTAAATATGTATGCTAACCATTAAATTGTTTTCTTTTTTGTTCAAATTAATTACTGTTAACTGTTGAAAAGGCAAAATCTTAAAAAGTATAATATACTCCACAAACATCAATAAGAGATATTTTATTTAAAATCTTACTACGAAATTTGTAAAAGATAAAGTCTATAAACACAACGGAAATACCACCGACCATAATTATATTAAAAGTAATAAACTTTTAATTTTGATCCCACAGTTACCAATACAATTTTGAAGAACTGAGAAGCAAACGATTTACACAAATAAATTTAGCAACAATATATTTTAAGGCTAATAATACTTTTCATTATTTTAATGTATTTTTAATCAAAGTAAAATAAAGTTGGCAATAACTAAAATATTATCAGATTCTCTGAATTTAATAAACAAAATATTAAGTTGTATGGAAAAGTATTGTGAAAAGTGTGAATAAGAAACCTCTGAGTGATATAAACAGATCTTGGATCTGTATTTTAGGAAAGACCTACAGTATAGGTAATGATATATACAAAATAAAAATTTAGTGTTTCTATACTCAATATCTATATGTATCACACATAAGAAGGCAAGGTATTTTTACGGTATTTAATGTGTTCCTAAAACAAACTTACTTTACATAAGGAATCTTTACATACCACATCAAATTAAAATTAAATAGCAACTTTATAAGACAATGAGAAAAAGAAATTGTGATACATCCCATCACAAAACAAATATTCTCCAGTTGTTAACCTCTTGGATTATCTTGTACTTAACTGGACTAAAAAGAAAAATATCAGTGTACTGTTTTTTTTTTTTAATTTGATGATATGAACAGATCAATGATAGGAGGAGCATAATATTTACAGAGCATTTAATTTTATATTTATTCTTTAAATAATTTTAATCAAGCTTATGAATGCCGTCTCAATTTAGGAAAATGCTCTCCAAGAAAAAAAAAATTTCAGGGAGAGAAGGTAAATTAACATGTTTGGTTTTCAGTAATATAACCACGTAACTTTCAAATCTCTGTTCAACAGGATATCGTTATCCTCTCAGGATATTCTATTCTAAGGAAAGTCCAAACTAATCAACATAGAAAATTAAAGCACACACACAAACACACACACACACACAGGGAAACCCATTTATCATTTCTAGCTGTCAAATTTGTTGAAATATGGGTTTCTTTGATTATGCTGCTATTAATTTTGTATATAATCACAGCTTAAACCTAGAAATATTTATCATCCAAATAATAAAACTAATTCCTGAAAACTGCATCAACAAGTTCTTCTAAGTTTTATTAGTAACTATTCAAAACCAGTCCATGCCACTGTCACCCTGTAACTGCTGAAATACTTTTTATTTTTAAAAGGTAACAGGAATAAATCTTTCTGCTTTAGTTAACACTTAATGAATAACTGATTGAGCTATAAGCCAGAAAATATTAAGTATCAATGCAGTCCATGAATGAATTGATACCTGTGACTGTTATCAGTTCCCATTAAACACATCTAGGTATACAAAATGTTAGAATCAAATGTATTTAATAAACTCGTTGTATAAACTCGGGGGCAGGCAACCATGGTGTAAGCAGGTGACCTCAGTCACCTTGCTTTCATCTTCATGTAACTGAGGCTGGGAAAGCATGTTTTCCATTCCTACTCGCCTGGGGCACTAGTTCAGTAAATTCTATAGACTCAGAGCATTTTTTTGGATTGTTTCTTTTGCATGATAATGTTTGAAATCTGATGTTAGCATCAAAGATCCCTGTCATACAATGGTGATCAATAGTCATTATAGAAGTCCAGCAAAAGACCAGCAGATTCCTAAACATACTCTACTATACTGAAAATGGGGAGATGAATAGGAACCTAATCTGATTATATTCTTAATAAAATTTCTAGCAAAGTAGTAATAATGCAGATTTGGGGGCTATATATAAAGTAATATCAATTTGAACTTTTTTAAAACAGTCATTCAGTCTTTCCAACAGCATTATACCTGCCTTTAGTTTAGGCACAGATTTCCAAAAATTGGTCAAATATTACAAAACCTTTAAAATATTCATATTAGAAAGTGGAAAACAATTATTTGGGGTATGGGGTGTTGTAAAACAATCAAAATCATAAAACATATCCCTATCATAATGTAAATACTACTTAGATAACTGTTTTCTTCTAATAATATCACATAGTAAATTCTTCCATGACTATACTTTCTATCTTTTAATTTTGCTTCTCTCCATCTGTTTCAAATCTCCTACTTCTTCAAAAAAATGCCTAGAAAGATATGCTTATTGTAATAACTGATAAATGATTCTGCTAAATCCTTAACTTTTTCACTAATTTGATACCAAGTTTTGATTCATCCACCTTTTTCAGTAATAACTCCTAAATATACGTCCTATAAAAACGTGGAAGATAGTTTTCCACCATCACAAAGAAATACCTGTGTTTGTCTTATCCAATGATTTTAACCTTTAAATAATATTACACATAATCCATATAATATTCTATACTTAGGGATTAATTACCAGTTTTACGGTAGTTGGGTGAATAGTAAGGTGGTTTACCAATCATTTCTATGACCGAACATTCTAAAACCATATGGCAGAACTAGTAATGTCCTATGCAACCATATAGAAAAAACTGCCTCAAGTCCCTAGACTTCAAAAATAATTTTGGATAATCAATGAAATAAAACCCATTCCTTAATATTGATATGGTAAGAGCAAAATTGCACTCGTGTTTAAAATGTGAATATATATACAATTAACACAGGTGATCATATACATATAATTAAGCTATATTTATTCTTGGTAGGGTTTTATAAAATTAAGTGCTGACTGAAATGAAAACAGTTCTTAAAAATAAAGATATCTGCCCCCAATACATCATAAACATATGAAGATTAAATCAGAGTAATACTCAAATTTGGAAATATCATTTGAAATAAATCTTCAGATTCTCATCATTTCTGCTAAGACATATTCTAAGATACATTTTAACTGCTGGGCTCATCCAGAATAATTCGTATTTTCCTATATTGTAACTGATCTCTCATATATTCGGCTTCAAACTCTTTCTTCTAATTCAGAATTAATGATGTCCCCCCCCCCGATAAAACCTAAGCTTCAAATATATATGCATTTTCTAGAAATTACAAGTGAAAGTCATATTCAGTTATACTTTATATTACAGGTGAAGTCAAACAGGCTGCTGACAAGATAGAAATTAAAGAATAAAAAGATTTCATCTTTTGTTTGATCTTCACTGACTGATAAATCTATTTTATCTCTTAGATGATAATTTAATGGAGAAAAAAACAAAACTCACTGCTTCTTCATAATCTCTCAGTCCCTCTAAATGTTTTTTTTTGTTTAAGTTTCATTCAGTTGAAATATATTTAAGTCTAAAACTAACAGCTAATTTTTAGGCTGTTGGAAGAAAACTACCTAATATAGCTGTAACAGAATAAAGTCCTGAAAAGATGGAATAAAGATAGAAATAATGCAAAAATGTGGATTAAAATCACTATAAGAAGGACAAATACTCAGTGATTGCCAAGCTGCAAAAATGAGGCTTCGGTTAAATACAGACACACTCTTTAACTGATACTTTAAAATAACCCATTTGTGATACTGTAGTTTTTAAAATAAGAATTAAAAAGTTAATTATTAAAGTATTTCCAAAATTCATCCATACAATACCAGTGTCATTTCAGGAGACTTAACATTATCTACCTACCTACCTACCCTCCTATTCAATGTTTTCTCCCTTAAACTTGAACCCGACTTCAGCAGTCTGCTACATGATTCTGCCAAGTAACCTTAACTGAACAAGCTTACTACTGTATTATGTAGCGAGTACTGAGCATTTTTAAAGTTCCAAAATATAATTTATCTATCTATATATCCATGTTATATCAAAATTATATCAATTGTATCAATATTTCATTGAGATTGAATTCATGGAAAAGCCTATAAACACATCTGGTTTTCTTTGCAAATGTATATGTCACATAAGCAATGACCATAATATATACTCACTTCTACCCTATTTTACTAAATTAACATTGCTGTTACTAGCTGCCTTTTAAATTACCAATAAGTTCTCATGCTTGAGGAATTTAACATGCTTAATAATGATAAAAAAATTAGTAAATGTCCTGTTCTCATATTTTTAAACATTTAAACATGGCATAAATCTTTCGGCATCTTACATTGAAATCCTTTTGGTTTTGCAATGTGTGAAGGGGTAAGGTATGTGATAAATTTAGAAAATTCTACAATGAATTTATGTGACAACAGACAAGATAAAATCAGTTCCTTCAGGAAAGTAATTATATTATTTTACAGCGTGGGGAGTTCCAAGCCTTCCTTAATATTACGTGAATGTAAAGGAAATAGAGTTTTCAGAATTCACAATTCAGTACTCTCCTAGAGACGTTACCTGATGATTTAGAAAATAATCACATAAATTTTACAAACACGTGCACTCAATGTAAAGCAGGTATAGTTCAAATGATTACCGGCACTACATTTTCCAGAAGCATCCTACTTTCCCCTAAGTTCCCTGAGATGTTTGATACATAGTTGTAACTTTTAAATTACTAAATAATAAAATTAAAATAAGCCCTGAGTTCTTCCAGACTAGTTAAGCAGAGTTCTATGTCACAGCAAAATCTACAGCAAAATAACAATGAAAGCTGCAGAGACTGGAGATGAGTATAGCCTAGATTCGAGAACCAGCTCTTTCCTGAAACAGCGCGACGAAGACCTGAAGTTTCTTAAGCCTTTGCTGCTTTGTCCATAAAATGGGCAACCTATTTTTCTCTGTTAACTTTAAAGTTACACTGTCAGATGCATGACTTCCTAGGAAGTTTATAAATTTATGTAGGAAGGCAGATTATCTCTCTACATGATTATTGTTACCATAATTACCAATGTACAGGTACAAAAAGGTAGCCTTTGAAGGTTCTTCCCTTTCTATCTGAGTATATGACTAACGTGTTCAGGTCACAGCAGTTCCAAAGTTCACGCAAGTCTGGGGAACAAGGACCAGCAACTCACCAGGATTAACTAAAAAGTTTTACCAAGTTTTCGTCTTCAATTTTGGCTACAGTAAATTATTTCAAGAAATAGGTATATCGGCCTAGCTTAACTTTGTAAAATACACACTCAGTTACATTCAAACTACTGAAAAGCATTCAAACTCATAATGTTGAGTCACCTTTAAATACAACTTTATGTCGTTTTTTAAATGATCACACAGTAATGAGACTTTTATTATGGCAGGAGGGATTGTTTTCCATGGTGCTGTGAGTCACCCCCCCAAAATGTAACTATAGGACCAATTGGTATTTCTGACATGAGTGAATCATAGTATACGTTAATTTATACAAGGAACCATTTTTTTTAACGTATTATGGAAGAAAAAAGCTTAAAGAATTGAAGTTTCTACAGATATGCTCCGATTATATTTCAGTGGGCATGCAATTTTCTTTTCAAATAGGACAGAAAATCCACTGCCTCTCCTAAAATGAGCTCCATATACTTTTTTTTTTTTTTTCTTTGGTATCATCGTGATTGAATGGGGACACAAGAGTGTTAGGCAGGTTCCAGCACAGCTTTACACTGCCCCATCTGCTGGTATGCCTGCATCTCCTGCACCCAGTGGCAACCTCTAAAAAGTAGCACGAACTAATTCAGCAGGTGGCTTCAAAAGGCTCCAGCGCGTTGCCTGAGAAACTTACTGTGACTTTTTAATTTTCGCCCAGAGTTCCAATTTCACCGTAAATTTTTAAAATTAATTAAGGACCCACAACCGTCATTAAAATACTAAGGCAGCGAGGACACGCTTTCACCGTAGGGGATCTAAGGCAAACCAGAAGGAACTAGGCTATTCATTCACTGCCGGCTCGCACACTGCTCCAAGCACAGACGCAGACATTTATCTAAGGGTCCTAGAGCCGTTCACCCAGTCGAGAAATGGAAATACATGCATAAAAGTTTTAAAGAGATTTTTGAAGCACGCCTATCGGTGGGCCCGTAAGCGGCGCAGGAGAAGATAACGCCTCTCCGAACGGGATTTGCCCAACGACCGAGCGGGAAGCCCTCGGCCTTCTCCGCAGCATCCTGGCCGGCGGCCGCAGGGTCGCGCGTTCGGACCAGGCGGCCGGACTTTTCCCGCAGCTCCTCGTCGCAGACGGGACAGCGAGCGGCTGCCGCCCCCCGCCCGGCCGCCAACGCCGCCGCCGCTGCAAAATAAGGGCTACTCCGCTCCTGGAGCCGGGCGGCTGCAAACTTCCCCTGCTTTGCACGTACCTCCTTCTGCCAACTTGAACGTCCTTCCTCGCAGGGGGACCGGGGAAAACCATTACAGCGTCCCAGAGAACGGCGGCGAAGGGCACCCTCGCAAGGAGAGACCCGCGCCTCCGCCAGGGACGCCCGTTCGCGCAGGTGGGCAGCACCGCTGCCGGCGGGTCCGCCCCCCTCCCGCCCCCCTCGGCCGGCGCTGCCCAGGCTGCGGGGAGGGCGGCTGCAGCGGCCACGGGCAGCGCCAAGAGGACCCGGCAGCCCGCGCCAGCCGCGCGGGAAGGCGGCACGTACCTTGCTGCGGTCGCCGGGCGCCGAGCCCGAGCCGGGAGCGTGGCGGGGGGCGGCGGGGCGGGGGCGCAGGGCGCCGCCGGGCGCTCGGCCCGGAGAACTTGGGCAGAGCCTCCGCCGCGGTCTCCGCCAGCGGCGCGAGCAACACGTCCGGTTTGAACTTTCCAGCTCCGGGCCCGGCGAATACGCGCTCACGCACGGACACGCGCGCGCCGGCAGAGCCTCTCAGGGGCGAGCCAAGCGGCCCCGGGGCCTCCGCGGCCGCGTCCTCCGCGCTGCCCGGCTCTCATTGGCGCGGAGGTTCCTGCGCTATTTATTTATTTCCTCCTCCTCGCTCCTTCCCCCGCCCGCGCGCGCGCGCGCGCGCCCCTCCTCCGCCCCCCGGTCCGCGCGGCCGGCCGCCGGGGCTCCGGCTGCGGCGCGGCGGGGATGCGCGCGGCCCGGGGATGCGCGCCGGGCGGGCCGGGAGGGAGAGAGAGGGCGCCGGGCTGCGCGGACGAGGCGAGGGGCGCGAGGCCGAGGAGGCGCGGGGCGGACGCGGGCGAAGGCTGCGCCGCGGCTCCCCGGCCCGGGCCGAGCCCCTGCGCGCCCGGACGCCGCCTCTGCTGCCCGCCCCGCGGCTGGCCCCAGCCCCCCGGGGACGCTGCGACGTGCCACCGCCGGCCAGCCAGGGGAGCGCGAGCCGGCCCTTTCTCAGTGGTGGCTTAGGCGCTGCGCGGTGCGGCTTCGCTCTCCGCACGGTCCTCGGCCCGGACCGTCGGGAGAGCCGCCGTCCACCCCGGGGAGGCGGCGGGCTGAGCCCTGGCAGGGAACGCGGCGCTGGCTCCGGACCGCAGGCTCCGCGCGCGCTCTGGGACGCCCCCGCCACGCTCCGAAGCCGCCCCGCCACGAGCTCCGAGCGCCCATGCCTCTGCTGCTGCGGTTCGCCCGCAGATGAGCTCTCGAAGGTCCGCCGGGCGCTGGTGCCGCCGTCTTCCCGCGGACGGTCTGCCTGGTACCCAAAACTGAAGGAGGGATGACCTTAGAGCAGGCCGCCCTCACCCACCGCATTCAGCCTCCGCGCCGGGCTGGAAGGAGCCCGGTTCTGGTTCAGTGAAATCCGTCTTCCACTGGCGTCTTCCCGACCCTGCTTCGGAGCGCCTTCTCCAACCCAAACCCCTTCCAGGCTTCCCTTGAGGTAAAGCCGGTTTTTGGTTTTGGTTTAAGGGTTCATGATTTGAGTCATGGAAAGGGGAAAGAAAAAAAAAAATTAAAAGGAAGTAATTCTAGGATAGAGCTAGATAAATAAACAGTAAACTAAGCACCATCCCGAAGACTAGAATGCAAATCTCACCTCCTGGATTTGGAAATGGGGTTCCCTTCCTCAATGATTTATCCTCCAAAGTCCTAACAGTCTTGGGCTGTGTTTTACTAGGACTCCAGGTATAGAAACACTATGACCCTAGAGTGCTTTACCATTGTCTGTTACAGTATGCGCTCAATTTCTTTTTTCTTCTCTGTCCAAAAATAACTTGCAGCGTCTCTGAAACGTATTCATTAGAGAGCCATCCCTTAGTGTCTTAGATCTTTTCTCAGAAATTCCCTGGTAAGTGTACAAATACTCTTTAAAGTGCTGATATTTTACAGATTTTACATTTTCATTGACATCTGGAGTAAGCCCCCCAGAGGCCAGACAAGGAACAGGTAAGATCCTGAAATGGGAGAAAATGGAAAAAAATACTCATCCTTTCAGAATGTTATTCTTCTCTGGCTCCAGGTTTAATATACACTTGCCATTTTCAAGGAAGCTAAAAGGAAAGCACCAATATCTAGACATCCAACTCTTCCCTCACTCATGAAGCACCAGCTTATTACTGAGAAAAGGGGCCACTGTCGTTGAATTTAAGACCCTGCTACCGAATGGAAGGATCCAGAGACAATCCCCCAAAGTCAGGGAAGTGGCTCATTGGCCAACCAAGTGGTGGGTGTGAGGGTGTGCCCACTTCTGATGGTATCTGTGCCAGTAAAGAAGTAAAATCTTTGCTCAGAACCTGAAAGGACCACAAGTAATTTTAAACCCAGGAATTGATATTAATCATCACAGTAACTCACTGACTATTTCAAAATGTCCATTATCTTTGAACTTCATCTGTTTCGATGATTGTGTTTATGTCTGTACCCACAGCATAAAGCCTGTTTCACAGAAATTGGAAAATATGTGTGGAGTAAATTAAAATTACAAAAACATAAAGGGGGTGTGTAACCATTTTATTTGTTATGAGTCACTGAATCAGAGGGAAAATAAACATTAACCATTACATAGATATTAAAGAATAATTTAATGTTTTAAGAGGTTATTTTGAGAAATACCCCAAAAATCCACTATTTTATATTAAATATAAAAATATATAACTGCATTGGATTGGTTAAATTTATTTTAAAATATTCTTCAGTTTCTTATAGGGAGCAAGGAAAATAAAAGGAGATAGAAAGGATGTAAAAGTAAAAAGAAGATGAAAGAAAATGAAACATCTGACCACCAGACAAGGAAACTGTTTGGAGGCCATAGCTGGTGTGATAAGCAGAAGGTGGGAAACATGAAGAGAGTCTGAGAGGCATTAGGGTCCCTTAAATTCTGGTCCAGAACAGCAACAATCCTCAGAAAACTCCTTAAGTCTCTGCTTAAGATCCTGAATTTATGGAAATTTGCTTAGACACCACTTTTTTTGCTTGTGTGATAAAACTGCATTATGCAAGAGATTGAAACCAGACCAATAATCCTCACTTCTGCAATCAAGCAATTGACTTTTCTCACATTTTCATAAAAGATAATCTGCCTCATAGTTTTATTTGGTGAAAAATTTTAGTCCAGTTTTTTTTTTTTAGTTTGTGAATGCTCATTGGCAAGTCATATGCACTTCCCTTTTCCAGAATCCCTACTTAGAAATGCATTCCTGGTGTTTAGCGTTTCATTTCTTGCCTTTCAAATTCTTCAACATTTATAATTATTGTTATAACAAAAAAGTCCCTACTCTAATATACACATCTCTGCACATTATAAAGCAAAGATTCTCAGTCCAGCTCTCCAACTTAAACTTCCTATGCTCACCTCACCTGTGAAAGTTGAGAAGGAAGTTTCCTCTTCCACATATACAGTAGGCCCTTGGTATCACCAGGTTCCTCAACCTCTGTTTCAATCGATCTCTGATTCAATTTTCATTGAATCTGTGGATGTGGAACCTGGGGGATACAGAGGGCCAACTATACTGGGCCATTTTATATAAAGGACTTGAGCATCCACAGATCTTGGTATCCCAGGGCGGGGGGTGGGGTGAGTCCGGGGACCAATCCCCTGCAGATGCCTAGGGATGACTGCACCCTCCACCAACCTCCATTAAACTCAGCCTGTTTTTCCCTCCCTCTGGCGTCTTTAATCACCACATTCAGAATGATGGGGCAAAGATCAGGGAGCCTTTGGACAAGTTCTTCAATTATATCTCAAGTGGGGAAAAAGAAGGGCAGTGAATTTAAGGTTATAGAAATTCCGGCCAATTAAAACGTTCCTTCAGCAGAGAGGCCAGTGCCGTTTCATCAGTGTGAAGACAGATGGAAACTGGGGGGCAAGTGTGACTGTCCCTAACCCTGTGGATGCCAGTGCCCGAATTCGGTCATCCTCGGAGTCCCCGTGGATGCTGGTGCCCGAATTCGGTCACCTTCAGAGTCCCCGTGGATGCCGGTGCCCGAATTCGGTCACCTTCAGAGTCCCCGTGGATGCCGGTGCCCGAATTCGGTCACCTTCAGAGTCCCCGTGGATACTAGTGCCCGAATTCGGTCATCTTCAGAGTCCCTGCGTCCAGAAGCTCGGAGCTCATCCTTACTAATCTCTTCCTTCCTGCCTGTCTCACACACTGGCCTCCTTTGATTCTTCACTACTGAGTTTTTCCTTCCTCCCCAGGACCCTTGCAAACACTGTTCCCTCTGCTTGGAGCCCGGGTGTTTCCTCAAACACCCACCTCAGTTAACTCTTACTCACCTTCACCCAGGAAAAGTCATGTGCTAAGGTTGACAGGCACATCCTGGAGGGATTACGTCCTTGTGTTTGTTCTCATGGATCCCTTACCTTTTCAGCAGACTATCCAGGACAACTTACAAGGTCATACATCTGAAATATTTGATGGATATCAATAGTCCAGTCCAGCTCTAGACTAGAAATTCCATGAGAGGAATGTTCAGTGTATCTTAAACACTTAGTGCAGTGCCTGTCACAAAGTAGTTGCCAAAAGTACCTACTTACTAAATGAGTATATGACAGAAAAATCGATACAATTCAGAAAGGCCATCGTCTGGACTGGATAGTGGGGTGCTAGACAGTTGGGACATGACGGGGTAAAAAAAAAAGACAAACGACTTCATCTTATCCAAGTTGATTCTGTTTCCATCATTATCATGGAAACCCTGGTATTTTTCCAAAAAATCCTATAATATTTTCAAAAATTGGATACTTTATTTCATTGAAACTTTATAGTGAAGAAAGTCCTTTTTTAAAAAATTATATGACAAACATGGAATGGAAAGTTATAAAGAAGATGAAATTATAGCATTTTGATAGTCTAAGTAAATAAGTCTTTATTCTTGGTCAGTTTGGGGAGAGGTTTTGTTTATGCTTTCCTTATTAATAAAAAATTCAACTCTGTCCTGAATTAATTATAGTGTGTTCAGTACAAAGCTGGGAATGTCTTAGGGAAATTTTATATTACTATCAATACAGAGTATATGAGTAAGGAAGAAAAGACTAGTTTAAATGAAATTTAGAAAATGATATAAAACGTTTTATTACGAGATTATTATATTATACAGCAGTTACAAAAAAAGGCGAAAATTAATATGGGCCTTCTGATATCAGAACTTTCCATGAAAGTGACAGAATATGAAAAGTACCTTTTAAGATCAAATTTTGAGAAAGGTCAGTAGAAGAATGGGCATTTAGAATGAGGTTAAGGTGCAAAAGATCCAGTTTCAAAGGTATGTAAAATGGTCTATGAAAATACAGTCCCAGTAAGAAGAGAAATTTTATGCTCTAAATTTCCACTTGTCTTTGACATCTGCATTTTAATATCTGATGTGGTGTGAATGGTCATAGTTGGGAATAAGTTGGCATTAAACAGGAGTGAAAACCTGAAGTTTTAAGCATTTATGATATGTTTGGTTTTATAATTCAGGGAGCTAGTGGTATTATTTTTCACTGAAGATACCTAAAAAGTCCTCTACACTTAAATACAATTTACAAATAGGTCAATTCATAAGTGTTTAACATAAAAGGGGGGACCTATACAATTTGAAAAGATTTTTTTAAGTTAAATTTACTGTTTTTGATAGGTCCCACAAATGCATTTGAAATATTGTATTGATCAAAATATTAATCATTATTTATCTCATATATGATATATATATATATATTATTAGAGACATATTAGATATCTACATATTATTAGATATATATGCTAGAGACAATCTCAAATGTTTTTCTTGATAGAGGGATCCAGCAGGCTAAGAGCCATGCCAAGAGCCAACCAACTTTTTTCAAAGGTGAAATTTCTCAAAGTTTTTGGTAACATTTTCAAATATTACTCTTAATGTTTATTCCTACTAAAATTAATTTTAAGTCTAAAATTTCAGAAGCTATGAATGAGAGAGGAGGAGAGAAAACTCAGTAAAGAATTGGATATGGAGAGTGGGTCCCTGTTACTAACAGCCCGACATCGATTTTTCAACTAGTAACTGAAATCCATTTTAACCGATCATGTGAAAGAACACACACGAAGTTTAGGGGAAAGAGAAGTGGATAAGGACGTTACATTTTATGCTCTGTGAAGATAGCACACCCTGAAATAACTCTGTCTAGGGCCAGTGAAGCACTGTCCTCAGGTGAACACTTTAGTGGGGGTAAAAGCAGGGAACACCAATAATTGAGTTAAGTAATATCTAAATGCTATGCTTTAAAATTGGGTGAAATACACATAAGATAAAATGTATCATGTAGATGATTTTAAAGTGTACCGCTCAGTGGCATTAATTATATTCCCATTGTTGTGCAACCATCCACTATCCATCCCCAGAACTCTTTCATTGTCCAAAACTGAAACTCTGTCCCCAGTAAACAATCATTCCCCATTGTCTTCTCCCTGCCGCCCTGGGCAACCACCATTCCATTCTGTCTCTATGAATGGAGTTCTACTCCAGGAACTCATGTAAGTGGGAATACATTGTCTGTTTGTGACTGGCTTATTTCTCTTAGCATAATGTCCTCGTTGTTCATCCGTGTTGTAGCATGTGTTAGAATTCCCTTCCTTTTAAAGGCTGACTAATATTCCATTTTACGTATATACCACATTTTGTTTATCCATTCATCCTTCAGTGGACCCTTGGTTTGCCTCTACCTTTTGGCTATTATGAATAATGCTGTTATCTGTCTGGATATACAAATACCTGCTCAAGTCCCTGCTTTCAGTTTTTTGGGTGTATATACCCAGAGGTGAAATTTTTGGATCATATGGTAATTTTATGTTTTGTTTTGTTTTTTGTTTTTGAGGAAATGTCATTCTGTTTTCCCTAGCTGCTGCAGCATTTTGCATTCCTACCAGCAGTGTACAGTTACAATTTTTCCACATCCTGGTCAACACTTGTTATTTTGTATTTGTTCCCTTCCCTTCCCTTCCCTTCCCTTCCCTTCCCTTCCCTTCCCTTCCCTTCCCTTCCCTTCCTCCCTCCCTCCCTCCCTCTTTCTCTCTCTCTCTCAATAGCCGTCAAAATGTGTGTGAAATTGTATCTCCTTATGATTTTGATTTGCAGTATTCCCCTTCCCTAATGATTATTGATGCCAAGCATCTGTTCTTGTGCTTTGGGGCCATTTGTACATCTTCTTTGGAGAAACGTCTATCCAAATCTATTGCTGATTCTTTAAACTGGGTTGTTTGTTTTGTTGTCAGTGAGTTGTACTAGTTCTTTATATGTTCTGTATCTTAATCCCTTATCAGATACGTGAATTGCAAATATTTTCTCACGTCCTGTGGCTTACCTTTTCATCCTATTAATAGTGTCCTTCGATGCACAAAAGTTTTTCATTTTGATATAGTCCAATTTATCTATTTTTTCTTTAAAATGCAATATATTTTCAAATAAGAATTAATTTAAAAACATGACAAACAAATTGTCCAAATTTTAAGTGTGGACAGGTCAGTATTACAAATTTTTTGGCCTCAGGGTCCAATGTGGCTCTCAGCATGGCACTGCTCTGTGCATTTTCCACATTATGCATTGTGAACTCTAAGTCCTTTGGGTTCAAACACCTCTATTAAAACAGGTAGACAAATCATGTGGGAAGATTCTACAGGAGGAGTTCTGCATTATGAAGTAAATAGTTTCAGGTTAATGTAAGATTATAATTTTCTTTATTTGGATTGTTTCTATTTCCAGGAGAGGGTAAGAAATGAAATTCAGGCCTGTCTTTGCAGCTTGTTTTCCTTTACCAATGTGATTATTCTGGTTAGATTGGAAAAGGTCTTATTTCTTGCTGGGAATCACAACTGGAAAGAGTGCCCAGGGAGAAGGAGATGCCCCACTGAGGCAGGCAGCAAAGTGAGTCAAAACCCATTTTGTGTATATTGTTGTGTAAAGCATTTTCTAACCCAAAGAAATCATGTCTTCATGTTATATAGGGAAATCACAAATCAAGAAGTCTGCAAATGTTCTGAAAGCTCAAGAAGTTTGAGATATTAATAGGTTTAATAGATTTCTTTCTAAATGTCAGCATATGGCACGCTAAGATTCCTTTTATCTTAACCACTAGTGACTATATGCAGATTTACCTTGCTGAGCAGAGCATACACATTTCTCATTGTGCTACCACTCTGTACCTCTGCTTTTGTCAAATGAAAACAATAAACTAGATTAATGTACATGTTCTTCTTTGTAGTGTTTCCCATTGTCAAACACGGAGTCCTTCTTTTTTAAATGGTTGGAGCAATGGTTGACTTTGTTTTGAAACTTGTATTTAAGAAGGTATTTTAAAAGAATGAAGTTCATGCTCTTAACGCCCTTAGAGACCAGTCCTCAAAGACCATTGCACCACTCGTCCATCTAGCAGATGCTGCCATGTAACAACAAAGACCATGAAAGTTGCTTGTAAACTGCTTTGAGTTGGAGCAGTTTACTTTCTCAGCAGATGAGAACAGAAGATTTTTTTTTTTAATGAAATGAAGTTCAATTTTATAAAGCTATCTGAATCTTTTTAACTGCTTTCTTTAAACATGCATAGTAAAATCTTTCAGGTGAATTTCATGAATCTTCAAGGTCATTTAGGAGAAAATGGTAAGCATATCAATGACAGGAGTAGTGTGCATTTAATGCAGGGGTTTCCCTTCAAATGAATACATGTTAAGACAATAGACTCTTGCACTCATGTCTGTTATTGCTAGTGTATTTGGAAAGAGATCATAATGTACCACATACTCTCTCCCTCTTTTTCGTGGCTAAGAGCATATCTACCGTACAATACATACCTTCGAGTCACTCTGGTTATTTTTATTTTCAGTGAATTAAAAAGAGAAGAGAGAAAATAATCTATGATTCTCTTAATTGATTTTAATTATATCTGAATGCCCAGGATTGTCCCAGTAATTTTGAGAGATAAATATATAATTAATCCAAGATTGGAATTTATATCAGAAGAATATTTTAATAAGTATATTAAAGTTATAGACTTTCACAACCTGTACTTATTTTGTTTTTGTAATATATATTCACAGTTTTAATTGAGACTAATGTCCACAGCAGAGAAAAATATTTGAAAAGCAAGATATTCTTTTAATGCTTTTTTTATTTCTGAAATGCACCCACTTGTAAAGGGCAAGGATCTAAATTTTTACCTAATTACTTTCATATGCTCATCTCAAAAAATGTTGCAATGCCTTAATTATACATGTTAATGTGCAGTAACATAGACTGAAATTCTGTTATGCAGACATGTCAAGTTATAGAATTTTTAAATACTGGTGAATTTCAGATATAATTTACTGGTGCAATTTACTAGAATTTCAGTGAGGATCGTGGAAAGGGAAGACTCCTTTCAAGTAACTAAATAATTAGTGCTGTCAAGAAATTTGTAAATAGTGTGCTATGTGAGCTTATTAGTTGGTGTAACTTGCTGATAATTGTGACTACTATATATAATTTTGAAAACCCATTGCTAATAGAAGACAATCTACACTGAAGAAAACAAAATCACTTTAAGTCAAAATAATGAACGATACCAAAATATGTATTTTACATTGGGATGGTCTGATCTAATAGGTCTCAATGACAAAAGGATAGCTATGATAAAGTCTTGATTAGCTAGAATGCTCTAGAATAGCTGTGTATAATTAATTACATTTTTGATTGAGAGTTAATTGGTAAGGCACTTGTTTCAATAATTCATCAATTTTTCTGTAAATGCGTGAGACGGTTCCCACTTTAGTAAATAAAATATTATAAATCTACTCAGCAATTTTTAGCTAAATTTATTTTCTAAACATAAATTGAGTTTGCTCTATGTTATAGTATGGTTTCAACATTAGAAATGCAAAAATGAATCATCCTAGCTTCCTAGGATTGGCATCTTATAGTTAGATAACCATCAAAAACATTAAGAATGATTATGCAACATACACTGGCCAAAATGATTTTACTAAACTTTTTAATCTTTGAAAATCTAATAGGTAAAATAAGATTCATTACATATTAATATTTATTTATTTATTTATTAGAGTATGTTTGGTCTTTTTCATGTTTTAAGGTCCGTTTGTAATGCTTATGGGGTGAACTATATTTTCATATCCCTTGCCCATTTTTTAGTTGGGCTGTTGATATTTTTCTTCGTGATAACTGTCACATAACTGTAACTCCTCCTGCATCCCTCTTATAAGGACCATTGGTAAGCATCAATCCCAGCCAGGTAATCCAGAAAAATCTCCCCATCTCCAGATCCTTAACTTAATCACATATGCAAAGTCCCTTTTGCCATGTAAGGAAACATATACAGGGGTTCCTGGGATTAGAGTGTTGACATCTTTGTGGGTCATTACATAGCTTACTACAGGGTACAACAGGCCAACAAAAGAAAATCAGTCACAAGATTTAAAATATATTATCACTGAAATAAGCTCCTAGAGGAGTGAGATAAAAAATTAAATAGAGGAACACTTGAGGAAACTCAGGAGCAGGACATATGTGCACACTCATATGTTTACACACAAAACATTTTTTCAATTAAGCAATTAAGTAGGCTATTGGAGGGAGAGACTATCACATTGGAGACCAAATTCAGGCCCTGGAAGATCAAGGGCAAAATATACAGTGATGGAAATCCTAAAGGATAATAAAGAGACTGTAGGACAGATCCAGGAGACCCATAATAAAAATGATAGGCATTTCAGAAAGAACAGATGGAAGAAAGGCAATAATTACATAATAGGAGATAATTCATCTGCGATTATAAAAGACCTGCATCGACAGACTCAGAGGGCTCGCTGAGTTCCAGCCTGTACTGATGAGAAGAGGCACATGCTTGGCATATCCTGTAAACCTCCTGAATGATAAGGACGGAGAGAAAAATAACACAAGCGCAGGGTGAAAAGTATAGATTCCGTACAAAGGGAAAACAAACTAGCATTTGCGGTTCTCTTGTGCAACATCGGAAGCAAGAGGGCGGTGAAATAACATCTTCGAACACAGAAAACTGTGTAACCAGAGGACACCCAGTCAAGATAGCACTCATGTGTCAGAGAGAAAGAAATAAGTTGTAACCATACAGGAAACCATGGAGTATATTATTCATGTGCCCAATCTGAGGAAAGTACTTGAGAAAAGACTCTTAACTAAATAAAGAATTGTTCCAAAGCAGAAACTTCAAGACGAGGGGGAAAAGAAAGCAAAGGGGATTGAGAAAACACCCCATTATATATTGCCATGGACATACGTGTATCATTGAAAATTAACCTAGTAGACAATGAATGACTGTCCAGGAATATGTAACACGATTGTGGAATAAGGGATCCTCTAACAGAAGGGACACACTCTTCACGAAGTTCTAAGTACTGTACAACCCGGTACAACACAGGAGTTTGGGGAAGGACGAGGATGGGTGGAGGAATAGACGCCTTCCAAAGTGGTCATCGGCCAGAAGTGCGTGGCGGAGCATGCAGGAGCAGTATAAACGCTCAGACAGCCTTCTTCTACTGGGACCGGTGCAAGTATGGACAGAACAGAGACTCTTGGCAGAAGAAATAAATAGTATCTTGTTTTCAAATATGCGGAGTCGTATGGGTCTTAAGGTGCAAGTATGGACAGAAAAAATAAATGGCAATTAGAAGGAATAGAAAAGTAGAACTGTAAATTAACGAGGGAAAATTTGGAGTTATTGGCAGCTGTATCAAGCCAGCAAA
Source organism: Balaenoptera borealis (assembly GCF_965194805.1). Lineage (NCBI taxonomy): Eukaryota > Metazoa > Chordata > Mammalia > Artiodactyla > Balaenopteridae > Balaenoptera > Balaenoptera borealis. The sequence continues at coordinate 35,041,500 of NC_138880.1, read as the reverse complement.
CATTAGGAAAGTAATAGATGAAGTTAGCTTGCCGGTCTCATCCTTGGAAACCCCATTCTCAACCATGGGGCTGCTTTTATTCTTCATCCACAGCATGCCCTTAATGATATAAACTAGACTCAAGGCTTCAAATACTATTTATATGCTAATTATTCCCAAAGAAGTATCTCAGCCTGGGAATTCCCCTCCATCTACACACTATATATCCAGCTACCTACTTGATCACTCCACTAGGGTATTTAAAAGATATCCCAACCTTACCAGGTTCAAAAGTCAACTTCTAATAATCTGTTCCCCACATACACAGACACACTGCAAATTCGATATCTTCACTGCTACCCAACTGTGTCTCACCAGTTCTCTGCCTCCAAGGTCCCACCACCTTCACCTCTTGCTCTGAATATTGTCTAATGTCATAGTTTCTTAATGATGCCCCCATTGCCACCTTTGACCCATGTCTTTCTTTCTCTCTTTTTGTTTTTAACAGCAGTTTTATTGAGATATAATTCACATACGATAAAATTTATGCTATTAAAGTGTACAATCCAGTACGTTTTGGTATCTTCAGAGTTGTGCAACCATCACCACGATTTAATTTCAAAACATTTTATCATCCCAAAAGGAACCCTGTACCTTGTGGAAATCACTCCTCATTCTCTCCCATCTCCCTCCAGCCTGTGGCAAGCCCTAAGCTAGTTTCTGTCTCTGTGGACTTGCCTATTCTGGATATTTCATATACACAAAATCATATAACGTGGTCTTTTGCGACTGGTTTCTTTCAATTCACATGTTTTCAGGGTTCATCCATGTTGTAGCATGTGTCAGTACCCCATTCCTTTTCATGGCTAAATGATAATCCAGCACATGGGCATGCCACATTTTGTTTATCCATTAGTCAGACAATGGACATCTGGGTTGTTTCTACCGTTTGGCTGAATAATGCTATTATGAGCACTCCTGTATAGGTTTTTGTGTGGATGTCTGTTTTCAGTTCTCTTGGATGTAAACGTAGGAATAGAATTTCTAAGTCATATGGTAACTCTATGTTTAATATTTTGAGGAACTGCCAAATTGTTTTCAAAGTGGCTGCAATATTTTACAATCCCACCAGCAAGATATGAGGGTTACAATTTCTTTACATCCTCATCAACATTTGTTATTGTCGACCTCTTTTATTTTAACCATCCTGGTGGGCATGAAGTCATATCTCATTGTGGTTTTGATTTGCGTGTCCATAAGGACCAATGATGTTGATCATCTTGTCGTGTGCTTATTGGCCATTCATATGTCTTCTTTAGAGATATAGCTATCCAAATTATTTGTCTTTTTATTAATTAGGTTGTCTTTTTATTGTTGAGTTGTAAAACTTCCTTTTTCCAAATTTATTGAGATATAATTGACAAATAAAATTGTGTAAGTTTAAGGCATACCACCTGAAAATTTGATACATTTATGTATTGTGAAATGATTGCCACAGTAAGGTTAGTTCACACATCCATCACATCACATCGTTACTTATTTTGTAATTTGTATAAGATATATTTCAAGTGAACCCAGAACAGTCACAACACAAGAATACCGGGCAGGGTGGGTTTCTGGGAATAATTTATTATTTAAAAAATTATGACCAACAAAGGAGTAATATTCTAGAAATCTATCTAAATAATCAAACTCGGGTTCGATACACAAGTAAGTCATGGGCCTCATTTCTACCTTGCTGTGCTACTGAAAACCCTGGATGTAAAATACCAGTTTGTTAATTAATTCTGTGAGCAGTAATGTGATTGAAAACAAGTCTAAATAGCTGTAACAGTGACCACAATGGCACAAAATAAATTTAATCAATCTAGACCAGTATCTGTTTACAGGTTTATTTACCCCCAGTGATGGATTTCCTAGAATAGTGTAGTGACACATGGTTTGTCCCCAATGAATATTTGTTGATGGAATGAATGAATGACAAAATGAGAAATAAAAGGGTAAGGCAGAGCCATTCAAAAGAAACACATAGAGGAATTTAATGTTATATAAGGACAAATGGCAACATAAAGATGAATGGATTGTAAATATGAACATACCAAACAACAGAGGACGTAAGTACATAGATCATTAAGCAAAGATGGTTAGAAATGTAAAGAGAACATAATAAATTTAAGAATGCAATTTTAATAAAATGTTCAATGTACTACTCAAGTATGAAGTAAAAGGTAGTATAAGACTAGCAATTACTATTTGCCCAATTAAAAATGTGTTGATTTGTCTGCAAGTGAAAATCAACACACATAGAATCTGTCTACATTGTCTTCAAAATTTTTCATCTTAAAATTTTCTTCCACATTCTTCACATTTTACCTTTATCTTCACAACTCAAATGAAATTAAACATTGCATGAACCTTCATTTTAATTTTTAGCTAATATAAGTTCCCACTAATTTAAATTCATGATTTTTTATTTATAGTTCATAAGTGCCAAATAATGCTTGCAACTTAATAAATTTTTAATTTTTATTTACAATTTTATGTGAAGACCTGTGCTCTGGTGAAGATGGAATAAAGAAGAATGGGTTTATTCTACCACCCGAAACAATAAAAAACAAAACCCCTAAATATATGAAATAATGGTGACTGCCTGGAATCAGACATGAAAGACAGTTATCCCTGGAAACAGGACGCAGGTGAGGTGACCCTTACAAGTGCCCCTTCGGGAAACTTTCCAGGCTGTGAGACAGGAAGGGAGAACCCAGGCAGAGCCAGGTGGAGTCTCTGAGTTGAGAAGATAGAGCTAGAGTTGGCAGGACAGAGCGCCAGAGAGAAGAGAGCTTCACACAAAGAAAGCCCTGGAGATCTGCAAAGGGTCCCCCTCAAGCTGAGTACTGAGCAATACAGACATGTTAGAAAACTACCTGAGCCTGGATAAGGAACCAGCTGGAAAACTCCAAGTGAACACCAAATGCTCAAAATGGGCTGGGAACAGTGCTAGTTCCCACCAGCTTGACTAGACAATCTTCTAATTCACAGGGCATTACGTAGAATTCTCAGACAGATATTACCCCAGAAGTGGGTAAAAATGACCTTAGAAAATGTGCTGATTTGATCCCATGTAATAAACCTTAAGAGCAAGACTTAAAATGATTAAACTGATTCCAAGAATCATAACTATATCCCAGGACAAAACTGAAGATTACGTATTGGAATACAAAATATACAATTCATAATGTCTGGCATCTAACTAAAGTTTACCTAACATGTAAAAAAATAAATAGGACTATATAACCCATAGTGAAGAAAAATAATGAGTAAATCAAATTGGCACAGATGTTAGGATTAGCAGAAAATAACATAAAAGTGATTATAACTTTATTCCATATGTTTAAAAGATAAAGGTATGGAAGTTATTTTAAAAAGACCTAAACTGAAATTCTAGAGGAGAAAACTATACTGTCTGAGATGAAGAATACCTTTGATTGGATTAATAACCAATTAGATATTTCAGAAGAAAAGATTCATGAACTTAATGACATAGCAATGGAAACTATCCAAAATAAAATACAGAGAGTAAACAGAATAAAAAGTAAATGAAATAGCATCAGAGAGATGTGGGACACCTTCAGATGGTCTAATATACATGTAGTATGCACACAACTGGTGTTTCCTTAAGTAAGAAGGGAAAAGGTATGACAAAAAGGTTTTGAAGAAATAATGGCTGAAAATTTTGTCAATTTGATGAAAACTATAAACTCAGATTCAAGATGCTTAGTATCTTTAAGAAAATTAGATCTAGGCACATTATAATCACATTGCTCAAAGCTTGTGATAAAGAGAAAAATGATCTTTGAAGTACAAAGATAAGGATGAAGGTAGATTTCCTGTAGAAAACAATGTAAACAAGAAGACAGTGGAACAATATCTAAATTCTTAAAATAGAAAAAGAAAAAAATGTCTATATCGAGTGAAAATTTTATACCAAGTTAAAATGCCATTCAAAAGGCTAATTTGAAACATAATACTAAAAAACGAAATCCTTCAACAGCAGACTTGCAAGAAAAAATAAGTTTAAGATAGTTCTTCAGGCAGATTAGAAATTAGGATCATATAAAAGCACAAAAAGCAGTAGAAATGGTAACTGCATGGGTAGGTGTATAATGTATTTCCCATATTTTAAACTATGTAGAAGACAACTGACTTTTAAAACAATGCTAATAATAATACATTTGGGATTTATAACATATATAAGTGAAATATATTACATCAATAACATAAATGCCAGGAAAGCAAATAGAAGAACACTATTTTAAGGTTTCTGTGTTATACATATATTGGTATAGTATCATTTGAAAGCAGACTGTGAAAAGTTGAAGCTTTATACTATAAATCCCAAAAGAACAAGTAAAATAGTAAAGTGACCACTAAACTAATAAAGAAAAAAAATCAGTGAAAAAGAGCCAACAAAGGAAATAAGTGGAATAATAAAAAATACTCTTAAGGAAGGCAGAAATACTGGAAGAGGGAACAAAGCACAAATGGAACAAATAATAAACAACAGGATATAGACTTAGACTGAATCATGTTACATGCAGATGGCCTAAACACCACAGTTAAAAAATACAGATTGTTAGACTGTATAAAACCAAATACTGGGTTGGAAGCCTCAGTATTTTAGTATGTAAATTATCACCAAATTGATTTATAGATTCAACATAATCCCAATCAAAATACCAGCAGTTTTTTTGGTAGAAATTGGTAACCTTGTCAATGATGGAATTGCCAAGGAATGAAAGAGCCAAAACAACTCTGGGGGGAAGAAAAGAATAAGAAAAGAAAACCAGTGTTGGAAGGTGTTATGGACTGTATTCTGAATTGTGTCTCCTCAAAATTCATGTTGAAGCTCTAACCTCAATGTGATTATTTTAAAAGATTTGGCCTTTAAGGAAGTAACTGAGGCTCACTGAGGTCATAAGGAGGGGACCTAATAAAATAGGACTAAGTCACTATAAGAAGAGGGAGAAGTGCCCACAGAGAAAAGGCCATTTGAAGAGACAGCAAGAGAGCAGCTGCATGCTAACCAAGGGAACAAGCCATAAGAGAAGCCAACCCTGCTGATACCTTAATCGTGGACTTCCAACCACCGTATCTGTGAAAAAATAAATATCTGTAGCTTAAGCCACCCAGTGTGTAGTATTTTGTTATGGCAGCCCTAGCAGCCTAATATAGGATAATCCTGCACGTTTTCAAGATTTTTTATAAAGCTACAGTCATCAAGGCAGAATGATATTGGTCTAAGGATAAGCAAATTGGTCATTAGAACATAATAGAGAATACAGGAATAGACCTGAATATATGCAGGCAGCTAATTTATTACAAAGGTGCAAAGGCAAATAAGTTGAGAAAGGAGATGCTTTTCAACATATGGTACTAGAACAATTAGATAGCCATGTGCAGAAAAAGTGAACTTTCATCCATACCTCACACTATATACAAAAATTAACTCAAAATGTATCATAGACATAAATGTAAAACTTAAAACTATAAAACATCTAAAAGATATTTATTTGTAATAGTTCAAACTAGGCACAAACCAAATGTCTATAAACACTTGGTGAACGGATAAACTGTGGGATATCTGTGCAGTGTACTACAACTCAGCAATAAAAAGGAAATTGACCATTAATAAACGGGAAAACATGGATTAATCTCAAAATGATATTGATGAGTGAGAGAAGCAAGGCCAAAAAAATGTCATACTATATAATTCCATTTTATAAATCCTAAAGAGACATAAACTATTCTATAAGGTCAGAAAGCAAATGAATGGTTGCCTAGGCAGGGCAATTGGGGAGGGGGACCGTGAATTGGGGATTAGAAAGGGACATCAGAAAACTTTGTAAGGTGTTGAATATGATATATTCATTGTCTTGATTGAGACATAATATTCACTACTAATAAGAGAATGAAACAAGTTATTACAATAAGCACACTATTCTGTACTGATTCCAACATCTAGGAAAGTATCATCAGATAACACAGATTTAAGAAGGTCAGCAGGTCCTCTTGGAGGGGCACAGCGTGGCTGCAACAAAGCTTTATGCTACAGACCATGTCAAACAACTAAGATGTAGTCCCGGGACCTAGTCTTCTGCCTACTGTTAGGCTTAACACCAAGTTCATCACATTGACATTGCAAAACAATTACGTCAGCATTGCATATGCACAACAGTGTAAATAAAATAGGGAAGAGAATTGGGCCGTCAATAAATAAATTCCTAAGAAGCTTCTTGAAAATTTTCTAGCACATGGTAGGCATTCAATGAATATTTTGAAATGGATAAAGGAAGCAGGCTAGCGCTGAAGCTTCACTTTCTTTAGGACCAGAAGGAAGAACAGCAAGGAAAACTTTCTGGAGGCCAGAGAGAAACAATGCTCTATGCATAGCTAAATCCCTACTTAAAACTGTGCATTATAGCTCGATACCAGAGACACGTTAAACTAGAAAAAAGAAATCGGAGACTAGGTTGTCTCATTTTGAGCAAAACATCCAAAAGTGAATGTAGTTTGAAAATTGCAGCCAAATCTACATAATTACTCGCTCTTAAGAATTCAGCTGTATTTGAGTATATTTTTGTAAATTTCCTTGTAACTGCTACAGACCACATAGCGGTTCTCATTTTTTCTGTATCAAGATCAGTAAAGCAGAGAATCACTGCTTGGCTTTCTGCTGCATAGCTTTCATTTCATTTTAAGATTTCAACTGAAAAGGCAAAAAATGATGTTAAAAGCAAATTTTAGATTTTCACTCATTTACTCTCCTTCCAAGAATCACCATGATTCAAGTTGTACTTCATCATTCAATGATCATCCGTTCATTTAAAATATTTATTGAGCACCTACCAAGTAACAGTGCTGTCCTAGGTAATGAAGATACATGTAGTAACAAAGACATAGATCCTTCCCCACGGAGTGTACAATCTGGCAGGAAAATCTGAAAACTACAGGGTGGTACAGGGTGTCAGTCAGGAAGGGTAAAGAAAGAGAGGGTTAGAAAACACTTTTTCAGAAAGTATTATTTCCAACTAAGATCTGAACAGGAGAAGAATGTCGCTAACAAAGGAAGAAAATCAAGTTAACAAGACAAGCATGTGACTGATCAAGTGAAGCGCATTTAATGAACTGTCATAAGTAAGATATGGCTCATGGAAACAGAGAGGTGATTCCATGGCACAGAGTTCCTTCTTAATTTCAATACATACTTTTAAGTCCCAGAAATTGTTTAGAATATGTGTTCTATTCAGTAATACAGATCATGATAATTTCATTAGAGTGACTAGAGATATTATAGATTCTAGAAAGATCTTTCCCTTTGATTTAATATTAAATGTGTTGCATGTGTTACACTTACCCAAATCCAATGCATAAAACTGACAACATATTGGTATGTGACCTGAAATGAATTCAGTAGAATACCATGCTTGCAAGATCTTTATTTCCTGGATATAAAATTTTTTATGTAATGAGCAGAAAGTATGTTATTACTTTGCCACAATTAAAAACTTTCTATAAGTAGTACTGTGGTAGATGGCTATGTTCCTAGAAATACACAAAGTTATAGAATAAACATGGCACAGATTTCTGGGGAGCTTATCTTACTCTATAGCAGACAGTTCAAAGTATTTTATATTAAAATAAATGCAACTGTATTATGCAGTAGAATGTGAAATTTGTATGATCGTTAAGAACATGAGCATTCAAAGAGAGTTTATATGTACAGTGGACAATTTAAAATGATACTTCCATGCCTTTTTATTCTCCTCTCCTACAAGAGCTGTAATTGGTACATTAGTGAGAAATTTTAGAACAGAAATTGATTATTTTAACTCATCTCTTATTCATTCATTTGATAGTTGACTCTGATTATACAGTAAATCCTTTTCCATATGTGAAAATGCACAGATTCATGGATTTCCATGAGGCAGATCTGAATCTTCTTCAAAGTAATTATCAAACTCAAACTACTGATTCTTTTAAAAAACACTTATTGTATTTGGTAAATTATTTTTGCTATATTTCCAGGGAAGAAATATAAATATTCAACAATTATTCCTGATGGATTATCTCAAGGATGTTTGTGGAGGCTTGCAGCCTGCTTAGGTATAATGTTCTCCCAGAAGAATGAAAATGTTACTAAAAATATTCATTTAGTTTATATTCTTTCATTAGCAAGTATATCAGATTAAACGTCACAGGATAAAAGAAGATGTATTTTAGTGTTATTTGCTATCAATAATAAATATAGATTAATAGAAAATTCATAAACATAAAAATAAATAATTCTACATCTTCCTGAATAGCTCATCCTAATTTTTCCATTTCTCATCTACTATAATTCAAATAAACTTTGCCCCATAATTTTAGAGTGCATCTTAAGATAAAGTCATAGTTGTTAAATATGTGACAGTGTCATTTCCCCAGATTGACTACAGACTCATTAAGGAGTTGTTTACTCAGTGTGGTGAACCAAACATCATTCCTGATGGGTCTGTGCTGTTTGGGGTCCTGCTACAGTGGGTTGTTATAGTCTTCCATTAACTTTGACTACTGGAAGCTTTGGAGAGACCTCTTTGGATTCCTGAATGGTCTTCTCTGCCCTGGTTGTAGCCATATTTCCCCTGGGTAAATCAGGATCCATCACACCTCCCAGAGCAGTAACAGCTTAATATGCCTGGTGGTTCAATGGTAGTAGCAACCCACCGTGTTCACTGGCAGATGGCAAGCTTACAGTACAAAGGTACCATTGTTGTGACTACAGACTAAACCCTCTTCCCTTGGGAACTAGGGAAGAACAAAGCTACAGAAGGAGAAGCAAAAGTTTTAAAACGGATTATGAGGAATAATAGTCAATGGAGTCATCCCCACTTTTTTTTTTCCTTATTTATTTATTTATTTATTTATGACTGTGTTGGGTCTTAGTTTCTGTGCCAGGGCTTTCTCTAGTTGTGGCAAGCGGGGTCCACTCTTCATCGCGGTGCGCGGGCCTCTCACTATCGCGGCCTCTCTTGTTGCGGAGCACAGGCTCCAGACACGCAGGCTCAGTAGTTGTGGCTCACGGGCCTAGCTGCTCCGCAGCATGTGGGATCTTCCCAGACCAGGGCTCGAACCCATGTCCCCTGCATTGGCAGGCAGATTCTCAAACACTGCGCCACCAGGAAAGCCCAACATCCCCACTTTTATCGATGGACACACATGTTCTTATTTTAGAGAAACTGCATCTTATTTGGGACTTTGGTTCAGAACATACACCACATCCAGCGCAACTGCTCACTTCAGAGCCTGTTGTCTCCTGGCTGATGCCATAATACTGTCTTCCATAGACTGCTCCAAAATTCTACAATGCTGGCAGATCTGTGTGAAGTGGTGTGAGATAAAGTCAGTGAATTCTGTGGAGTATAATTAATTTTTATTTCTATAAAATGAGTTGCTTGATTAAAATAATATTTTATATGATACCAATAATGTGAGTAAGGCATTATATCTATCTATCTATCTATCTATCTATCTATATGATAGCGTTGACATAGAAATTTCCAGTAGAAAAAGAAAATGCACATAGAGAATGTGTTTATTTCAATGAGGACAAATTGTTGCCTCCCCAGTAATGGACAGCAGCAAAGTGATTTTATAGGACCCCCTCCCCTCCACTGGGCAGGGGCATATATAGGAAGCTCAACATTGACATATACTGTTTGCAGATTAGGCATTCAGCAGTAGTGGTAGCCAGAATAGCTTTGGCCAAGGGTAATTCTTGTTATCTCATCCTTTCTATCATGACTACATTGCACGTGAATCTGGGATGGCTGGAGAAATGGCTGACACTGTTCCAAAGGATGGGTCATCTTTTCCTCCTGATTATTGAGAGCCTCTTCTTCAGTGGACCCTTTGATGAATATGTAATTGTATACAGATGTCTTACACATTGTCTCCATTCTTAGGAGTCCTTCCATATACTCTCCCCTACATACCCTAGTCCCCAGTACTCAGATCATGTTCTTTTTAAGTCTTTGTTATCTGGCAAACCTATGAGCTACTGCTTATAAATTAGCATAGATCCGTATCTCTGGCCATTTCTTCATCCTGGCAAAATAGATCAGTAGATGCATTGCTCAAGATTATCATCACTAGTAGGATTTCCATCAGTAAGTTCCCAAAAGCAAAGGTAAAAAAGAGGAAAATGAATGATTACATTAGAGATCTTAACACACCTCTCTAAATAATAGAATAATCTGACCAAAAAAAATTCAGTAATGTAGAATTTGAACAACACAATTAACCAACTCACCTAATTGATATTCAAAGAACATTACTTCCTACAGCTGCAGAATATGCATTCTCTACAAGTGCACAGAGAATATTCATGTAAATTAGATCATATCTTGCTGTGAAGAAAATTCTTCACAAGTTCAATTGATTAAAATCATGCTATCAAAAACTTATAGAGTTAAACTAGAAATCAATAACAGAGAGATAACTAGAAAACCCCAATATTTAGAAATTAAACAACACATTTCATAACAAACATGATTAAAAGAAGAAAATACAAAATGAACTATTAGAAAATATTTTGAACTCAATGATAATGAAAATACAGCATACCAAAATTGTGCAGTGCAGCTAAAGTTATTTATAGCTTTGTATACACATAACAGAAAAAAGTTAAAACAGTGATATGAGCTATCAGTTCAAGAAATTAGAAAAAAGAACAGAAAATGAAACTCAAAGTATAGAGAAAGAAATAAAATGATAAAGGCAGAAATCAATTATATAAAATGCAATGTAGGAACCAGGACACATGAAAAGTTAATGTAATGTGGTATCCTGGATGGGATCTTGGAACAGAAAACAAAACAAAACAAAACACTAGGTAGACACTAAGGAAATTTGAATAACTATTGATACTATGGTTAGTTAATAATAATGTATCAATACTGGCCCATTAATTGTAACATATGTACCATACTACTGAAAAAGGTCAATAATAAGGGAAACTTGTTGAGGAGGTTTATGGGAACTCTCTGTACTATCTTATGTAAATCTAATTTTTCTGTAAATTTAATACTGTTCTAAACAATAAAGTCTTAAATAACTCTACAGTACAAAAAAGCAAAGGTACAATAGAGAAAAATCAGAAAGGTCAAATATTGGTTGTTTTAAAAGATTATAAATTTGGTAAAGTCACTATGAAGACTTTATAAGAAACACAAAAGAAAAAAACATACTTATCAATATCACTAATGAAAAGGTACATCAATATAGGTACTGCAGTTAGTAAAAGTTAAAAAAATTATAATAATTTTAGGAAAATACATTTGAAAGTTTAAATTAAATGGACAAATTCCTTGAAAAGCAAAAGAAAAAAGAACTCAAAAAAGAAACAGAAATTCTATACAGACTATAGTTACTTCAGAAATCGACTCTGTCATTAAAAATTTCCCAAATATATAGAACTCTTAGTAGTTTCAGTGGGAATTCTTAACATTGATGAAATAAATAATACTAATCTTACACAAATTTATTTAGAAACTAGAAATTAAGGAATCAATGTCCAACTCATGTTATGAAGTTAACATAACTTTGATACAAACCTAACAAGGACATTAAATGACATTAATAAGAACTTTAAATAAAATATAGACTCTGTTTCTCCCATTAAAATTATTCAAAAATCTTAAACACAATATTATCAATTTAAATACAGTGATTTGTAAAAAAGGATAACACATCATGACCAGCTGAGAGTTTAATTGCAATATATCACTCAAAATAAATAAACAAATAGTTTTCATCCCTATCAAAAGAAGGGGAAAAATACATTTTAATAGATGCAGAAAGGGCACTGCTAATTTTAAAAACCATATGATCAAAAACAGACAAATTAAACACTCAGCAAACTAAATTAGAGGAGGACTTCCTTAATCTGATAAGAAGCACCTATTTAAAACCATTACAATTATTACTGATATTAATGGGGGCATATTGAATATTTTACCCTTCAATTTAGGAGTGAAGTAAGAATTCAGACTTTTACCACTTTTATTTAATATTGCTCTGGAGGTCCTTGCCATTGAAAATAAAAAGCAAAGAAAAAATGTTATAGATCTTAAAAAAATTTCCATTATTCACAGGAAATATGTATAGAATGAAAATAATAAAAAAAATAAGTATTAAGATCAGCAGTGTCTCTGGATACAATATTACTATACAAAACTTAGTCATACTTTGATGAACAATTATCAAGCAAAGAGAAAATGAAATTTGAATATATATTTTTATGAGTTATCTGAGAATTATGAGTAGTTAATATATGAAAATAAACTGCAAACTACAAGAAAACTCCTAAGAGGAATTTTTAAACATATAAATAAATGAAGGGTTATAATATGATCATGGATAGGAAGAATCAATATTGTTAAATATCAATTTTCTCCAAGATGGAGAACTTCTACTACTGGATATCAAGATTTAATAGAAAGTTAGTATTAGCAAGATGATAGATAAATGGTCCAATGGAAGAGAATAGTGAATCCAAAGTGACCTAATTTATGGAGTTATCTGATTTACGACAATGACAACACTCTAATTCAATGAGGGAATTATGGTTTTTTCAATAAATGATATGGTTCATTTGGAAGATATCCAATTGAAAAAAAATGAAAGTAGACCCATCAGTCACAACATACATACAATTAGTTCTAATCATAGACCTAACTGTGAAATCTGAAACAATAAATTTTCTAGAGTAAATTTAGGAGAGAGAATATCTGTGTGTTATTTTAATAGACTAAGATTCTTAAAAAGAAGCAAAAAGAATCATGAAAGTGATAATGATAATCCTTATGATTAAGAATCTCAGTTCATTGAAAGAAACTTTTAAGAGGTTAAAAGACTAGTTGCATACTAGAAGATGTTTTCAATACGTACATTTTTAAAAACATGAATATACTATAACTACAAATAAAAAGATAGACACCACAATTTACAAAAAATGAAAAAATAAAAGGGGGGGGCATATTTCTTGAGAAAACTCAGTACAGGAAAAGATATCCAAATGACTGTAAGCGTAAAAAAGACAGTAACCATCAATTCTAATTAAGGAAATGCTAATTAAAATCACAATAGATATCACTTCATTTCCACCAGAACAGTTACAATTAAGAGAAATGAACACCACAAAGAATAAATGAGGATTGGAGAAACTTGTTATCTTTACAGACAATGCTGGTGGGTGTTTAAATTTGTCTAACAATTTTGTAAACTTTTTAGCAGTAGCCATTAAAAATAAATACACAATATACCTCTGCTACCACTTAGTACAGAAAGTTGCAAACAATGATATTTATACCCAAACAATGAAAAAGAGCTCAATTGTCTACAAAGTGCAACTTTTCTTGATCACATTAGAGAATTTAAGTTGCAAGGCAACCAAGTAATCTGAAATCCAAAGAGAGGCTTTAAAATAACTGCAATATGTTAACAGATTTAATGGAAAATGTCCACACCTTGTATAAAAAGGTGAGGATTATAAGCCGAAAGCTGGAAAATGTAAGCAAGGGTCAAATGGAATAGTTAGAAATAAAATTATAATATCAGAAATTGAGTTTCTTCAATTAAAAAATATATCAGCAATGCTGATGATAGGTTGCTTGAAGTTATCCAAACTAATGGACAAAGAAAAGAAAAAGAATGGGAAAAAATGAACAGACCAGCCTAGAGCTGTGGAACAACATCAGATGGTCCAATATACATGGAAGTGTAGTCCCAGAAGGTGTAGAGAGAGGGTGGGGCAGAGGAAATATTAGACGAGAAAATGGCTGAAAAATTCCCAGAAGTAATGAAAGAAATCAAATGACAGATTCTAAAGACTCAAAGAATCCCAAGGAAAATAAATACCGATACACACACACACACACACACACACACACACACACACACATACACACACACACACCCCTAGACACACCAAAGATAAATTGAAATTTTTGAACACGCTCAGAAAATGACCCATGTTACACAGAAGAACAAAGAGAATTAAGCAGTCCCAATAATCCCACTCGTGGTGATGCACTTAGCAGAAATCCAGTGTTAAGAGAGACAATTCAGAAACAAAGGAGTAAAAACCTGTGTGATTCCATTTATATAAAGTTCAAGAATTAGCAGAATCATCTACGGGGATAGAAGTAAACATATGGTTTCTTTAAGGGCATTGGCTTGTAGTGAGCACAAGTGAGGCACAGGAACACTGGGAAAATTCTAAACCTTGCTTTTGTATTTGATTTTCTTGCTTTTTGTAGATTCAGCTATTTATATTTTCTTTGTAGGAGTTCATATATTTTGTGTGTATTGTTTCTTTAAAAAAATCATGCATTGAAAATATCTTCTAGTCTGCAACTAAGCTTTTTTCTAAGCTTTTTTTTTTTTCTTTTTTTTCTTTTTGGCTTGCGGGATCTTAGTCCCCAGACACCAGCGATTGAACCCGGGCCCCCTGCAGTGCAGTGGAGGCTCAGAGTTCTAACCACTGGACAGCCAGAGAATTCCCTGCAACGAAGCTTTTAACTTTCTTAAAAGTCTCTTTCAATGAACAGAGATTTTTAATCTTAAGGAAACTCTCCTGTTTATCATATTAAATTTCAATGCGGTGGCACTTAAGATTTGTATATCACGAGCTTAAAACTGGATAAAAATGAAATAAATGTGAAAGAAAAAAAACTGAAGAAAAATTGAGATCTTAATAGAAAGAAAAGGAAAACAAGAAAAAATAATGTATACTCTAAAATTCTAATTAGAGTCTCAACAGTGTCTGTTGTAATTTGACAAAATAAACTTTTGAGTTTATGTTGAAGAATAAATATCTATATTAGCAATGTAGTTTATGCAAACAGAAGACTGGTGAAGAGACCTCCCTTATGACATGTTAAAAATAATATAAAGCCACTATAATCAAGTTAGTATGTTATTGGAACAGACTTAGAAAAAGATAAGTAGAAAGAATAGATTTCAGAAATAGACTGCAGAGTATATAAACTTTCAATACATGAAAAGGAAGATATTTCAATTCAACAGGAAAATATTGTGTAGTTTAAAAACTGTGGCTGACACAAATTACTATCCATTTAAAAGAAATATATGTTGAACTCTACCTCACACCATACACAAAAATATGTTTCAGATGAGTTAAAGATTATAATGTAAAAATAAAATTAAAAGTGTTGGAAGATTTTAGGAGACCAAAGAAATAAACTAGAAAGTAGGAACTTTCTGAAAGTATGACAGGAAAATTATTGGATTACAATGAAAACTATAGAAATATTTGTTATATAAAACATATAGGGTAAGATAATCAAAAGACAAAGTACAGACTGGGAAAATATTTGCAATGCATATAATTTACATATCATATGTATAGTATTTATGTTCTCTCTCATAAGCATTAGGGCTACCCTGCTTCATGATTCCAGCTTGTATAAATTACATTGTGGTTTTTGTAAACGCTTCGAGACTAAAATGTGGAGGGAGGTACAGTTAGGCTCCCAGGAGTTGTTCATTACAGCAGCCTTAGTAGAAAGAGTTCCTACATGTTTATATGCGAAAGAAGACCCAGTAAAAAAGTTTGCAAATGGTCTTTAGTAGACAGCTTACAGAAGTGATGACCAAATCGCCACTAAACACATAAATATATATTGGCTGTCACAAGTAAAAGTTGTAAATTAAATTGTAAATTTTAATCGTAACTGAATAGAACAAGGTAATTCTGCACAGATTATCAAAAATAAAATAATAATACTCAGTGCTGGCACTAATAGGGATAATGAATAAACATAGATGCATGCATAACTGGTGTAAAGGTGAATTTATATAGCTTTTTTTGAAAACAAAAATCTGGCAATGTCTATTTATATTGAAAACAAATACCTCTGTGACCCATTAATAAGACTCCAGGAAATACACAGATTTACCAACTATTCTTTATTTATATGGTAAATATTTGAAGGGAGCGGTTACTAAAATGAATGCTCTGATGAACCTCATTGTAATGAGAATAAACCTGCAAACGAACTAAAGCACTAGTAGGGACCCTGATGACAAAATCATGGAACAGCCCCCATGGAAATGTGAGGCAGTCACAAGGATCAGTTAAATGTACATCGGGTGCCTTAAAGAGATTTCATGATATAACTGTAAGTGAGAAAAATCAAGTTGCAGTAAGATGTATATGATATAAGCCCAATGTCATAAACAGATAAGGAAAATACAAACATAAAAATTTTACTTGATTGTGTGAACAATAAGAGCAAGCAAAACCCAAAATACAAAGACTATGATTTAAAAAAATCCCAGACTATAACAAAAACACTACAACAAAACAACTATTCAGTATAAAAGCAATGATCGTATTTATGTAAAAATAATATACGTGCATATATGTATTTCTCTATCCATCTATCTCGCCAAGAGGTTATTGCTGGTCATCTCCAGTAATTGAAAATTTCAAGTGCTTTTGACTTTCCTCTTACATTTGGCTATATTTTTTGAAGCGTTTACGATGAACATGGATTATTTATATAATCAGAAAGAAACGAGGAATCATTTTTTATTTAAAAAAGGAAAAGTGTAGCCCATGTGTAATCTGCAAATTTATGACTCAGAATAAGTGAATGATTGTAATACCTCACCACTATGATTTGTCACAAGCAGAGAGCTTCATGCACAGGTAATTCTCTATCTACAACCATCGAGCTGTCTTTCCTCTTGAAAGAGTCCTTGTCATAGCAATTCCCACTGACATACCTTGGAGCCACTGCCCACTTGATTAGCTGGTATTGTGCCACGTATAACAAATGATGCTGTTCTGCGAAGCTTCTGCTTCTACATTTGCTGCTCTTTCCTTGGTTTCACTGAATGCAGTTGCTCTTTCTAGTGACTTCCAGCCCCGTGCCCTCCTTCAGGCAGTGAACAAGTTATTCTTGAAGTAGTTCGGTACAATATGATGTTCCGCAATTATGAAAATGTTCTATATCTGTTCTGGCAATAAAGTAGCATCTAGCCACATGTGTGTATTGAGTGCTTGAAATGTGGTTACTGCAATCAAGGAACCTACTTCTAAAATCTTATTTAATTTTGATTTATTTATATTTAAATAGTCACATATGGCCAGTGGATACCATATTGGACAGTGCGGCTTTAGAGTGATCCTTTCTAATGGGTGAGAAATAATGAGGCTTATTTTCCCTTTATGCCACATTTCTCACTCTCCCTGAACACACAGGCCTTGCAGATATGGCTGGGCTCCAGGCCACAGCCTCATTGCAATCATACTCTCAAGTCTTTCTTCACTTATAATTATTTGTTTTCTGGATCCGTATTATCTTTTCCTCTGTCAAAACTCCATTATGGAATATTTATCATGTAAGGAAATCTGTTTATATTCAAATCAACACTACGGATTGTACATGAGTTCCCTTTCACAGGGACTCTGGACCTCCAAAACTCAATGGATTTGACTGGGCATCCTTTGTAACGTTAATAAATACTTGTGACAACTACAGGAACACATTCCTAAGCATTTTCTGAAATGGGGCTCGTTTGCCAAAAGCATGCTTGGAGGACGCGTTGCCTGATTTTCCCTGTGAGCCCTTCAGAGCTTTACCTCTGAGCCACGAATGTGCCCCCATGAAGGATGCCTCCAGTCACCTTAAAATAAAGGAAGATTTTAGAAGTAGGCTCCTTGATTGTAGTAACCACACTTCAAGCACTCAGTACATACAGGTGGCTAGTTGCTACTTTATTGCCAGAGCAGGGGGATTTAAAAAGCATTTCCCACCTGTGGTCACCACAAAGGAGAGCACCAAAGTTACCATTAGCCCCAGATAGGCCGGGAACCTAGGAGCGGCCACCATAGCACTGGCCTGAGGTTCATTTTCTCTGTCCCTATTCTGTCACTTCCTGGGGGGACAAGCCAGACCCACATGCAGAGTCAGGATTGGCTGACAATTTGCCTCACCACACATTCAGAGCGTCGTTCGATTTCTTCTGTTCTCCTCCTGGACACAGAGCAGCTGCTTCTTTCAGACACTCAAAGCACAAGTTACACATCCTTTTCTGGGCAATGGGAGCCGATGCCCAGAGCACAATGGTTCAGAGTGAGGACACGGGAGCCAGGATGAATGGGAGTGAGTCCTGCCTTCTTCACTTCCCGTTTTGTTCTGTGTACTTGAGCAAGTTTTGAATCTCTCTGTCTCCCTATCCTCATATTTAAAGGAGGAATAATAATAGTATATGGGATTCAGAGGGTTGTTGAAAGAGTGAAATAAATCAGTATATAAAGCACTGATAACAGTGCTTGGCAATATTACTGGTGCTATCTGGTACAATATTAGTTCGCATCATTTCCTGCCCATGTCCTAAAGGTGGCTACACTTTTAACCTTCAGGAAGAAAGCAATGTTGTTCAGAGATTTTCCTTCTATGAGCAACCAAATTTCTTACATCTTTCACCTTTGGTGGGAAAAAACACACCCACACACACCTACACACATCTTCAGGTTAATAACGAGAGTGTAACTTTCATAAATAAAATGTGTTTTTTCTATAAGTTTCTTATTTGAGATGGAAAATATTAAAGCTGAAGGTATGCTTTTCTTTAGAGTAACTTTTTTACTCTTTGATGATCAACTTAGCTCCATGCCCAATTTTCGTGAGTGCTATATTGATCGATGAACGATCTTAAACGTTTAGCATAGCACAGAAATTCACTTTGTAGAATCAAATACATTCAGGCACCAGTAGGGTGCAGAAGCCATAATCCATGACCATTTTTATGTCTGCCATAAATTTATTTCAAAACTCTTTCACCATGAAAATTACCCTCTTGACTATTGTTGAGAATTCATATAAATTGGGATATAGAAAATATGGCTAAGAGATACATGAGACAATGTTGCTGATGAATAATGGATGGTTCTAATAGTCTTTGAAAATCAGATTATCTGATGGTTGCCAAGACTTGTCTGGTAAAGGCTGCCTACAAAACAGAGGTACAGGAAATTCCCAAGTCTTTTTTACCAATGGTAGAACCATAGAGATGATGTGCTAGAAAGGAGAAGCAAGGTCTGATTGGACTCAAATTTGGGATGGGAGATGTCTATTCAATGGGCTTAAAAAGTCATAGGGCCAATGCAGAAGTAAAATCATCAAATAAATGAGGATTGACAGGTGAGAAAGCCAACAAGCTCTAAAATATATGCAGAGGTAAAATAGGAAAGTGAATGAGGATTGACAAGTGAGAGGATGTGAGAAAACCAAGAACAAGCCTACTATGGGTGGTTCTGCAGGTAATTCAGTGATCTATGAAGTGTTCTTTTTCCATGCCAGCACACTTATTTCCACAGCATTAAGGGTCATTATCAAGTTAGGTTTATCTCTACTCCCTCACTCATCCATTTCCATCTTGGCCAAACCTTTGATTACTGGCTGGTCAGCTGTCCAATAGTTGGAGATATGCTTGAGGTGAGTTTATATTAATGAGCTAAAACACTGAGCTCTAGATCAGCTTCTAAAGATATGAGAATGATAGTGGTGGGGGGAGAGGCTGAAACTTAGACATTTTTTAGCCACGGACTGGAATGGTTTACCATAAGCTATCTTTGGAGAATCTCTTGGGTGGATGGTGGGAGTAGACAGAGACTTCTATGATGATATTTCTTTTGAATGGAGACTTGGTTAAATATGCTATAGGAAAATTCTTCTTTAGGTGACTGGTGCAGCAATTCAGCAGGGTAAGCATTTAGTAACTGATTTCCTCTTCCAAAAGTGTCCCCATACTTCTCTTGCAATTAGTCCTTTGTGGCTGATTGTACAGAGGTTCATTGAGCATAGAAATGCCTTAATAAGGACCTTACAGGACTTAACATGAAGCGGGACACCTAGAATGAAATGATGATGTCAAAGGAGCCACAGAGAAGAATAACAGAGAAAAAAGGACCAAGGTGTTCAGGGATGAGGAGGGTCCATAATAGGGTGCCCAATCATCCTTGTCTGTCCCAAACTGAGAGTGTTTTCAGGATATGGGACTTTCAGTTTTAAAACTGGGGAAACTATTGGGCAAACCAGGACAATTTGGTCACTGTAGTTAAGCATCTTGTATCAGTATGGCTACCATGACTAAGATGGCTTCATGGCCCTAGAATGGTACTTAAAAGATCCAAAGTAGGGTCAAGTCAGGTGACCCTCTAGAGACACTTAATAAATGAAATTTAGCCTTTTCAGTTTTCCAGACAGCTTCCTTTAATAATACATAATAAATATTTTTTCTGGATTTGTATCAATCAGGCATCCCTGGTGACCTGATTGAGTTTTTTGAAATGTGCTTTCTGAGAACTATAAAAATAGCAAAAGTTCAGTGTAAACCATCTTCTTCTGGCCTTTTGAGGCTGGAATTTCTGTGAGATAGCCTAACACAGGATGTGTCTGTTAGAAATAGAGTTATTTTCCAGTAACTTGGAAAAACGTTTTCTGAAGTGATGCCCCATCCATAAAAGACATCTTAGAATCTTCCAAGTGTTGTTCTTTAGAAAAGATCTGAGTACCTCACAAATCTTGGAGCACTGAAAATTCTCCAGAATATGGACAGGCATAAAATAAATATATACCAAGAGGGTTCTACCTCTATCAAGGGATTTGTAGGGAAAGGTCATCTATGAAGTGGCAAGAAGTAGATTGAGACATAGTACCTACACTGTGAGTTTCTGCTCCCATAGCTGAGAAGGCAGAGAAATCCTTTCTATTGCAAGCACTCTTGTTCGGCCACGTGTCTTGCCCATGCCTGAAGTGTGGGAGAGCTATTAAGGAAGCATGATTCAATGTCTTTTTCCACACTCTTAGCCACAGTACTAGACTTATCCCACAAAAATATAGCCAATACCTAGCTAGTTTCAACAAAAAAGAGCCACTCTTATCCAAGGCCAAATCCTTTACCTAATGAAACACTTAGAAGAGGAAATTAGCAGAAAGTAACAGTTCTCTGATCCTGCCAGAAGTAGTGAATCAGTTAATTTGTGCTCTCTGCTTAATGCTTGGGCATTAAGAACCCTGGAGAATTCTGTTAGAGACATCGTATAACATAGGCAAGGAGAGATGCTTAGGGACTTTTCTTCCACCTTTCCTTTCTTCCTTCCTTCCTGAAATATTATTCCAGCGAGATACCTCCAGGTAGGAATACAAGATGTTATAAGAATGTAAAAGAGGATAATTGGATAGAATCAAATTCTAGTAGACTTGCAGGAGTAGGGCAAAGTGCTTTGATAGATTTTAGAAGGTTTCTGAATTCCCTGTGAATAAGGAATTGGAGGTCACCTGTTGACACTGATAGGAGCAGTAAGAGTGTTTGATGTCAGATGAGTGGGAAACGTGGGAAATATTTGTGGTAGATAATACAGTGCAATTTGATAAAATAAATATTGGACAATATTCTATAAGAGGGATCTAGTTATAGTGAGCGATCTTGAATGATTAGTGGTACCAGCTTGCCAAGTTAGATAATTTTCTCTAGCTGTGTTCAGCTGCCCAGAAGGGGAAAAAAGTCATAAGAACAAGACAAAAATTATTAAATAATAAATCTTATAACTGAATTCAGAACGTGAAAGAAGACAGAAGAGAACAATAATGGGGGAAAATAAAAGTATCAAGGTGGTTAAAAAAATATTAAGTGTGATTAGTTGGCCAAAGGAGCTAGAAAGACAGAGAACATGATACTTAAATGAGTGATTTGGGAAATAGAACATTTGAGTACTGAAATTAAGAGCATAGAAGAATTTGTTCATCATGTTTTAGAAGGCAGAAAAAAAGGATTTAGATGAGAGTAGGAGTAGAAAATAGGGTCCAAAACAAGGAAGTTACAGAGCATCATGTATTGATAGTCTGCAAAAGAAGAGGTTGCCAGCCCAGGCTGTGAGTGTGGGCAGATAGAGGCAAAGGGGATTGTATTAATCATGGTTCTCAGTCGCAAAGAATAGAACCCACTTGAGTTATCTTGAACAGAAAAGGATTTATTGAAGAACCAGAGCACTACAGGTCGGTCCCATACAACCAGGAAACACAGAGCTCGGGGCAACGCAGTTCAAAGACACATAATGCCAGTAACACTGCTAGGTTCCCTGTCCAAGTGCAGAACCTCTGATGCTAGTGATGGAAGCTAAATGTAATCGGCCACGGTTACCTTGAAAAACCGAATGCCTCTGTGACATTGGTTGCTTGTAGATCGAGTCAGTCTTGTGCATCAGGTTGCTTTCTTCCACATTTAGGGCTAATGCAGACGTATCTGTGCAGAGGAAGACGGGCACACACAGAACCCTCACTTCCCAGGGCTCTTCCAGCTTTGTCAGCCCTCATGGAAAGTCACATAAGGTTAGAATGGGTGCTAAAATAGTGAATCTACTGTATCTGACCCAAAGCAATTTATATTTGAGTATTAATTGATGGAAAAAAGAAAAGAATCGTGACAAGCTTAAACTGAGTCAAATGGAGAGAGACCCTTGCTTCTTTGGCTTTGTGTATCCTTAGCCAGATAACAGCGGTCACATCACACAAGATTCAGTAGAGCGCATGTGCTCATTTTGGCTCTTTCAACTCTGGACTCTGCCATTCTGAGAGGTAGCAGTCTCTGCTGTACCACCTGTGTATGGCCTCTTTCTCTTTTTTTAAGGTGGGACATAAAGAAGTCTACTCATCAATTTGTACAAGAATTGATCATAAATCTCAATATGAGATGAAAACTGTAAACATTTTTCAAAGGAAACCATAGGAGTAAATATTTGTGGCCTTAGGTTAGGCAATTATTTCTCGAATATGACACAAAATTATAAATTACAAAAGACAAATTAGATAAATCAGACATCATCAAACAAAGATTTTGTGCTTCAAAGGACACCATCAGGAAAGTGAAACGACAGTTCACACAATGGAATGAAATATTTGCACATGTTATATCTGATATGGAACAAGTACCCGGAATATACAAAGAACTCTTAAAATTCAACAATAAAAAGACACATAATGTAATTTTTAAATGGGCAGAAGATTTAAATAGACATTTCTCCACAGAGGATAAACAAATCACCAATAAGCACATGGAAAGTTGCTCAATATCATTAGTCCTTAGGAAATACAAATTAAAACCAGTGAAATATCACTTCCTATACATGGTAGTAGCTAAAGTTAAAAAGAAAGATGGTAACAACTATTAGAAAGAATGTGGAGGAATTGGAACCCACATACATTGCTGGTAGGCCTATAAAATGGTGCAGCTACTGTGGGAAAGAGTTTGGCAATTTCTCAAAACGTTAAAACAAAAATTTTCCATACGATCCAATAATTCTACGCCTATGTATTTACTAAAGAAAAATTAAAAATATGTCTACACAAAAAATGTATACAAATGTTGAGAGCAGCATTATATATAATAGCTAAAAGGTAGAAACAACCCAAACGTTCACCAACTGTTGAATGGAAAAATAAAATGTGGTACATCCATGCAATGGGATATTACCTGGCAATAAAAAGGAATAAAGTACTAATACATACTTTAACATGGATGAACCTTCAAAACATTATTCCAAGTGAAAGAAGACAATCACAAATTACCACATATATGTATGATCCCGTTTATATAAAATGTCTGGAATAGGCAAATCCATAGTGATGGAGAGTGGATTCGTAGTTGGTGAGGGATAAGGAAAGAAGGGAATGTTGAATGACTACCAATAAGTATGGGATTTCTTTTGGGGCGGGGAAATGTTTCAAAATTAAATTGTGGTGATCACTGCACCATTCTGTACACCTACTAAAAGCTATGGAATTACACACTTTAAAATACATTTAAGATATAAATATGAAATATATCTCAATGAAACTGTTATTAAAAAAAAATATATATATATATATACACACACATACACACTCAGGTAACATACACTTGAAGTCCCCAAAGGTGACCTAACAAAATACTAGCATCCTTGGTAATCTTGGACTCCTTTGTTTCCGTATTGTTTCTGGGTGGATACCTTCTTTGCCGAATTGCTAATTCTGAACCTGTTTAATACAGCAGCTCTAATTTTCTCTTTAGAATCAACCTCTTTGCCAGATGTTTTGTCTGACACTCTGGTTATGATAGGAACTATCACTCCCTCATCACTGTTTCCAGTGAACACAACGTTGAATGGGGAAAATGCATCCCAGCCTGTTGGGAAAGGGGCGTCTATGCATATCCATACCATCCCCTGAGATTTACAGAAAGTTTCTCACACCAGCACTCTGCATTTCTTCTTAAGGAGTTTAGAGATGCTCCATCAAGACCTACTTTCCTTACCTAGATGCAACTCATTTTTGATATGCAGGGTGGCAATCTGTAGGAAAACTTGTATATGTGATGATCATAATCACGTGTACTCACAACCACATAATCACACTTAGTATGGGAAGCAGTCCCCTCTGCACTCCCCTTTAAGGATGCTTCAAGCAATTTTTGGCTCAACTTGACTGCATATTTGACATCCTTGCATGGGTGATTTGTGTAATACAGCTCTCTAGTGGTTCTGTCATGAGGCAGAAGGGCCTGACTGCTAGAGCAACACAGGAATTATGCTGCTCATGAAACATTTCTGAGTTGGCGTCTGAAAATGAATGGCTCCAAACTACTGAACGTATTTAGTTTGTGGGAGACCCAGCTCATGACATACTTACCTGTTGGTTACCATGGAAGGAGCCACTTCTGATGAGGAAGAAATAAAAAGTAACATCAATGCGTTGCCACAGCGGATGCCAACAGAGTGAGTATATTTCAAGGTAGAATGGTGTGCCTGTACTTTGGTATTCCGGGAGACATGTAGGTACCCTTTCTGGGCAACAGTACAACCACTGCCTGGATATGAGGTGTCCAGTAGTTACAGGGGAAAGCATCAAGGTCAGACCTGAACCACCACTGAGCCCGGTTCTCCAGTCAGGCTGGCAAGTGTTCTAGTGCTGGGCAAATTAAATGTATTTTGAGCTCATATAGATTCTCTCCACAGTGATTTTGCAGTGCTACATGGTGTCACAGCTTAGCAATTTTCCAACGATTTCTGCCAGGAAAAATATGTGATGATCACCAAAGTTTCTTTTGTTGCAGAGATGCCAGGCCATCAGACAATTAAAAATATCCAAAATTTTCTGTAACCGGCCAGGTGCTTCTAACTTTGCTTTTTCATGCATATGATTTTATTACTGAAACTTATAAAGTAGCTTGTCTTAAAAAATAGTGTCCAAACATCTAATGCTGCTGCCTCTAGACAGGCTCTGGAATCAGCCTCCCTCGGCTTAAATCCCATGTCTGCCACATATTAATTGTGTGTCCTCGGGCAAGATGCTTTGTGTAACCTGTTCCTCTTCCTCTGTAAATCGGGGTGGGGCGGATGTTAATAGTGGTTCTTAATAAGGTCATTATGGGGTTAAATGAGTTAATAAATGTACAAAACACTGCCTAGAATAAAGTAAGCTCTTAATAGATATTATTTTATTTTACATTATATCATTAACGTCTTGATTTCGTGTCTGGTTTCTCTCATCCTGATTCTGGATCTTCTTTTTAGACTATGGTATAAATCTTTCCCACTAGCTCTTCCCACATAGGACTCGCTATGATGGTTCTTATTCAGTTCTAGAGAACCAACTCTAGACTCGACTCTGTGTGTTGTCTTGCAAATCCCAAGTAAGAGGTAAGGAGAAGGTTACAGTTATTATTACCAAAGGCTAGCAAGAGAAGTTGTTAGATTCAGACGCTCACATGCCAAGTACTGTTCTAAGCGACGCAAGCACACAGAATCCACCAGGGGGTGCCTGTCTTGTAGAGATGGGTGAATTTTGCTCAGTTCAGGGAAGATTTTTAAAGAGACTCAAACTGAACAAGCACAGACGTAAGCCTGTTAGCCCGAACATGAGGTGGGACTTCGTCTTCAGTACTAATTGCATGGATAGAGAGCTAATACTGCAGCCTAAAGTCACTTAGTGAAGCTCTAGGAGAGGCATTAGAATATTGTGAAGATTCCATACAAATTAGACATCTTCAACCATCCTCTCTTTTCAGTTCTACCCCCCGCCCCTACCCCCAACACACACACACTCATACACACACACATATACACACACTCTCCTGCACACAAACACACACAGACACACACATTCACTCACCTGGCCCATGTTACCCCCCTTAAAAAAAAATTTCCTCACATTTACAGGACATAGTCAGTTCTAACTTACTTTGTTTGCTGAAAGCCATGATGTTTAGAATCCACTGCAGTTTCTGATTCTGCATCTTTGACTCAGAAACTGTGTGGTGCCTTTGTTTCAAACAGAACCAAATCATGCCATGTTGAATTTAATAAATATTACCTCAATACTTGACTCTTTCCTAAGTTATTTGCACTTTCTAAATCAACTTCAGGAAGTTCTCCCAATTATCTATAAGATATACTCCACTAATAAAATATCTACACTTGTGGGCTTTTGCCCAGATGGCAGAAATGAAAAAGAAACTTTAAAAAGAGTTGATTACGAAGGACTGATCACTTTGTCACCAGTAAGTATTTATTAAAGGCAAGCATTTTAGAAAACTAAACTAGCTTTCTTAAATTTAGAAAATTAAACTAGCTTCCACTTTAGGGAGTTGATTAAACAATTCTTTGTAGGTATGTATGGATTTGAACTGCTTTTAAAATCTTATTTCATTAATATAATTACCATTCAAAATTAAGTTACTAGAGTATCTCAATTTGTTGCTCATGGGATATGATCTCTCTTAGTTTAAAATTACATTATACTTGGAAAGCTTCAAACTATCGGGTTAGCTTGTTTGGCAGATTGTTAGATTAATTCTCCAATTCACTGAAATATCTATTACCATTTTCAAAAGAATTGACTATAATGAATTAGAGAGCTAATCTCAACAATTTATCACTCAAATGAGGTCATCACACTTTGCAGAACATTCAAGACTACAAGCCCATTCCTAACATTTTCTTTATATAAGAAAAACATGTATTTTCTATATTACGCCTTATCATATTTTTAAACGGATTTAAAAATATAATGAGGAGCTGCTATAAGATAGAAATCCCATAATCCGTCTGCTGTAAATTATTTCCATGACGTTATTAAAAGTCTTAACATAGAGTTAATATGATGGTATGATACGTTGATAATAGAGAACAGTGGTATAACTATGCTCTAGAATTTTAAGCATTTGTTAGGAAAACTAGAAAGCTTATACGTTATTTTCTGCTATGTTCTAAAGAACCCCCCGTCCCACGTTTTGTTTGTTTCTTACAAATTCTGACATGTGTGTCTGTGCCTAAGACTCTTTTGTGAGAAAATGTCTACCCCAAGTCCTGTAGGGTATTCTGCGTCCCTGCTAGTACCACTCTCTTCTTCCCTTGTTCCACAGACACTCACTCAACTTTCCCACTGGGAACACAGGCTGGCACGTGAGTACCAGTCAGGGGCCAGACACTACCATCCCCTGCAGAATGGCCTTGAAGCTGCTTGTCCAAGTACATTTTAGATCTGATTTGCTCCTATATGAAGTCTTTTCCTGCTCCACCAATCAGAATGCCAGTGGAATGTATCCCCAAACCTAATCTGCACAGTCTTATAGAGTCTGAATTATTGTTGTTGTTTTTCAGATAGCCCTCGTTTATGTGTTTTTCCTCTCCCTCCGCCCCCTTCCCCTCCTCCTTTTTCTTCTTGAAAATGGGTATGGTGTTTGAACACAACATGAATTATTTATCCCAATTCTTTCTGATGAACATTAGGGTTGTTTCTAGTTTTTGAGTGTTAATTATACCACTGCTATAAGAAGTCTTGCGACTTGCTTCTAACTGATTGAATATGGCAAAAGTGATAGGATGTCACTCCTTTTGATTACCTCATATAAGACATCACTCGTTAGCCAACACTATTGAAGATCCACACGGTGGGGTGCGGGGGGCAGCCCTAGGAAGTGACGCTGGCATCAAGACTGAAGCCAGTAAGAAGACACGTCCTTCAATCACATGGAAATGGATTCTGTTAACAATCTGAGTGAACTTGGACACGGACACCTCTGTCCAAACGGGAGCTGAGCCCTGGACGACATGCTGATTATAGCCCCAGAAGACCCAGCTAAGCCACGCCCAGACTTCTAACTGACAGACACTGTGAGGTAATACGTGTGCTTCTTATGCAACAATAGAAAACTGATACAGTTAGTTATCTCAACTAATGTAACATATAAACAAAACAATTTAACGGGATAGAATTGTAGGTACCGGGACTGACATATAAATGTGAGAAAATTTGGAACTTCAAATTGTGGCACAGAGTGAGCAATTCAGTAAATAGTTTTGGAAAGAAATATCCATTTGAAGAAAAAAAATATATTCATACTTGACAGTCATAGAAAAAAAATGAGGTGGATTAAAAATCCAAATTTTAAAAATGCAAATATTTCACATGCTTATGTTTTTATACATTTATACGGAGCATAGTAGAAATCATAAAAATTTTATAACGTGATGATTAAAGCCTTATTAGAATACAAAAAGACTTCATCAGTTTTGTATGCGCTCATTTGTATATATTTACTTCTGTGAAATTTTAACACATCTAGATTTGTATGACCACCAGAACAAGCAAGATAAAGAATAGTTCCATCAAAGGATCACCAATATCATACCAATTTGATTGCTATAGCTATATAATAAGCCTCCCCATTGGGTAGATTGATTCGTCCTCTTTGTTCTTTTTTTCAGAATGGTTGACTATTCTGCCCTGTTTGCTTCCATATTAATGTTAGGATAAGTTTGTCTATATTTGCAACACAAAAGGTGTCTCACAGGGATTTTGAGAGGAATTGGATTAAACCTGTAGATCACTTAAGAGAGAGTTGTCATCTTTTCTATGCTATTTTGTTTTTTAAACAAAATTTATTTATGAAAAAAAAAACCCCACTACATCCTTACAACACAAGAGCACATTTCAAACAAGTTATGTAAAGAATAAACCTTGAATTATATTCCAGAAACAATTAGTAGAATGTCAGAATCTCATATAGACATTTTGAAAAGCACACTGATGGTCAAAAGTGGATCTGAATCTCAGATGTTGTTGGCACTTAGAGAGGTATCATAGTGAATGAATTATGTAGACGCAATAATACATATTTTTCTTGACTATTATGGCACTAGGATGGGAATCCTTTCTTTACCTTGACATAACTTGTATGTCTTAAATTGGTATAAAAAAAATTTTAAACGTTTCAATTAGAAATGCAAAGTTCCACTTGCAATTTTCTCATCCTAAACCTTCGCTAATTCTCTGGAAGCTTTTCTGTTCACAAGTTCTCACAGCAGCATCAGAATGACAGAGAATCTGTATCGGTTCTTCTGACTTGGACAGTTTACCGAAAGTTGCTGTCTCCTCATCTGACTTGTGTACACCATCAACTTCTGCAACCAGAGAAAATTAATGACTGTTCAACACTCCTCCGCTACTCAATTCTCAGCTTTCTTCAAATCTTAAGTTTCCAATTTAACTGGTCAGTTACAGTTTATTACAGGAAATTGCCATTTTACTGTAAATTTTTCCATGCAGTCTTTCTCACAAATGCATTTATTGTTGTGTGTTACTGGCCTTTCCATATCGTAAACCAAATGATTATGGTGCGACATGCAAACAGTACATTTTACTGCATACAAAACAAATTTAATGACCACATAATTGTTTGATGATCAGGAAGCCAAGTTTTAAGCATGTTTACATCTAAACACGATATTTTGTAAATTATATGTAAGCATTTTATTGCATTTAGTAATGATTTAGGAAATTAGTTGGGGGTTTTGATTTAGGTGTAATG
This sequence comes from Balaenoptera borealis, assembly GCF_965194805.1. Classification (NCBI taxonomy): domain Eukaryota; kingdom Metazoa; phylum Chordata; class Mammalia; order Artiodactyla; family Balaenopteridae; genus Balaenoptera; species Balaenoptera borealis. Next base: position 35,011,542 of record NC_138880.1, on the reverse strand, counting down.
CATTATGATTTTTCCCATTTAAAGTGATGAAGACTGGGTAATTATTCCCTTAAATATTTTCACATAGAATGTTAGGTTTTTAGAATCACATCATTTACATTAAGTGGAAGATGGCTGTATTCTGAAATGACGTCTTGCAACACAGCACTTGATAAAATACTACAAAGAGCTGTTTAAGTACACAGCTGGGCTTACTAGTAAATAAGGTTTTAAAACATGATGGGATCTTTTATCCCTAGTTTTAAGGTAAAGTTGATGCTATTTTGGCCCTTGGAGGGTGGTGTCTTTTGTTTGCTTTGGCAACACCCTTGATTTGAAGTCTTAGGGTCAATGACTGTCGTGAATAAGAGACGAGTTTGGCTTCATGTAGCAGAGAATGCTGTTGCCTATTTAAGCCTTAGTTATAAACGCTTTACCTTAAAGCTGGCAGAGCATAAACAGACAAGGATATTGGGTTTATAACAACTATTGAATTATCATGTATACCCTAGACTAACTACTTTCAATTTTTTTTTTAACCTGAGAGAAAATTAATCTATTTTTTTTGGTGTAAGCTACTGCTATTTTGGTGTTTTCTGTTACATATCACTAAAGTTAGTCTTAATTGATATAAATATGAGATTCCTGAATAAACCCAGGGCTCTCAACTTTAGGTAAAGCAAGGCCTACAATAACAGAATCACCCTTTCACATAAGAGAATGAATGAAAAAGATGTATTTTGCAGACTAGGGTCTAGCTAAGGACCCATGAGCATTGGAAAGCACAGGCCTTCTTTCACTTGGATACACTGTAATCTTGCTGGTTCTGGGAAACCCTAGGCTGAGAAAATACTTAAAATGGTCCTTTATACAAACTAAGATACACACAGGAAAATAAATGAAAAACCCAGTTAAGATGGAAAATATGAGCAGTTCAGAATAAGATGAGCTATTATGCATCTAACTGCAAATCCGCAAGAATTTAGAAAAAATTGAAGAGAGGTAATTTTGAAAATATAGTAACAAGAATGTTCAAGGATTGACATATATGAATCTTCAAACTTAGGAAATACAATAAATCCCAGATAGCACAAATAACAGAAATTCACACCTAAATATACCAAAGTACAGCTAATAAACAATTAAAGAAAGAACTTAGAAACAGGGGAAAAAAAAAAAGACAGAATACCTCACAGCGGAAAGACAATTATCCTGAGAGCACAATTCCAAACAACAGTTTTGGAATTAAGGAGATAGTGCAAATAAATAAATAAATAAATAAATAAATAAATAAATAAATAACTTCATATTGCTAAGGCAAAATATGTATTAATCTAGAATTACATGTGTAGCTAAGATCAAGACACAGGGTAAAATGAAGACAATTCAGGCAAAGGGAAACTGACTAAATTAACTTTCAACAGGTGGATTTCAAGAAAGAAATCATTAATCTTAAAGTTATATGAAGGGCAATAAAGAATAATGAACAAATACATTAATAAACATGTGGGTAATTTCAAACTAATATTAAATAATAATAATAAATAAATTCATATTTAATTTTTGTGGTAAATCATATAGAAGAAGTTAAATATTGAACAATAATAGCAGGTAAGATTGGGATAGGTGGTTATCAAAGTTAAAATATTCTAAGTTTCTTGTATTTTGAAATATGTGAGTAGATATATTGATTAATGATACAATTTTTTAAATGAAGAATGCATGAAAATTTCATTTATAAGCACTAAGATGAACAGTGTTCAATTCAAATAGATACTAGAATAAATTAAATTTAATTAATTAAAATTATAGGGAAGGAGAAGAATATAAGCATAGAAAAGTGGGACTAAGATTAACATGAATAAGATAATTGAGGTAAATCTACATACGTCAGTAATCACAATATATATAAATAAAATGAAATTCCCTGTTAAAATAGAGATTATCAAGTTGATAAAGACAACAAAATCAAGCTGTTTGCAAGAGACACATTTAAAATACAACTTCATTATGCACTTAATAGTGAGAAAATCAAAGCTTTCCAACTAAGATCAGGCACAAGACAAAGATGTCCCCTCTTTATTCCTGTCCTGCCCCTAGCTTCTTCAGAACAATTTTTTTTTTTTTAGATTCCATATATATGTGTTAACATACGGTATTTGTTTTTCTCTTTCTGACTTATTTCACTCTGTAAAGATTTAAAAAAGAAAAAGCCACGAAGAAAAAGGAGAATTTTTTTATGTGAAAGAGAAATTTCTTTTACTAAAAACAAAAAATACAATTTTAAAAGGTTATAAAAAAAAAAAGTCCCCTCTTACCACTTCTTTTCAACATCGTACTAGAAGTTTTGTCAAAAAGATTCCACACACACACACAAACCTCTTGAAACTAATAAGTGCTTATTCCCGGTTACAAGGTTAATATGCAAAAGTCAATTGCTCTCCTATGTACTAACAGTGAACAAGTGGAATTTGAAATTAAAAGCATAATATCATCACACTAGCATCCCCCAAAATGAAATACTTAGGTATAAATCTAAGAAAACATATACAAGATCTATATGAGGTAAACTGCAAAACAATTTACAAACAAAATCAAAGAAGAACTAAATAAATGGAAAGATATTCCATATTAATGGAGAGGAAGACTCAATATTGTCAAGATGTCAGTTCTTCTCAATTTGATCTATAGATTCAATGAAATCCCAATAAAAATCCCAGCACATTATTTTGTGGATATTGACAAACTGTATCTAAAGTTTGTGTGGAGAGGCAAAAGACTCAGAGAGAGCCTACACAATATTGAAGGGGAGGAACAAAGTTGAAGGACTGACACTACCCCACTTCAAGAATTACTATAAAGCTGGGGCAATCAAGACAGTGTGGTATTTGCAAAATAATAGATGAAGAGATTAATGGAACTGAATAGAGACACCAAAAATAGACCTAGATAAATATAGTCAACTGATCTCTGACAAAGGAAAAAAGGTAATACAATGGGGCGAAGATAATCTTTTTGACAATTGGTGCTCGTATAACTGGATATCTACATACAAAAAATGAATCTAAATAGAGACTTTATACCTTTTATAATAATCAACTCAATATGAATCACAGACCTATGTAAAACACAAAACTATAAACCTCCAAAAAGATAATTACAGGAAAAAACCTACATGACCTTGGGTATGGCAATGACTTTTTAGATGCAACAGGAAGGGCAAGATTCATGAAAGAAACCATTGATAATCTGGACTTCATTAAAATTAAAAACTTCTGTTCTATTAAAGACCATCTTTAAAAGATTGAGAAGACAAGCCACATACTGGGATAAAATATTTGCAAAAGACCATCTGATAAAGGATTGTTATCCAGAATATACAAAGAACACTTAAAACTCAACAATAAGAAAACAGACAACCCAATTAATAAATGGGTCAAAGACCTCACCAGACCTGTCACCAAAGAAGATATGCAGATGGAAAATAAGCACATGAAAATATATTCTACATCATGTACCATCAAGCAAATGCAAATGAAAACAACCATGATATACTACCACACACCTATTAGAATGGCTGAAATCTGGAATACTGACAACACCAAATGCTACGGATGATATCATGCAACAGGAACTCTCATTCATTGCTAGTGGGAATAGAAAATGGTACAGCCACTTTGGAAGACAGTTTGTCAACTTCTTAAAAATTAAACATTCTCTTACCATACTATCCAGTAATCTCGTTCCTTGGTATTTACCCAAAGGAATTGAAAACTCATGTCCACACAAAACCTGCACACAGATAATAACAGCAGCTTTTTTCTTAATTACCAATAGTTGGAAGCAACCAAGATGTCCTTCAGTAGGTGAAGTGATAAATAAGCTGTGATACATCCAGACAATGGAATATTATTCTGCACTAGGAAGAAATGAGCTATCATTCACAATACAACATGGAGAAACCTTAAATGCATATTACTAAGTGAAAAAAGCCATTCTGAAAAGGCTACCTACTGTAGGATTCCAACTTTATGATATTCTGGTAAAGGCAAAACTATGGAGACAGTGGTAAGACTAATGGTTGCCAGGGGTGGTGGGGAACAGAAGACAGATGAATAGATGAAGCTCAGAAGATTTTTAGGTGAAAATATTCTGCATGATACCATAATAATTGATATATATCATTATACACTTGTCCACACCCATAGAACGTACAACACCAAGACTGAATCAAAATGTAAATTATGGCCTTTGGTTGATTCAATGTGTCAATGTAGGTGCATCAGCTGTAACTCTGGAAGGGGATGTTGACACTGAGAGAGGCTGTGCGTGTGTGGGGATAGAGGTTACATGGGAAACCTCTGTACCTTCCTCTCAATTTTGCTGTGAACCTAAATCTGCTCTAAAAAAAGGTTTAATAAAAAAAAAAAGAGATATCAAACAACTTCACCAGAATACTGAAAGTTAAAAAGATCAATGAGGGAAATATTTGACAAAGAAAGTTACTAATAATAGATAATGATATTTTTAGATAGAAAAGCATTATCATAGATAAAATAGGTCAGATCCTAATAGTGAATAGTTCCATTTGTGGGGAAAATTTTAAAATCCTAAAGTTATATACATTTAGTATAATAGCTTCAACATAACTAGTGAATGTCTGTATTGGTCAGACTTCTCAGAGAAAAAGAATCAGTAGAATATATATATATATATATATATATATATATATATATATATATATATATATATATATATGTAATAGAAATTTATTTCCTGTTGTTATGGAGGATGGGAAGTCCCCCAGCCTGCCATCTGCAAGCTGGGGAGCCAGTGGTCTAATTCAGTCAGTTTCTCAAGGCCTGAGAACAAAGGGAGTTGATGGTATAAATATTAGTCTGAGAGATTTTTATATAAATAGAGAAGACGTTTACATCTTCAAGAAACTGGATGATATCCACTCAGATTGGGGAGGGAAATCTACTAAGTCCATCAATTTAAATGCTAATTTCACCTGGAAACATCCTCACAGATACACTCAGAAGTACTGTTTAATCTGGGCACCCCATGGCCAGTCAAGTTGACACATAAATTTAACCATCTCAATGTTTATGCATATTTTCTCCAAGCAATCATAAAACATTTATCAAAGGAAACATGTACTGAGTCATAAATCAAATATCTATTAATTTCAAATAATTAGAATCATACATACAATGTTTTCTGACCATAATGAAAGTACGCTGATAATCATGACAAAGATATATAGAGAAAAACCCACATATAATTTGAAATTGATGAACATAACTCAAAAACTTCAGCTCAATGAAAACATTGTAAGGAATTAAGAAACATTTTCAACTTAGTGAAAATTAGATATGATATATCAAAACACCAAGGAAATGTCTGTGTGCATTTATGTGTGAATCTAACAAAAACTCTTAAGTTATTTATAGGGAACCTGACAAAATTTAATTGAAAGACATTAAAGAAGACAAAATTAAATGGAGATCTATATATGTTTAGACAAAAAGAAGCAACAACTTAAACTAATAGTCATCCCCAAATTTATCTATAGATTTAGTTTCAATTAAAATTTCAACAGGATTTTTTGAGGAACTTGCTGAGTTTGTTTTAAATTCATATGGAAGAGTAAAGGTCTAGCCCAAGTCACTTCTGAAGAAGTGTAAGGTGTGATTACCTTAACCAGGTAACAAAAATGATTAAGATTATTAACAAATTAAGTCAATAAAAATCTGGTGGAGATAAAGACCCACATATATAAGGACAATTGATATATGACAAGATTAAACTATATATCCTGGGAAAATATGAGCTATTCAAATGAGGAGGAGGAGGAATACAACTGAATTCCCATTTCACATCAAATATAAAAATTTTCTAATGGATTTAGCATTTAAAAGTCAAAAGAAAAATATTAAAATATATATAAATACACTATTTTCATGTATCTGGTTTAGGACAGAATTTATTTAAAAGACACAAATAAGTGTAACATATACAGAAATATTGAACAATTGACTACACTAAAATTAAACCATTTTATTTATCACAAGGCATTCTGAGTAAAGTAAAGAGATACTCAAACTGCTAGTAAATAATTAAGCACAAACAGCTAAGAAAAGATTTGTATTCAAAATGTATAACTTCTGCTAATGAGTTAAAAAAAGACAAAAAAAAATATTAGATAACAGAAACTATCCAATTAATCTATGACAAGATATTCTACCTTGTAGGTAGTCAGGGAAATGAAATTAAGACCATAATGAGACACACTTTTACATCTACTAGATTGGCAAAATTAAGAAGTTTCATAATTCCAAGGTTGGTGTCAATCAATTCAAACCCTTGGACACTGTTAATGGAAGTAAAAATTGATCCCAACCCATTAGAAAACAACTTGGAACTATCTTGCAAAATAGAATTTATGCAAACCTCGTGACTCAGATATTCTACTTCCAGGTACTTCTAAAAAATCTCATTTAAAAATAGTGTTTATGGGACTTCCCTGGGGACGCAGTGGTTAAGAATCTGCCTGAAAATGCAGAGGACACTGGTTTGATCCCTGGTCCAGGGAGATTCCACATGCCGCGGAGCAACTAAGCCCATGTGCCACAACTACTGAGCCTGCGCTCTAGAGCCCGCGAGCCACAACTACTGAGCCCACGTGCCACAACTACTGAAGCCCGTGCGCCTAAAGCCCGTGCTCCGCAACAAGAGAAGCCACTGCAATGAGAAGCCCGCGCACCGCAACCAAGAGTAGCCCCCGCTCGCCGCAGCTAGATAAAGCCTACTCACAGCAATGAAGACCCAACGCAGCCAAAAATTAAAAAAAAAATAAATAAAAATAGTGTTTAAATGGCATAATAAGAAATTCAGGGTAGTGATAACTTCCACGGAGGAGAAAAGGAAATGGTGAGAACACAAGGAAACACAATCATTATCAGTTTCTAATGCTTAATTTAAGTGATTAATCATTGTGGCCCATTTCAAAATTATGTTTCATAGCTTATATTTATTTCACAAACACACTCTTCTGTACAAATCAAATATGTTTTTAAAATAATTCTAAGTGGTAATGAAAATAATTTATGATAAAAAAGTTATATTTTAGCTCAAAGAAGGAATTTTTAAAAAAAAATCATTATCTAGAAGTGAAAATGGTAAATTTTCACCATGAAAAATTTCAGTAGAATATTTTTCAAATGGTAGCTCATGATATCCAGCATGTAATACACCAGGGGTGCTCAAATATTAATTGCTAATGACTACCTGAATTTTTTAGGATAATTTTAGATGCAGTCAATTATTTTATCACAGGTAGTTTTACTTAGTCATCAAATTTTTTTCAATGAATTGGGAGAAAATGAGTGCCTGATAAGTCTCTGGTTAAGAGACAGAAATAGATTTTTCCCCAGTTTTCATGCAAATGAACAGAGCCTGCAGTTTTTTTAAATGTTTCTTTTTCCAATGTAGTTTTTAAATGTTGAAACTCTTCAACAATTAAATTCACAAAATATTAAGCAGCTACATTATTCTAAGCACTTAGCACTTCATGTCAAAAGGTAAATCATGAGATAAACCTTGCTCAGAATAATTTTTTTTTTCAGTGTAACCCATATGAACTCATCTTACTAGCATGTGGGTACCTATGAGGTCATGATAATATTAATACTCAAATTTCCCTAGGATATTGCCCCACCTGCAGAATCCAAGTTTTTGGTCACATAACATTGTCTGCCTTGGTTGTTTTGGTAATTCCTAAGAAAAACATGTCCTAATAGAGTCAGTTCTCATTTCTTCTACCCTGGTCCCCGTATTGACAATGACCCCTCACTAGTGCCTCGACTGCCAGTAGTGTCCAGGGGAATGCGGATTCCTGACTATGACAGAGTCCAAAGCGACAGAGGGATCCATCTGTAGTTTATACTGAGAGAGAAGTATACGATGTCCTATGAAGCACTGAGGAGAATGGTCTCTCCTCCACGATGGATACAAGTTGGAATACTGCAGAAATCCTAGTAGAGATGATAGTGGCTTGGACGACTATGGAGCCGAGAAGGTGAAGAGAAGTGAATGGATACTAATATCTGCCTGTGTCCTTGAATCTGACAAAATCCTTCGTAAACAAACAAAATCCCAGAGACACAATTATTGGCATGGGTTTAGAAACAGCAATCAGATCACCATGCCTTCATCCTTCTAAATAAACGGAACTTATTTTTGGTACAGTAATTGCAAACTTTCCGTTAAATTATTACAAATCTAACTAAGCTCATTAAAATACATTAACAGGGCTAAACCATGGGTTTGTAATGGCTGCCACAAGTAAGATTGCTTTAAATTCCTTCTTAAGAATGAGGAGCCCAGGGCTCATAACTTAAGAAGGCAGTCACTCCCGGGGCCCAGACGTGTGCCTGGTGGGCACCTGAGTGTGAACACCTCCTTACATTCTGAGCCCCAGACACCTTGCTTACCTCACCCTACTCCTGACTCTAAGTGTCAGAGTGGATATAGACAGTCAGTGAAGCTTGTTGCAAACCAGACTGAGATGGAAATTAATAATGGCAAAGTATTATTTGCAACAATTATTTCAGGTTACCTACACATCAACATTCCACTGAGGCAAAAAAAAGAAAAAAACAAATAGAGTCCGTTTTACAAATATCTTCATTCATATAGACGGTACATCTGGAGAAAAGCAGTCCCAAATATCCTGTCCTCACCGGATACAATTTGTTATAGACATGTATTATCTTGTTTATTTTTTTCTTTCTTGTTAAATTTTAAATCAGTACATTTTAGACTAGAGAGAAAGTAAGTCTCGTCTTTATATGAGAGAGAACAGGTTTGTGTTAGGGGTTGCACACCCACAGGCCATCAGGTACCAGACAGTCACATAAATAGGCCCAGCAGGCGAGAGGGGGACGGTAGTGACCCACAAAAGCCATGCCTAGTTTATGACATTCAACTGCTATTTTTTAAATACTGTGTGAGCAAACCAAATAGTTCTGCTACTCTAGCATTTTGCCTTTTTCAACTACCCTTTTAAAGCCTCTATCTAGAAATGTAGTATTAAATGTTTATAATTTTTCTTAATTAATCCCCTCCTCTCCCACCTACAAACAACAAAACAGTGATAACAGCAAAAGCAACAAAAACTCAGCCTTGCACTAGAGAAACTGAAGTGATCCTAATTTGTGGCCATTCTCTCCAGAAAGATGGCAGATACAAAAGTGTTACTGACAACTTAACGAGGATCTCTCAGCCACAGCCAGCGAATCACCTAGCACTATTCCTTCCTAGTTTTGAAGGAATGAGAAAAACCTGCCGAAGTTATTGTGTGTGTGAGGACACATGAAGTCCAGAGGCAGACCCTGAGTATCATTAAGCCCTGGAGCACCAAGAAGAAAATCCAGCGGCTAAGTGAAAAGAGATGTTTGGAGAAACAAAAAGGGAGACCAAGGAAGGCCAACTTAGATGGCTGTCTAAATACTCTTTATTTAATTCATTCTTTGGCCTAGGACTACTGCACTGCATATTTTTTAAAATTAATTAATTAATTTATTTATTTTTGGCCATGTTGGGTCTTCATTGCTGCGTGCAGACTTTCTCTAGTTGTGGCGAGTGGGGGCTACTCTTAGTTGCGGTGCGTGGGCTTCTCATTGCGGTGGCTTCTCTTGTTGCGGAGCACGGGCTCTAGGTGAGTGGGCTTCAGTAGTTGTGGCATGCGGGCTCAGTAGTTGTGGCTCGCGGGCTCTAGAGCGCAGGCTCAGTAGTTGTGGTGCACGGGCTTAGTTGCTCCTTGGCATGTGGGATCTTCCCGGATCAGGGCTCGAAACCATGTCCCCTGCACTGGCAGGCAGATTCTTAACCATTGTGCCAGCAGGGAAGTCCAGCACTGCTCATATTTTAAACTCTGTAATTTCTTCCTTGTTTCTGCAATAACTATTTTTTTAATCAGAATAATTTGCCTGGAACAAACATGTTGCAACACCTAACACCATTTTTGTAACCAATTAATTCCATTACTTATGTGAGCAAAATTGGGTTGATATGGTTATAAAATTGCCTACATGAACGCCAAGGATATTGTGAATTGTTTTGTTTTGAAATGAACTGGTGATTAAAATATAGAAATAACCACACACAATTATGTGTGCAAAACCAAACCTTCTGTTGCATTGTGTCAAGATCTATCACAAAGAATAAGAAGGCAGTGAAAGCAAAGAAAATGTTCATTCCTGTAGTATGTTCTTTTGCCCAAGAAGGAAGTGTGTTTCAAGAGAGCAGACATTGAAAAGGTTATTGGACCATTTCAGAAGCGTTCCTGAGAAATCTTACACCATTATCCCTTGCTGCCTCATCCCAGCACCACTACCTTACTACCCTATGTATACCTTTTGGTAGCATGAAATTTTGCTCCTGAGAAATCTGCAAAGAATTAGATTTCATCAGCTTCGCTTGGTAGCTCTTCCTGGCATTAATGCTCAGGCCATGATTACACACAGCTGAACTCAACTGAAAACTCATTTATTTAGGGAAAAAAATATTGTACATAGCAATGGGTGCCAGTGTCTCATTTTAAAATGTTCATTCATAAAAATAAAATACTTCTACCTTTGAAATTGAGTCTTGACATCCAAACTTACTTTACAGGAATAGACAGGGTTGTCCTTGCATAAGAACAGGTCCTGAATGACCTCTTACTTACTATTAGTGTTCTCAATAGTCCGGTTAAAACCTTGTCCCCTATTGGTTTCCTGAAGGCCAAAATTTTAACTGGTTTTTATCACATTTACTAAGAAGTGAGAAATCGTTTTTATCTTGCAACGTTTTATCATTTTAAGGTAGAAATTGTAGAGTACTCCACCTCCGTGAATCATGGAAACACTTCATTTCAACAATTTGTCAATGTAAATATCATGTCAATTTTTTTTCAAAATATTTTCCAATTGCAGTCCATTGCCAAATTCTGGTAATTCATTCATCCTTCCTTTTAAAAAAATTCCTTCCAAATCTACTATTTATATGGAATCCTGGTTAAATCACTGCACTTTGGTAATGAAATTGAGGGACTCAAAGTTGTTTTGTTTTTTTTTTCTGGAGAAAAGCCTACTTAAGGTGTTTGTTTTTATATGATTTCAATATGCCCAGCTGAGAAAATAAATAGAGTGAATGATGAGAGATATTCTTTGGTTTCTAATTCAATTTCTTATTGAAAAATTGAAATAAAATTAAATATTAATTAACTATTTTAATCTGTTAATTAAACCAAAATTCAAAGCCAAGTTTTCCCCTTTTTTGTGACTTATCTTTTTCTCATATGAATGATTTAAATTTTTGTCTGGTCAATTCTAATTTCAATTTCCCTTGTGTTTTCTTTTATAGATTTGAAGTTTAGATTGTCATCTTTTTACAGATGTTGGATAGATATTAGTTTGTTTCATCTTCTGTTTTTATATTAACATTTTAATCTGAAATTTAGTTTTAAATGTAACATAATGTTAAGGTGTTAATATATTTCTTTGTAAACTGCTAATCAATAATCTCAACATTATTTACTGAATCATGTGTTCCTTTTTCTTTAACTTATTATTAGACTTCTCTTATTAATATTAAGTATTGTGACAGGAGTGACAGATTAGATGCTTACTGACGTCACACTCCCTGCGGCCCACCGTGCCTCCTCCACCGTCCCCCTGATACTGTGATAACCCCATACTTTGTGGCGGTCAATTACCTGCCTTTAAAAACAACAACAAAATATGCTTTCAAGAATAAAATATTTTTTAAATTGAGAAAATGTATGTACTAAGCTAAAAATTATGTGGCAAGTACTTTATTAATCCTTGTGATCACAAGAGAGAACAATGAAGACCCCAAATTATCCTCTCTTGTCAATCACCACTGAGGGGAAAAACATTGAACTAGGACCAAGCTGATGAACGTGAAGAAGCAGAAATTTCATTTGATTTGGGAGAGGATTACAGAGGAATCATTCCAAGCTAAAATAATCAAACAAAACCTTCCAGAGGAAAGTCATTTAAGTGGATAACTTAAGTATGAGAAAGTGTTGGTGTATTGAATAAAGGAATGTGGTGAAAGTTAAACCATAAAAAAATGCATAATATACAATTTTTTTAAATTCATAAAGCTCTCACTGGAAAACAATAAACAGTGCTGTCAACATTCCAGGATGTTTGAGGAATTTCTCACAGATAGAAACCAAATGGGACCAGAACAACAGAGAACAAGCAAAGAAGAAACCAATCATAGGTCTGAACATGCACAGAACGCTGTGATGGAGGTGGGCATGTTTGCAGTAGCAGCTGGAGGGAACTGAGAATTGCAAGGATTATAGACTCAACAGCGAATTCAGAGTAGCTGGGCAGCTTGGCTTCCCTCTGTGTTCTGGACGTTTGGTTGCAAAAGTGTTTGCTTCCATGCAGAAGCAATACCCAGGGATAACAGAACAATATTTCAAACAGCTACTGACTTCCAGCATCTGTGGACTGGTGAACGGTAACCCTCAAATAAAATGATGACCAATAAATAAAACGTCAATAGGAAACTGAAGACACCTAGCAGCACAACATAAAATAACAAAGAGCAACAGTATTAAAGATGAATTTATTACAGGAAAAAGAGGACACAATTGAAACAAAAATATAATTAAATTACCACCCTCAGAGGAGATTGACAGGAACTTACACACATGATGGTGAGGTGAAAAAAGCAGAAGCTAAAGATAATAGGAAATAAAAATGTTTTCTTTGAAAGAAAAAAAGTTGATTATTAGACTGCATGCAGAGAAAGAGGAAAATTAGTGAGCGGGAAAAAATGAAGCCAAATATTTCTCCCAGAATTAGAATAAAAAGTATAAGGCAAAAAGGTTCAGAAACAATGATGATAGACACAAAAAATTGAAAACCATTTTAATAGGCATTACAGAAGTAATAGAGACACAGAGAGAAGTAAATAAGCAAATAAAAGATAGAAATAATCATCAGAATTTATATAAAAGACATGAATATTAAATTGAAAGCCTTTACTCTTGGAAGAAGGATGAATGAAAACAAGCCCGTATCTAGTATTATCTCAGTGAAATTTCAAAAGGCCAAGGACAAATAGAAAAGCTTAAAAGAGGATTTGAAAGGACAAAAATCATTACTATCTGGTATTTTTTACCTTTCATTTCAACCTGACTATTCATTGTTTTTCCCTGACTACTGTGGTAGGCGGAATAATGGTCCCCAAAGATGTCCACATTCTAATCCCCAGAATATGTTAACTTTAAAGGCAAAAGATACTTTGTAAATGTCATTACATTAAGAATATTAAGATGGGGAGATTATCCTGGATTATCCAAGTGAGTTCAGAGTAGTCACAAGAGTCCTTATAATGGAGAGAGGGAGGCAGATGAGGCAGCAAAGGACATTTGATAACAGAAGCAGAGGTTAGAGTTACATGGTTTGATGGCTTTTAATATGGAAAAGGGCTGTGAACCAAAGAATGTGGCCAGTGTCTAGAACCTGGAGAAAACAAGGAATCAATTTCCTAGAGCCTCTGATATGGACTGAACGTTTTTTTCTCCCAAAATTCCTATGTTGAAATTCTTACCCCCAACACAGTGGTATTATTAGGAGATTGGGGTGATTAGGTCATGAGGGTGGGATCCACATGAATGGGATTAGTGTCTTTATAAAAGGCACCCCGGAGAGCTCGCTCACCCCTTCCACCACATGAGGACACAGCAAGAAGACTGACCTCTATGAACCAGGAAGTGGGTCCTCACCAGACAACAAATTGGCTGGTACCTTGATCTTGGAATTTCCAGCCTCCAGAACTGTGGAAAATAAAGTTCTGTTGTTTAGGTCACTCAATCTAGGATAGTTTGTTATAGCAGCCTGACAGACTAAGATAGCCTCCAAAGGATCACAGCCCTGCTGACACACTGATTTTAGCCCAGTGATTCTTCTGCCCTCCAGAACTGTAAGATAATTAATGTGTATTATTTAAGCCACTAAGTTTGTGGTAATTTTTTACAGCAGCAGTAGGAAACAAATACAATAGCTTAATGTCTGCCTCTCTTCAGCCCTCAAAGAGTTTGCTTTTTGCCTTTGGGGGACTATTTATTGGGCTTCCATGATAAAAAAAAAAAATGGAGGGAAAATAAGAAAAAGTTTGTGGGATGGACTGAGTAAGGAATTTGAGGAAGAATGCTTAGAGTTTGTGAGTGAGAAATTGCATGAATGAAAAGGGCAAGAGAAATGGAGAAGAGTGAAAAAAGATATAAAAGTGATAGGAGTTTTGGTGGGAGGTTATACTATTTGGGGTTCACTAAGCTTCTATCATCTGTGAGCGTATGTCTTTTGCTAAATCTGAGATGTTTTCATTCATTTTTTCTTCAATTTCTCTCCCCCAGCACCACAATCTTTCTCTTCTCCTTCTGGGTTTCCAATGACTTGAATGTTAGACCTTTTGTTATTACTGCCCCAAGGCTCTGTTTTGTTTTCCCCATTGTTTTCACTCTGTTGTCTAGACTGGATAATATCTATTGAACAATCTTCAAGTTCATTGACTCTTCCCTCTATTATCTTCATTCTATTGTGCTTATATAGGGAGATTAAAAAATTTTTTTGTTATTGTGCTTTTCTGTCATGTAATTTCTATATGGTTCTTATATATTTTCTTTCTTTACTGAGCCTTTCATTTTTTAAATTGGTTTCAAGAGTGTTTATATTTGCTTGCTGCAGCTCCTTTATAATATCTGCTTTAAATTTTTTTTCAGATAATTCCAACATCTATGTCATCTCAGCCTTGGCATCTGTTTATAACGTTTTCCATGTGAGTTGAGCTATTCCTGGTTCTTTGTGTACTCAGTAATTTTTTATTGTATCTTGGTTATTTTGAATATCAAGCTGTGAGACTTGAAGTCTTGTTTGAGTCCTGGATTTAATAAACAGTGAATGTTGATAATCTATGTTTTAACAGGCAGTTGAATCCAGTTAAGAGGCCATATATTCCAAACCACCATGTCATGCCACTTTTCAAAGACTTGAGGTCCTGTGTACACCTCTCCTCTGAGCGCTTAAAGTGGGCAGTGGTATCAATACAATCATAGGGTATCATTTCCATGGAAATTGTTGGATCTCAGAGCAGGCCACCCCAAGATACGCCACAATGGCATATTGACCATTTTGAATTAAAATTACCTGAGAAACAGCAGGTGAAAAAAATATTAAAAGAACGACTCTGACCATCCTCTTTTCCCCTGAAAGCAGGAAATAAATCTCCCATGTGAAAGTATCCTCCCTATACCAGGAGGATAGAAACCATCCTTATCAGCAGACTTCGGGAATTCAAGGTTAAAAAAACAGTATAAACAAACTTTGCTACTTCTTCATTAATTTGTTACCCCAAGCACAAGCCCTTTTGTTTTATTAAATCTTCACAAATAATTGTTTGTCTAAAAATGATGTGTAAACAGCTTGCTTTGGTCACTTTGAGGGTCCCGTTTCTGTGAGACCACTGTGCATATGAATTAATTTATTTTTCTTCTTGTTAATCTGTTTTGTGTGCATTGAATTATTAGACCAGCCAAAAGAACTCAGGAGGGGTGGGGAGGAAATTTCCACTTCCCCAACAAAATCTACTCATAGCAATAAACACTGAAAAATAGAAGTTGACTCTAACAGTGACATACTATTTAATTCTTTCTGTGGAAACCATTCAAATGAGGATGACCCTGAAAAGGGACTTTTGAGGATACTAGTTAATATGAATAATACAATTCATTTAGAGACAACACAAATAGGTCTGTCTTGGTGGAAAGAGAATAAATTAAATCTTTACAGTTATGACACATTTTCACTTTTCCTCTTGTAATATGACTAAATCTCTATCCTATTTTCCTTAAAATACATTTAAGTAATCACAACATACCCTAATATGTAATACTCTTTACCAGTGTGTCAGGACTCTGCAAAACTACTCCCGGTTTAGTCAATTAGCTAGAAGGACCCACAAGATTTAGCATAGAGTCCTACCCATAGCTGCGATTTATAGAAGCAAAAGAAATCAAAGCAAAGTCAACAAAGGGAAAAGGCACACGGGGCAAAGTTCAGAGGAAACCAGAAGCAAGGTTCCAATAGACAAGCTTAAGTCCTTCAACAATGAGTTGTGACAACACATGTGAAATGTTGTCTACGAGGGAAATTCAGGAGAGACTCAGTACCCAGGGTTTTTCATTCAGGGCTGTTACATGAGCATCTTCTGGTTAGCACTGGTCAAAATTCCAGACTTCCAAGAGGAAAATAGATGTTCCCCACAAACCATCTTGTACCTACAACTGTTTAAGCACACTGTGGCACTCTTATTCAGTTAAGGTGGTGGAAAAACTTTTGAAACCATGGTTCTAAACACCAGGCAAGAGCCAACCATGCGAGGGAGCGTTTCTAAGGATATTAGTTTCAGGGTTGCTCTGTTAATTCATCTTTTGCACAATATGATATAGTAATTAAACTTACTGGGAATTATGCTGGGACTGTAATAACTCAAAATTGTGGAATTTTAATATTTTCTTATCACTTTCATAATAATAGAACAATATTACCAAAGAACTTGTCAAAAACAGAATGAAGATGAACTTTATAGTTGGGAATGAATACGGTTAAATGATAACATGAATAGAGTCATATAAAAAGAGATTTAAATTTTAGTGTAAATAATTATATTTTATTAAATTACTTCACCTAATATATATTAAAGGCAGTGCACCAAGAGGTTAATAATTCTTTGCTCAGTTTGAGAAATGTCAATATAGACAGTGACATTAAATATTTTATTCATTTTA
The DNA here is from genome assembly GCF_965194805.1 of Balaenoptera borealis. Classification (NCBI taxonomy): domain Eukaryota; kingdom Metazoa; phylum Chordata; class Mammalia; order Artiodactyla; family Balaenopteridae; genus Balaenoptera; species Balaenoptera borealis. Next base: position 34,994,684 of record NC_138880.1, on the reverse strand, counting down.
TTCTTACATAAATTATTTGGAAAAAATGTGAGAAAAAGTATGAAATGTCTCACGTGTGTCAAAGTTTTGTGCATTTATTAAAAACCATCCATAATTTAAAAATTCATGGAGCATCTAATGGAGGATAATTGAAAGTCATTATCCATCTGGATGTAGCTCATTACTGTAACCATCAGGTTGTTGTGGGCTAAATCTACTTTCGGTTGTCTCTTTTAATTCTCAGTGAAGTTGGTTTATTCATTATTTCTTTGGTGTTATTGGATTATGAGTCATACTTGGCTGATGGGATTATTTGGCAACTCTGGGGGCCGGCTGGAAGGGTGCTTTCCTGCAAAGAGTGATTGATTTTGATATGACCAGAGCCTGAAGACCTCAGAATGGGACCACAACCCTCCCCTGCCAAGTCTTCAGTTCTGTATGGGAGGCTCAGGTTCAGGACTCTCCCTCACTAATCTGGAAAAGGCTCAGTGTCTCACAAGCAATGCTGATACTTGTTCCTGCCTACAAATCCTGCCCTTTATGTGTTTTCCCTAGTCATCACTCAGGTTCAAGCTCAGACTTCTCTTCTCTCTATAGCTCTCTTTACTTGCAGTGTTTTCTGTTACATCATGCAGGAGATAGGTATCAGGAAGGGAACCCCACTCCCCAAGAATTTAATCCACAATATTGGTGGAAACAAAAGTCCCAACAGGCCACTTTGATACTGCAATATTCAGTGAACTGTGGCTAATACTGCATCATGGAATTATAATGCAGAGAAAATTACTGTGGAAAAATAGCTTTCATTTATCATTCTTTCATTCAGTAAATCCTATAACTCCAATAAGCACTTATAGAGTGTTTGCTTAGAGCCAAGCATTATCGTCAGTACTGAGGCTTCAGAAGGGAGAAAATGGTCCTACTCTCAAAGTCCAATGTATGGTGAAGATACTGACCAACCCGTAAATTAATAAATTATATAACACAATGTGATATATAGAAAATTAGGGGATAAAAGGATACATGAGACCAACACACTATCATGTATTCATCAGGTTCTTCTCACAACACTTTTTCCTGAGAATTATGAAAACTATCCTTCCCCACCCGTGCAGTTATCCAAGGCCATGTGACTGTGAGCCTGACCTATTAAATGTGGGCCAAATAGAAGTGGAGAATTCTGAGGTTAAAGCTGTAAAAACCTCCTGTGTGATCCTCCAGTTTCTCAACTCCTCTGCAATGGCAAATATGGAAGTCTCTCCTGAATTCACAAGTTCAAGGTAGCCTAGGTTACCTGGGTACCACAAGGTGGACCCTTGGCCATGAGTAGGACTCACAGTGAACTTTGTAAAAGTAGGCAAGCCACTGAGAGTTTGGATATGTTTATTAAATGTAGCACAACTTAGACTACCCTACTAATAAAATATGAAGAAGCATAGAGAAAAGAATTGACTTTGGTAGAGGTAAGAAGTGATTTTTTGGAAGAGCATTGTTTATAGGTAGACAAAGAGACAATCATGTGCAAGGATGTTTAGGTGTAAAGCTGATTATAATATTTGGGGAACTATAAGCTGTTGCAGAGAGAATTATTACAGGTGCCAGGAAAGGAATGAATTTTAATACATTAGCCACAGTGAACAGCATTCACCATGATTTATCAGTCAGAGTTCTGGGTTGCAAGTAATAGAAACAGACTTTGCTTACTTACATAAAAAAAAAAAAAGAAAGAAAGAAATTGGACAAGTTCTCTGGTAGATCACAGAAACCAGAGAACCAAGCTCAGAAAATAGATGTAACCAGAAGATTCTAGTGAGCAGGAATCACTGCCAAGGTTACTGGGCATACACTGTCTGGTCCAACCATCCCTGCTTGGCAGGTTCCACTGGACTTCATTATTCCTGCCTCTGCAAACTGGGGCTCCTGCCACTAGACAATTCTGCTCTGAGATGAATTACAAATTCTCCTTTTATTTATTCATTATTTGTCCAATGTTCCAATCCCTTTCTAGAGACGTTATTTGCCTGAGCTTAGATAATGGCACCCATTAATTGCAAGGGTACAGATTGGGTATAGATCCTTCTGATATTTGTAGGAGAAGCCAGGGTTTGGATACTTGGCAGACAAAACAAAAACAAAAACAAAACAAACATACAAAACAAACTGTATGACCCTGCCTGGTCTCACTTCTCTCCTCTTTACTCTCTGCATGTCAAATAGTGTGGCTTTCTTTTATTTCTTCAAACAAGCCTGACTCAAACCTACACCCACTTTTACTTACTGGTCCTTTTTCGTGGAATTCGCTTCCCATCTATATTTGCATTCACCTTTTTAATGATTCAGTTGCCACCTATACTGTCACCCCTACAATGAGATCTTTCTCAGACATAATACATATATGTTGCTGTCCATTCTCTTTAATCACTATATATCATATGACTGTTTTATCACTTCATAGCCTTTGTTGATGTTTGAAGTGATAGTAGTCATTTTATTTGGTTTGATCTGTCCTCCAGGAGACTCTGTGAGCAGATTTTTTTTTTTTTAATTAGCACAAGTATCTATATACCACAACTCCTTTATCCATTCATCTAATGATAGTATTTCTTGGCTACTGTAAACGGTGTTATGAAGATAGGGGCGTAGATATCTTTCTGAGTTAGTGTTTTTGTTTCCTTTGGATATATTGCCAGATGTGGAATTTCTGGGTAATATGTTAGTTCTATTTTTAATTTTCTGTGAATCTCCCATACTGCTTTCCATAGTGGCTGTATCAATTTATAATCCCACCATCAGTGCACAAGGGCTCCCTTTTCTCCAGATCCACACTAGCATTTGTTATCTCTTGACTTTTTGATGATAGCCATTCTAACAGGCTTGAGGTGATATCTTATTGTGGTTTTGATTTGTATTTTCCTAATGATTAGTGATGTTGAGCACATTTCCAAGCACCTGTTGGGCATTTGTATATCTTCTTTGGAAAAATGTCTATTGAGGTCGTTCGACTATTTTTTAATTTTATTATTATTTTATTATTATTATGACTGTTAATGTTATTGAGTTGTATGAGTCCCCTATATATTTTTGATACTCACTTCTTTATCAAATATGTGGTTTGAAAAAAATTTTTTCCCATTCCCTCAGTTGTCTTTTCACTTTGTTGATGCTTTCTTTTGCTGTGCAGAAGCTTTTTATTTTGATGTAGTCCCATATGTTTATTTTTATTTTCTTGCTTGTGCTTTAGGTGTCATATCCAAAAAATCATTACCAAGACTCTTATCAAGGAGCTTTATACCTATATTTTCTTCTATGTGTTTCATGGTTTCAGGTCTTATATTTAAGTCATTAATCTATTTCAAGTTAATTTTTTTGAGTGGTATTTCATTCTTTTATGTATGAATATCAATTGTTCCAGCACCATTTATTGATGAGACTCTTTTCTCCTTTGAATATTCTTGGCTCCCTTGTCAAATAATAATTGACCATATATGCTTGGGTTTATTGATGGGCTCTCGATTCTGTTCTATTGGTCTATTTATCTGTTTTTATGCCAGTACCATACTGTTTTGATGACTATAGCTTTACAGTATAGCTTGAAAGCAAAAAGTGTGATGCCTCCTGCTTTGCTCTTCTTTCTCAGGATTGCTTTGGCAATTTGGAGACTTTTGTGGGTCCATATAAATTTTAGGAGTGTTTTTAAGCCCATATTATGTGAGCAATGAATACCCAGTGAATGAAGGATTGGCGGGTTAGAAGCATTTTGACACATTAAAAAGTTACCAATGATTAGACAGAGATAATTTTCATTTAAGTGTAATGAACAGGAAAAAAATTGCAGTATATCGAGGGACTTTATACTAAGGTAAAAACTAACATGGAAACTGAAATTTTGAAAGTAATGGTTATTTTTTCTCCATTACAAAAAGCACTGCAGATCATCAATCAAGTATACCTGCTTTATGAAGCAGATTTAGCTTAATTTACCTTCTTCCACTGCTGATTCCACAGCTTTTTCCTCAAAAGTCCTAAATCCATTACTTCAAGTATAATTCCTGTAAATTTTAAGTTTTCTGAATTTCAGTAAAATTTCTTATCTTAAAATAACATATGAGCCCTCTGTAAAACCAAAAAGAAAGCTTATTTCAATAAGATAATTATATTTTTATTATTTATAATGTCTGAATCAGGTACATTTATTATTATTAAGAATACAAATTTATTATTTACTGATATTTAGCTTGTGTTGTGGTTTCCTCTCCATTTTACACTTTTGCATAACCAGTAATTTTCATTATTATTTGTGAAGGATTTCTTCTGAAGGAATCATTGTTTTCCCCCTCACTGGAATGCATCTCACCATTTTAAAGTGTCTTAAAATTTAAATGGGGAGCATTTGTTTTCTTTCTAGTGGTGTAAAAGCAATTGGTGTTTTTCAATTAATTTTACATTTTTTAAAAAATTTATTTATTTATTTATTTATGGCTGTGTCGGGTCTTCGTTTCTGTGCAAGGGCTTTCTCTAGTTGCGGCGAGCGGGGGCCACTCTTCATCGCGGTGCGTGGGCCTCTCACTATCGCGGCCTCTCTTGTTGCGGAGCACAGGCTCCAGACGCGCAAGCTCAGTAATTGTGGCTCACGGGCCTAGTTGCTCCGCGGCATGTGGGATCTTCCCAGACCAGGGCTCGAACCCGTGTCCCCTGCATTGGCAGGCAGACTCTCAACTACTGCGCCACTAGGGAAGCCCAATTAATTTTACATTTGACTTGAATACAAACTGCAGAAAAATTTTATTACTTCATTCTTCCATCAACTTTATGAGACAGTATTATTATACCTCTATGAAGCGCAAAGAAGTTAAGTAGTTTGCCCAAAATAACACAGTTAATAAATGATTGCATTGCAGTACAAGTATAGTATAGGATCCAGTAGTGGTTTTCACTTTCAGCTACTCTACCACTAGTATTTAATTAAATATTTTAATCTATTGCTTCCATTAGTCTCAGTACCTATGCAATTATTATGTGACTCTCAAAAGCAATCTTGTTTTGTTTGGGGGGGGGCAATATACAAATATATACTTTGGCTGTATGTATATCAAGAATACCTTATTTATAATATGAAAAGGAAAGTATCATTTGAATAATTTGTGTTTATGTTGATCCCTTTTTAACACTTGACATTTATATCATCCAATTTATTTTGCTTTAATCTTCAAGATACTGTGAAACAAGAAAATGTTCTTACATTTTCATGATTTCCACGATTTTCATGATTAGTAGTCTTAGTCTTACTAAGACTTTTATTTGATATGATGAAAGGTTAATGAAAATAAACAGAATGAATAAAAATAATTAATTATGTGATATCAGGAATGATCTAATTATTCATCTTAAGGAGTTCAAATCGCTCTCTCCTGTCCACAGATGAATGCAGAGTAAGTAATATAGCATAGGCACAGATGTGACTATTTGTTTCATAAATAAAACCAGAAACCTAGAGACATGTCTTGAAATGCTATACCTAGAAAAAAAGAGTTACACTTGAGTAAGAAAACAACTCTTACAGCATATTAAAAACTCTGACTTAAAAGGCAGTGTACACATGAGAAAATCAAGTAGAACTCTTCTAAGAGAGAGTGGGGACTGGACCATAAATCACAACATACTGACTACTCTCCTTAAATAGCATCAGGGTTATAAAACTGAAAATGAAATTGAAAGAAAATAACTCCACCAAAAGCAGGTTTTGATATGTATGTGAAGATGAAAATGGAAAAAAATTAAAATATTACTCAGAAAAAAAGTTAACACAGATTCAGCACATCAAAGTAGCTAAGTGGTTACCAATGACTTATTTTTGACAATTATGTATGAAAATTTGCTCCTGTTTCCTACATGCATAATGAGAACAGTTAAGTTAAACTTGAATTTTTTTAGCATAAATCATCAAGAAGAAAACAGGAGATCAAAAATATAAAGTTCTTTCAGGCTCACACAAAATGTCACTCTTTTGATATTGTCCATATTTATTTCATAAAAATGTCTTTGTAGGCATGAATGATATCTAATTGTGTCTGTGTCACAGGGGTCTCAAAAACAGATGGAATTCATTTTCTATTGAAGACACCTTTATTTTAATTTGAATATTGGAATTCTCTTCATGGTATTTTGACTTGTAGACTTTGAAATTAAATATGCGTCCAGTCTGATTGAAATAAATGACACTATTGGTCAAAAATCTTTTGTAAAATCAGGAGATATTTTGTTTTTCAAATTTTCAACAACTCTATGAGATGATGTGTTTAAATGAGGTGGAAAGAAACTTGCAAATGTATATTTCCTTGAGATTAGTAATTTTGACTTGGAACAGTGAAGTTATCCATTAATTTATCAATCTTAGGAATATTTATTAAATCCCAAATACCGTTTACTGGGGATAGAGAGATGAATAGGGTTATTCTTTATCCTCAAAAATCTCACAAACCAGTAAGTAAGGAAAGCCAAGAAAAACTGATTTATAATATAACATGATAGCTGTTATAATAGAGTTATGTTCATTTAATATTATATGAGAGTGCAGAAAGTCATTGGCTATTTCTCACTTCCTGTTTTTCACTACTAGACCTTGCTTATTTTATGAAACTTATCAAAATATTTCATTAAATTTTTCTTTTTCACTTGTCTTTCCTATTAGATTTCAGTCTACAGTGCTAATCAGTGGGACATAATAATATTCAATTAGCGCTCAAAAATGTGATATATTTTTAATGCTGTATTTATTTATTTGGTCCAGAAAGCAAACATAAGTTTTCTGAATCAGAGGCAAACTTGAAAGTAATAAATGCAGACGTTTCCTAGGCCACATTCTTCTCCTTCACGGCAATGTGATAGGAGCCAAATGGTTATGCCAGTGCGGTCTGTACCATAGCAGTGAAATCTCAAAATTGCGAATTTGTGGTCTTGTATAGCATTGGTACACACCTGCCACCCTCTCCTCCTGATCTTTCTAATTAAAAAATCTCTCCAAGAAGAGAAATTGATAGTCACTGGTTTAGAACCCTTTGGAATGTAGACGCATAACTTTGCAGAAATAAATCTCTATAAAAATCTGGACCTATCTGTTTATTCAATCACCCTTTAACTTTCAAGGCTTGTCATTTAATTTAGGCCTTTAGTAAATTTTGGTCAGAAAGCTCTGACCATGCAGAAACATAAAAATATTCATACTGCTTCCCAACACTAAGGAAAGTGTTTATAGGGGATAAACAACAGTGAAGTACAGAATTATTGAAAGGCATATGGTAACAAACAAAACCAAATTTATCCCACTCCTTCACATCTGAATCTATTTCTTGAAACATTACCACTGAATGTCATTTACTTGGATTCTTTTGCCCACTAACTTGATTCATATTTGAAGGATTCAAATAAAAATGACAAAGCAGTAACTAAGTTTACTGATTATTTATTACAAGTTGTCCATTTTTATTTGTGACACCTGGAATAAACATGTGTGCTTAGGAGCAGAGATAGACAGAATAAAAGGACTAAAAAAGAATGATATGGGAGCCAGGTACACTCTTCAAATATTTCATGGGATTTCCTTTGCTAACTTATGTGAGATCACTAAATATCCATACTGATATAGATTCTACTGTGAATATTAAGAACTATTCATATATGTTTTAATATGTCTACAAAAGGAACAGGCTCAGGATTATGGAAGATGAAAGCATGGATTATAGCCCAGGAGAAGCCACCATGTTTTGTAAATCATTTAATTCTGTAGTATTATTTCTGGATTTCCATTTGTGACATTTTGGGGTTACACTAGATGCACAAGTTCATCGACTTGTGAAATTATATGGTTAGACTGGACAAAATAATGAGGTTGCACTAGATGATATTTAAAATCATTGTCAATTTGACAGTCTATGTATTATCTTGTTTTACACGCACACATACACACAGACAGACACATACACACAGACAGACACATACACACTGACAGACACACACACACACAGTTTAAGAAACAAAGTCGGAAAAAATGCACTGAATGATAGGCAGATTATGTAATGCCCCATATGTAGAGAATAGTGTTAGTCTTTTCTCATATACACATTACACATTTTATAAAACAGGTTATTCTGCAATAAGCTTTTTTTTTTTTTAATTATGAGCAAGAGCAAAGGCTTTGATAATTAAATTTTCATTGACTCTCCAACATCCCTTGAATTATCTGTAGAGAATGAACACCAGTGCTGATTCATCAGCAATGTTACACTTAATCACCAGCAGGGAATTACCTTTTATGTAAACATGAACATGTTATGATATCCGATACTATGATTTAAAGTTACAGATATACATTTAAATCTTATTTCAAAGGAGAATCTTCTTAGAAGGTTTCACAGCATTTCATATATATTAAATAATGATATCATAAGATTCTGAAGTGAACATATAACTTACAATTGTAAAATAAGTTTCTACATGTGTTAGGGTAAACCATTAATTACCTCCGGTAACTGGTGAAAAAAAAGATTCCTAAAGGCTTTCCTGTAAGCTCCTACCCTCTGGTATCTTAATTGTATTATGATCCTTTTGGCTTTAGCACAAACAGAATAAAAAAACACAACACTCAGGCATGTATACACACACACAGGCAAGCACACATGCATATGCCCAAACAGACAATAATTTAGGAGTTGTTTTAATTAATTATATCTGAAAAAGTTTTCACTTTTCTATGATATATACTTTGCTATGATTCAGATGATTGTCTATAGGAAAATAACCAAAGACAATCTGGTCAGCAGAATTCTAAGACGGCTCCCCAAATTTCTGCCCACTATATGCGCAATCTGCATAATCCCTGGAGAATGAATATGATGGATTTTACTCCCATGATTAGGTTATGGTATATTGGAGAGTTGACTTTAAGAAAGGGAGGTTTTCTAGGGCATGCCTGACCTACTCAGATGAGCCCTTTAAAAGCAGAGAATTTTCTCTAGTTGTTCACAGAAGGAGAAGTTAGGAATTAAAAATTAGGGATTAGGGGGCTTCCCTGGTGGCGCAGTGGTTGAGAGTCTGCCTGCCGATGCAGCGGACGTGGGTTCGAGCCCTGGTCTGGGAGGATCCCACATGCCGCGGAGCAACTGGGCCCGTGAGCCACAACTACTGAGCCTGTGCGTCTGCAGCCTGTGCTCTGCAACAAGAGAGGCCGTGATAGTGAGAGGTCCGCGCACCGCAATGAAGTGTGGCCCCCGCTCGCCGCAACTAGAGAAAGCCCTTGCACAGAAACGAAGACCCAACACAGCTAAAAATAATAAAAATAAATTAATTAATTAAAAAAAAAAAATTAGGGATTAGGGGGCCAGAGGGAGATTTTCCATTTCTGGCTTTGAAGATACAAGAGGCCACGTGGCAAGGATTTAAAAGCAGCCTCTAGTTACTGAGAATGGCCTCAGCTAACAGCTAACGAAGAAACAGATACCTCAGTCCTACAACCAGCAGAGAATGAAGTCTGCTAATAACTTGAATAATCCTGTAAGTAATTCTTCCCCATAGCCTCCAGAGACAAACAGGAATGTGGTCCTCTGACACCCCAGCCTTTGAGGAGACCCTGAGCAGACGATGCGGCTAACCTGTGCTAGACTTCTGAAACTCAGAAATGTGAGCTCTAAAATGGGTGTTGTTTTAAGCTTCTATTTTTGTGTTATGGAGCAATAGGAAAATAATACGAAAAGAGAAAAAATAACTTGAAGTACAAACTTTTGAAAAATTTATAAAATACTTATATACTTAGAGACGATATGCCAATATGCCATATCGAGTTGGCCAATCTGAAAATGATCGATAAATTAAAACAATGTTTCGGTGGAAAATCGTGAATCCCACTTAAAGTCTTTTTTCAGGGTTATTTTTGTAGAGTGCCAGTTTGTTTTGTCATCTGTCAACATTTTCAGGAAAATATATGTATGTTTTTCCAAAATTTTTTCTTTCATTTTTATATATAACTATTTTAGGATATTTCCACTGTCCCAATTTTGTCTGGAAAACATGTGGACTTGATAAAACTGTGAAGGAAATTAGGAGCTGAATCTTTAAGGATTACCAACCCTGGTTTGACTCATCTGTTACAATGTTACTGATATTATAAACGCCTAATATTTAACTGAAATTTATTAGGTTTCAATAAAAGAAAAGAACTCTTACCAGCTTTTAAATTTCAACACTGAATCAAAAACTTATTAATCCTGTTTAATGAAATTACTCTCTGAATTCTCTGGCTTCATTCATTGATCTAATTTTTTCATGTCAATGGACTATCGTCATGGTTAATTTTTGTCCTATTTTTCCCATGAATATATAAGTTTACTGTAAAACAAGGGAGCAGAACAATTATGCCCACGTTTTTCCACATGGACTACCAAGAACAAGCCCTCGCTTCAACTAAAATCATTAGATTTTAATATATTGTGAGCAGATGAACGTTCAGCATATAATATCACAGGATCTTAAAATAATAGATAAAGGAATCAAGAGGTGTCAGCTAACAAATATTTTTTCCAGTTTTCTCCTATTATTCTCCATATTTTGTTAGTTGACTTTCACCATTTATCAGTGGAACACCAGGGTCAATGTATCTTTTTTTTTTTAATTTTTATTTAATTTTATTTTTTTTAACATCTTTATTAGAGTATAATTGCTTTACAATGGTGTGTTAGTTTCTGCTTTATAACAAAGTGAATCAGCTATACATATACATATATCCCCGTATCTCCTCCCTCTTGCATTTCCCTCCCACCCTCCCTATCCCACCCCTCTAGGTGGTCACAAAGCACTGAGCTGATCTCCCTGTGCTATGTGGCTGCTTCCCACTAGCTATCTATTTTACATTTGGTAGCGTATATATGTCAATGCCACTCTCTCACTTCATCCCAGCTTACCCTTCCCCCTCCCCGTGGCCTCAAGTCCATTCTCTACATCTGCGTCTTTATTCCTGTCCTGCCCCTAGGTTCATCAGAACGAATTTTTTTTTAGATTCCATATATATGTGTTAGCAAACGGTATTTGTTTTTCTCCTTCTGACTTACTTCACTCTGTATGACAGTCTCTAGGTCCATCCACATCACTACAGATAACTCAGTTTCATTTCTTTTTATGGCTAAGTAATATTCCATTGTATGTATTATGTAGACCAGTAGACCAAATTGCGTATTTAAATGCTCCCACATCCTAGCTGCTGTACGTTTTTTTTTTAAAAATGCAGGAAAAATTCAGTAAAACAATGTGCCAAATTTTTATCTTTTTAGTTAGAAAATAACAATAGGTTAACAACACAGTATTTAGTAAAATACACTTAAATATTTTTTAAGTTAGAAATTTAAATTCCATGAACAGCTTAGCTTACTTATTTAGGAGCAAAGTCTCATGCATTTGTATGTATGTCTGTAATATTTAATATTCTAAACCTTATCTGAGCTAAGTTACTATTTTAAAGCAAAATTTTAAAAATTAGCACTGGGATGCTGTGAAAGTGCTCTCTGTCAAATATTATTTTGCCCTGGTCATATTTAGGGCATTATCGTTAGTGTTTTGCTATAGTTTTACTTTAACTTTTTAATTTAACCTTTGTTATGACCTTGGGCACGAATGTGCTCATTAAAAATTAAATAGCTTGTTATACCCTGGCATCTCTTTCCTCTTTGATCAGAAAGCACAATAGGTTCCTTGAGTGGATTTACCTATAAAGTATTCTAGGAATGAGAACAGAAAAGGCAAGTTTAATAAGCTTAACACTGAAACACAAGCTACAGAAATGCCACGAAGGGGAGCGGGTAAGAAACATTTTATATGGTGAAAATAAAGTACAGATTTGTGATATTAAAATTTGGTCTTCTATCTCATTAAGTAGGGCTTCTGACAACTTGAAAATCTAGTTGTCGATTTCAGTTCTACAAAATTATGTTCTGCCACTATACATACTTTGTTGATAATGTTAATGTCAAAACGTCCACCTGCCCTCCCCAAACAGGAGAGGAGAATGAGCAGCCCTTGAATAATTCCACTGACAAGAAAACAATTTAAGTGGGTTAGTATTAAAATGGCTTCTAAATGAGGTATCTCAATACGCTGAAAGCTTTCTTCTTTTCTAAATTCTGAGGCTGTGATTTCACAGTTTTGATTGTGCTATAACAATTTAGGTTGGTGTAGCTCTATTCCTAGAGTTCAAGTGTAATTTATGGTTTTCCACCTTTTCAGCATATGGGGGAGAGTAATAAATAAAAGCAGAATGGTTTATATCAAAGGTTCACAGCAACCATATATGAACTAAAATATTCTGAAAACTTTGCGTGCCCTGAAATGCCTTCATATTCACAGTATATAAACTCATTTGCATTTGAAATTTAAAGGCTCTATATTCAGGGTTCCATCATACAGATGACTATGTAAAGAGTTGACAGTGAAACACATTATATTTATGTCTACTTATTGTCCTTGGATGTAGTTGTATCAACGTGGAGAGAAAGAAATCCTTTAAAGGTATTCAGTTTTTAAAATTTTGGAATAAAATGTATTCTAATAGTAATATAAAATTTAATATCATTTAAATGAAAATTCCAATACTATTCAACTCAAATTGTCACAAAATCCTTGGAATCATCAAAAGTATATCCTAATTATATTAGTCTTTTACCATTAAGTTGAAGCCAATCAAACAAGGAAGAGGTCCAAGGTCAGGGCCTACCCTGTACTTAGGAGTTCCATAGATAATAAAATAAATGTAAGCTCTTGTAGAGCAATGATGCTTAAATCAAATTCTGGAGATGAAATACATTTCTATTATTGAAGATTAAATTAATTTTGATTTGTTACTCACTTTGTACTTCAAATATAAGATAAAGAAAGTTTAAAAAATTAAGTATTTGTTATCCATATATTGTATCCTTTTAGGACCATACCAGTTTTGTTCCATTTAGGATGTACTTATAACCCCAAGGAATGTTAACTAGGGCTATTTCTTTGCATTAATATTTGGGTTTATTTCTATTCCCATTTTTTTTTTTATTTCTAGGTAATCATATTACATGCTGTGCAAAATTTAAAATTTAAAAGTACTACTTTTATCATGTACAATAAGGAATTTGAAAATACTTATCAATTTTCATATGATAGACAACTAGAAGTAGGGTTGAAGATGGAGACATGGATCTACTTACACATAGGGTACCCTTGATAATTAGTTTTTCATGTTGACCTAGAGTTGCTACATTTTAATATACTTACCTCTTCTCATATTGCAGGTTATTCAGTTATTGCAATTTTTCACTTTTACGATTTATACTGTTATATTCTTACCTATAGCTTTACCGATTCCTATATTTGTTTCACAAGATGAATTAGCAATCATTACATCTCTTCATCTAGAAGTACAGATAGTTTCTAGTTCTTTAGCATACTGGTAAATGGATTTATAAAGTCATTTTATTAATTTACCATGATATAAGCAAAGGAAAAATAATATCAATTTGTCTATATTTCATTGTTACTTTTGCTTATATAATGGTAGTAAAGCAATATATATTTTCTTTAATTTCTTTTTTGACATTACAATTGTTACCTGTACCATTTCTCCACATATCTACTAGATTCTAGAATATTTTATGAAATTATATAAAATGTACTTACTAGCCTATTTTATAACATACTTTTCCTACACATATAAATTAGTCCTTAGAATTTTATTTCTGATGTTTTGATTTTACCAAAGTTTTAAAGAGTTAAAGCAACTGGACCATTACCCATTTTTCTCTCCTTACCTGTGGGACATTCTGAGAAGAAAGGCAGGTGACCCAGGCTAATCTTCCTGAAAACATGCTGATAATCGGACCTCTTGGCAAATAGACTAATTATATTGTTACGAGAAGAGTTTCTAATCTATGAAATGCATTTAGCAGACTGCCTGCAGTTTAGGATTCCTTTTTGAAAAACAAATCTAGAATCTTTATATTTACAAGGTATTCTCCTTGGAAAACGCATTTAAGCTACAACTGTATGATTCATAATCAAAATGTTCTCTGTGTTTGAGACACCTGAAGACTCTCCCTAGAACTCTCTTCTCTTACTCTGGGCCAGGGAGCTCAAGCCCACTGCAGAAAATAAAAGACCAGAGGAGATGCCCTCAATGTCTCAGTCTTCTCCCTGCTTCCACTGTGCATGTTTACTCATTACAACAAAATTATTAGAAAACATTTCACACTGGGTAAGGACTCTTTTTCATGTGAATCTGATTTGACAATGCAAACTTTTACTTCTGTTTTTAACTTATATATATACATGCATGCACACACATATTCAGATATTCACATTAATTACTGTTTCCTTTTTCCTCTGTGATTTTTTTTCTAACAATAAAATCTCCTATATATGAACAATATAAATAATGAGGGCCCACTATATGCCAAAACTTGTACTAGATAACAAATGAGATTCTTGTAATTAAATAATTTATAACTTAGTGAGTTCTATAATCTGACTGCAGAATCAAGAAATATGGAACAGAGAAGTTGACCCACAATGGATACATAAAATAAGCTAGGCATAGATGTACATAGTTGTAAGCTACTGAGATTTTGGTGTGGTGGCTTAGCCTAAATATACTGATAAATATATCATTATCAACAGTGGGGTGCTATATTAATAGAGGGAAAAAAAGTGGCATAGGCTTTTGCACTAGGCATTGGATAGCGAGGAAACTTTATTTGAAGATTGGAAAACTATCAATGCATGCATTGTAGTGGCGGAGCATCTCATAAAAGTGCTTCTCCTGTGACAACTCAGAAGGCAGATAAATGTACTAAATGAGTCCATGGCTTTGGCTGAAAGAATCAGGAGATAGAATGTTGGCTATCATTTGCTATGTTCCACAGGGTAATATCAGATGAGTCTATAAAAGCAAATTCTTTGTAAATAGGATTAAAAGAAAAATCAAGGAATCTACATACTGGGACTTGTTGGGTGGAGAGGTGCAACTGATCCTCATCTAACTGTGAAAAGCAAAAGTGAGAAAAAAATCATGTTGTAAAATAGAAAATCAGCCTGTGGTCAGGACTGAATCAAGGTTATGGCCATCAATTCCTCTGTTGAAACTTCTAACTCTGATTAAGTTGGTACCCAGTAAACACTTCCAAATGATCAAAAGTGGTTCAGTGGAAAAGGTCTAATGAATACCTTGCCTTTTAAGTTCAAATACCTGTAACTAAGACTAGAGAGATAAGCTTACCAAATATCTGTGGGTATATGGCTATTGGCACATGGAGCTGATTGCTAAAAACAAAGAAGTAGATTTTCAGAGATATGAACCATTCAACATTCCACCTGTGAATGAGCTTAAGCCCCTAATTCCTATAGAAAATAAGCTTAGTTTCCAAGGAAAGATTTCTCTCTAATGCTTTCTTTAGATGCAACAAAGAAAGATAATGAAAAAGAACATCAAGAAAGCAGAGGCAAAGCCAATGGAAAGGAATTGACCAGCGTGCTCCCTCCCCCAGTGAGATGTCAGAATTGTAATGATGTAGCGTCTGCTCTGCAACTTTCATCCTTCTCCTTATTGCCATTATCCTGTACCTGTTGGGTGTGTCATTTTAATTCTTTGATCTCTGCATCAAGAAAAGCTATATGCAAATCAGACATGGAAAATATGTGGTCCTGGACACTGATTCTGATGCTAAACTGGACTCTTTAATGTACTTCTTGGGGCAAGGGGGCTAAGCATATTCTATGTAAACAACACAGAAGCAAATTTTATGATCAAGAGGACAGCCTGTGTAAATTATTTAATTTTCAAATTATTTACCTCTTTTCTACTGTTATTCAGGATGAAAAATGGTCTCCCAAAGTTGTCTATGTCCTAATCCCTAGAGACTGTGAATATGTTAATTTACATGGCAAAAGGAACTCTGCAGATATGATTAGTTTATGGATCTTGAGATGGAGATATTATTTTAGATTCTCTAGTAATCACAAAGGTCCTTATCAAACAGAAGTGGGAGGGTCAGTTTGAAAGAAGGAGATGTGAAAGAGAGAGAGAAAGAGAGAGGAATTTGAAGAAAGTATGTTCTTGGCTTTGAAACAGAGGAAGGGGCCACTAGCCAAGAAACAGGTAGCCTCTAGAAGCTGGATAACCAAGGAAATGGGTACCACCTTACATCCTCCAGAGGAAATGCAGCCCTGTTGATATCTTGATTTTAAGACTTCTGACTTCTAGAACATAAGATAGTAAGTTTGTAAGATAATAAATCTATAAGATAATAAATTGTGGTAATTTGTTACAACAGTAATAGGAAACTAATAAAATGACTTTCAGTTCTCATCCCTGTGGGAAATTATACCTTCCTACCACACTGACATCATTCTTGCCAATGTAACTTGCTTTAATTAATGAACCATGAGGAAAAGAGACATGTCACTTCCAAGGAGAAGTTTCAACAGCCATCACATGTTTCCACCGTGTTTGTTCTTTTTTTTTTTTCCCTCTGCCACAACAATAGCAATGTCTCAGACAGAGATAGCTTCATTCTCCTGGACTCCAGAATGAAGATATATGTAGTAAGACCATAGCTGGTCCACAATGAACAAATAGAAAATAAACCATTGCTGCTGTCATTCACTTGCTTTACAGCTAGAGTTTAACTTGGACAGAATGGCTATCTTTCTCCAAAATATCTGTCTTTCCATATAGGATTTGTATGTATTACATTTCACATTTTTTTACTCTCTCAATACAATTGATGAAAGCTTCATTATATATGTTATATACATTTCTCATGTTTTCTCTAGATTTGCAATTATTATTCTTTATATTTTTAATCAGAATTCTTGGTATGTCAGAAAAAAGGAACATGAATATGTCTTCATGTGATTTGAAGCCTGTGTGTGTAAAAATAGATTATTAGACCTTGAATTTCTTTAAATCTCTTTTCTGTTGGGCTTGGTTATTTTTTACTACAGAAATTTCTGGGTTATACAAAAGGTGTTATCCCATTTCACTGTGAAGGCTAACGTATCAAAGAATATTGTGGCAAGATGAAGTTCTAATATGGATGAATATATATATTTTGACCTTGAAGGCATTATGCTAAGTGAAATAAACCAGTCAGAGAAAGGCAAACACTGTATAATCTCACTTATAAGTAGAATCTAATTAAAAAAAAAACAAACCACCAAACTCATAGAAAAAGACATCAGATTTGTGTTTATAGGAGGCAAGGGGGTGGGAAGAGGAGGAATTGGAGGAAAATGGTCAATAGGTACAAATAACCACTCATGAGATACATAATTACTAAGGATGTGAAGTACAACACAACGACCATAGTTCACACTGCTCTATGATTATAGGAAAGTTGTTAATAGAGTAGATCCTAAGAGCTCTGATCACAAGGAGAAAAGTTTTTTCTTCTCTTTGTATCTTTATGAGATGGTGGATGTTAACTAAATCTACTGTGGTAATTCACAATATGTGTAAATCAAACAATCATGCTCTACAGCTTACATTTTATAGTGATAGATGTCAGTTATTTTTCAATAATTGGAAAATATATGGGTGAATAATCCCAAACAAATACAGGCTGTGAAGAGTAATGATAATGTTTAATTTTGAGATCAAAAAGATGGAAGAATATGGACAAAAACTGCATATTAGAAGTGACATCAAATTTAAAGGGTTCTAAAGAACCTAGTTTTGTTCAGAAAAGGTAAAAAGCTTCTGCACAGCAAAGGAAACCATCAACAAAATGAAAAGGCAGCCTATGGAATGGGAGAAAACATTTGCAAACCATGTATCTGATAAGGGGTTAATACCCAAAATATATAAAGAAATCATATAACTCAATAGAGAAAAAAAATCCAGTTTAAAAATGAGGATTTTTAAAGCAGAGGATCTAAATAGACATTTTTCCAAAGAAGACATACAGATGGCCAACAGGGACGGGAGAAGGTGCTCAACATCACTAATCATCAGGAAAATGCAAATCAAAACCACGATGAGATATCATCTCACACGTGTTAGAATGGCTATCATCAAAAAGACAAGAGATAACAAGGGTTGGTGAGGATGGGGAAAAAAGGGAACCCTTGTTCACTGATAGTGGGAATATAAATTGGTACAGTCACTATGGAAAACAATATGGAGGTTCCTCGAAAAATTAAAAATAGAACTACTACATGATCCAGCAATCTCATTTCTGGGTTATTATCCAAAGGAAATGAAAACAGGATATTGAAAAGGTATTTGCAATAGCAAGTTCACAGCAGCATTATTCACAATAGCCAAGATATGGGAAGAGCCGCAGTGTGCATAAAGAGATGAATGGATGAAGAAGATGTGATATGTGTATATATAGAGAGAGCTGAAATCAGTGAAAACAGAAAATATCAAAAAAGCCAAAAGTTTGCATGGATGTCTTAAGAGCTTTTCACATTTTATCCTTGCTCTCCTTCCAGGTACTTTCTATGACATTGAACTCAAGGGTGGCCTTGCCACTCATTCTGGCCAAGGGATTGTGTATAGCAGTGACTTAGGATTTCAGGGTGCATTCAACTTATGCCCGGGTGACCAGTGATGATCTCCCTGTTGGAGAGTGTTCCATCAGTCTACAACCTGGTAAGAGGATCTGTAATTTAAAAACAAAGAACGAAAGAAAGAAAGATGCTGAATTGCAATAAAAATTAAGTATAAGGAATCAAATATGTTTAAACCACTAAAAATTTGGGATTATTTATACCTGCAGCATAACCTAGCCTATCCTGTTGGTTCTTTGAAAATAAGAATAAAATAGATAAAACCTTGGCTAATCATAAACATGCAAATATGAACACACAAATACACATATACAGACAAAGAATATATGCATATATTTTGAATGAAAAAGGAGAAATAATATAGATGCTACAGAGATTAAATTAGAATTACAATATGACAACTGTCATGCTAATACATTGATAAAAGAAAAATTAATTTAGAAATGGCCTACTAAGATTGAGTAATGATTGACTTGAAAGCCATAATAGTTCTCTACCAGTTAAATAACTTCAGCCAGTATCTTAAAATCTTTACACGAATGAAATGCTAGATCCAAGTAGTCTCGGATCTAGCAGGTTTTACCAAATATTCAAAACATAAATGATTCCAATCTTAGATAGACTCTTATAGAGAAAAAAAAGGAAGGAGCATTTGTCACCTTGTTTTATTAGGCTAACAAAACCTTAGTACCAAAATCTGACAAGGAAAGTTTAGGAGAAAAGAAAATTACTTACCATCCTAGTCATTAATACATAGTACTGTGTTAGCAAAATAAATCTAGTAATGAATTTAAAAAAAGAAAGGTAAGCCTGACATAGTTGGGTTGATTCCCATTAACAGATAAAAGGAGAAATAATAAAATATATATGTATATAATTATCTCAATAGGCAAAAAAAAGCTCTCAGTAAAAATCCATATCCGTTTGTTACTAAAACAAGTTATTACAAATTTAAAATAGAGTGCCTTGATGAAGGGCATCACAAAATAATAACGCAAATATAATATTTAATAGGAAAGCATTTAAAGCAGTTACTTTTAGACCAGATACACTATCACCACTTCTATTCAACACTGTAGTAGACACCCTTGACATTAAGACGAGAAAAGAAAAAAATTTGAAAATGAAAACATCATTATTTTCAGGTCATATGATTATTTGTACAGAAAACCCAAAAGAAACCACATGGAAATTTTAGAATTAAAACATAAATGTACCAAGCATTTTGGATTATCAATATACAATCAATTGCAGTGTTACACAAAAGGGATAATATTTTTAATGTAATCTAAAAATGCTGATCACATAGCTGTATAGAAATTACTTAAGATATGCAGAATCTTAAAGGAGAAGATTTACTTATAGAGAATAAAACTTTATTAAAAGACATTGAAGCAGATGTAAATAAAGGAAGACTCTACTATGAGTTCAATTGCAAGGCTCAATACTGTGAAATTGTCAATTCTTCCCATGTTGATCTATAGATAAGATGAATGCAATCATAATCAAAACCCCAATAGTATTTTTTTTTTAGAACTCAATAACCTGATTCTAAAATTTATATGAAAGGACAAAGGGCAAGAAATAGCCTAGACTGTCCTGAAAAATAAAGAGCAAGAATTAGCAACAGTCTTAAGACTCTGTGGCAAGAGAAAGCAGACCAAACATGTTTAGAAGATACTCCAGGTGCATATGTTCTCTTCCTTGGGTGGTTCAGGGTTTCTTAAATCAAATAAATGGCACAGACCAGAATGGAAAATATTTATTACCCTGTCTGTATTAAAATGTACAACTTCTTTTCATTAAAAACAAAGCAAAACATGATCATATACAGAAGGGCTGAGATGTAGTGTAAGAGACGCTCTCATTACACATCGGCAGTTTTGGAATGTAATCTTGTACAACTGTATTGTAAAACAATTCAGAAATCTCAGTGAAGGTGAAACTATGTGTACTGTCAAAAATCCAAAAACAGTAAAAAATAAAATCAGATCAGTAACACAGTATTAGTAAGAATTTATTGTGCACAGAATAATAGTTCGAGAACTGGAAGTCTTCAAATCTAAAGCTTATATGGAGCCCAGAGGCAAGACGTTGCAGGATGGCTAATAAAGTGCAAATGAGGAAGTAGTTTAACCTTGACAATGCTTAGCTATTACAATGGGAGTTCCCAGATAGCAGGGGGTTGTTTAAAACTGTTATTTTATACTACTTTAGGAAGATGATTGAAGTCTCTTCTAAGATTATCAGAGGCATTTACAAGAAATTATCTAAGTTAAGTTTCCCTATGTTCATGGAATAAGCAAGATTTAGTTTTGCTACATGGCTTAAATTGTTTTGTCTGCTCAGGAAATTTTCAAGTTTGGTCTCCATTGTGTATTTTAACATTACGCTACGGTAAAATCCCTACCAGAAAAAATAAAACACAAACAAAGAAAACCAACAAGAAGAAGAAGAAAAAAACCCTTTGCACTAGAAAGAAGCCTTTTATCCATAGCTGCATTGATCAGAAGAGGAAAACAAAAAAGCAGTGACCTAGATTTCCATTAATAGAATAGTAGAATGGATGATTCCTTTATGGTATAATCATACCACAGAATACTATATAGCAGTGAAAATTAGTGAAATAAAGCTGTATGCATAAATATGATTGATTCCGAAAATGCACTATAAATTAAAAAATCAATTAAAATATAGGATTCCATTTATATAAAAAAGCAGCAAAATTATAGATCGATGATAGATAGTAGGAGACACATGTGGTAAGACCATAAAACCAAACCAAAAATATTAAGAATTCATGGTTATGATTACTTCCAGAGAGGAGGGAAAAAAATGAATCAAAATCAAAGGGCTATTCTTTAAACTGTGTATTTGTGTTTGCATGCAATATACGTTCTACTAAAAATGTGATGACTTTACAATATTAGCCATTTTTGCATTTAGAGGTAAATTTATACCTGTTATAATATTCTTCTAATCTTTTTGGGGCCTGTGTTATTACTTTTTTCCTTATCAATGTTAAAACTTAATCATTATGTTCACTCGCCCAGTAAGTTTAAAAACGTAACATATCTTTTATGTTGTTCTTGTGTTCCCAGACACTCATGTCTTATGTTTACATTTGTGAATCATTGCCTATTTATGAAGTTTTTTTTCTACCACGTATGTTCTGTGTACAGTAAGTTTTCAAGGGACTTGAGTGCCTGGAGTCTCTTTATTTAGCACTTATGCATTTAAACAACAGGGTAAAATGCTTTCCTTAGAGCAATTCAGGGAGGTTGCCTCATGTTATTCTTCCATTCAATGCTGTACTTGAGAAACGTGATGTTGATCTTACATTCTTTCCTTTTATGTGATCTCTGTTTTCTTTCTGGGAGCTTGTCACTGATATCCTTAAATTTCCCTAGCAAGTTATTTCCTGTTTTTCCTTTTTGGAGCTTTATGAGCCAGCCATTTCAGGGTAAATATATTAAACTATGTTTCTCTATACCACTGGAATCTGATACTTGATATTATTTCTATAAATACATGTTCTCCTTTCCTTCTCATTATCTATTTCTTCAGTCTCCTCAGAGAGAAATCAGTCCTTCTAATTCTATCCTTTATATTGATTATTTTTGTCATATTTTGTTTCTAACTAAGCTTTCTTAAACATTTCTGGGAAAGTTTCTCACCTCAATTTTCCAACTCACTAATTTTCACTTTGCCTGTAGCTCATGAGAATTTTAATTAAAAAATGAGCTTTGAATAGCTGATGTAAGGTCTGACATAATATAATTTATATTGTTAACATTATATGAAAAATAATCATTTGTCAAAAGGAAAAATGATGTGATTTAATTTATTTTTTGTCAAATAGAAAATTATCCTGTCTCAATTTCTTAGGCTACTTAGAAATATTAGACATTCATAATCACCATAAATTTTCCCACATCTTCAATTACTATAGAGATTTCAGAATTTTCTCACATATTCCATTATCTCCTTCAAACACTTGTGTGTGTATGTGTGTGTGAGCACTTACATATCAATTTTAGTATATCTAGTTTAAATAAATTGAATTTTTTGACAGTTTGTTTTTTGGACTGTTAAAAAAAGTCATTCTAAAGCATTATGTTTGAGTCATTTTTTTCACTGAGATCTCTACTAAAAATATACTCGAGTGCAGATGCTCTAGCCACTTAATATACTATATCATATTCTGTAGTTTTTACTTTCTCAAATGTATACATTTTTGCCTTGCTAATTTTAAAGAGCTATTTTGAAATGTAATTGTACAACTCTCCTTTAAAGCTTTGGAAAGGAGGAGGAAGGAGTAGGAAAATTCATGAGTGAGAAAAGAGGTAGAGCATCAATAATTTTGCCCTATGGCTTTTGAATAAAGTTGCTCATGAATACACATCTGTGTTGTGAATCTACTACTGATTATATCAGTAGCCTTAGCCATAACCTCTGGACTTCGCTATTTGTGGTTTGAATTATGAAAATAATAATACCTGCTTCACAGGGATGGTGAGAAAAGGAATTATATTCTTATTTATAAAATGAAGGAGAAAAATATATGTTAATAAAATCAAAACTACTTTGCCTATTATATTTTTCCTTTAGATGTTCAAATTATTTAAAGAACATCAAAATCTACAAAAGAAACTGGAAATAAAATGTGTGTATAATTAACTTTATGTGCTCTGTACATATATTTCAGCTATAAACATTCTTTAAATGATAAGTTCCTATGTTTAGTGTAGCATTCACCTTAAGTTTTAAAACTTTTACACTAAATTTTTAATATGTTAATTCAAGTTTACTGGCCTTTGTGTGTCATAAAACAAACAAAACATCATTTTTATGTTTAGAAATGTTTAATTTTGTAGTGAATTATTATATAATGCAGTACATTTCAGGCTTTATTTTTCCTATTCAAAGATATAGTTTTTGTCATCATAATTGCTTAACTTTGAATATTTAAGTAATTATTTATTAACTAAAAGTGGCAATGTTTGGATTAGCTATCTTAACTATAGAGGGAATAATTAAACATAAAATTGACTTTTAACTCACAGTGTCACATCAGCCTATTACCCAAAAGGTATTTCATCTTCAGTCAGTTCTCATACTTAATTTAACTTTGTAATCCATCATTTCACATTGCACATAACAGGAACTCAATATACATAATTTGAATAAACAAATTTATGGAAGCTGATAAGAAATGTCAGGACTTTTGTTGTTTTGTCAACGAAGAGCTCAAAAAAAAAAAAGTTCCTGTTTGATTGATGCAAACAGTTAATTGAAGTAGCTATTTCCATTTATATGACACCCATCTGAAGATTTAATGCTAGATTACTATCTCTTCAATTGCATTTTTCCCTGTTACCTTATTTATTGCATTTCTGAATCATAGGTCATACTATAATCTACTTCTATTAAATGTAGTTTTTGACGAAACACCTCAGTATCATGAATTTAGAAATCTCCATTCTTTACTAAAATCTTTCAAGGATATGTTTTAAACCTGACACAAATTCCTGGTGAAATTCTCACAACTCTACTATGCATAATGGCAATAAAAATCAAGATTTAAAAGATACAGTGCATATTTACAGCTGTGCTTACAACATTCTATAAAGAGCATTTTGACATTGAATGTTTTTGAATGTGTTACCAGCAAATTGCGCATGGGATGAGCAAAATACGTCACTTGTAACGATTTCTATTCCAAATCACTCTGCAATGTCTCCATCCATGAAATCTGTGGTCATAAGGACATCTTTACAATTCATATGCTTAAAAGTTTTAGTTTAGCATTCATTATAAAAATGAGACTCTACTTAGATTGGGGCTGGTTTTATACTTGGTCATACAAAGGCCAAATTTGCACCACAGCAAAAGAAGAGATCAGATGGGATTTGAACTAAGAAATCCAGGAGGCCCTAGTTTTCAACCTTTCCTTTTATCCATACACATCTCACCATTCCATTAATTTAAATTCTCCATTCTGGTTGAAACAAAGGTGAAAGTACAAGTTTAGTTAACGGGGAACTGTATTTAGTTTGGTACAGAGTCACTTACAAGGTATGTTAAATATGAAAAAAATGAATACAATCATAATAATCACTCCGTTATTGCAAATTTTCTATGCAACTCAGGGACATGCTTCAAAGAGAAGGATTCTCAAGGCAATTTCTATTGAAAACCTGTAACAATAATCTTTCTCCTGTAGTTTCAGGTTAAAAATGAGTTTCAACAAAAATATGCCCCACATAGGCATTTTCCCCTAACTTGAAACACGTACTTAATTATCTTTAGGATATTTCCTTTCAAATTGGCCCCCTGAGGTTTATCCACTTGTTCTAAACTTGTCACAGAAAGGTCAGGTCTCCCTAATGTTTGTGGATACTTGGTTCCACTTAAAGAGTTTAGAAAATCAAAGAGAAAAAAGATGGACTATTATTTCTATCTTATAAGATGGTACTTTTCATCCTTTAAAAAAAATTTCTCAAAGTGCAGAATATTTTCACTTACTGAACGCTCAAGATTGGAATAAATATTTCCAAGTTACAGAAGTGAAATTATGTGTTGTTATGAAACAGTAAGAGTAATCTACTGACTGTGAGAAACCAATTTAGGATCAATCCCCCCAAAAACACTAAGTTGAAAAAAACACAATATTAACTAATAAAATCCATGTTTACCCATGACATACAATCACAATTCCATGTCCGATTCTTAGAGAAAATATTGCATAAATTATCAAGTCAACACATTTTCTTTACATGAAAAACAAAAAGCTGTTAAAATCAGCAAATTATAAACAAAACTTGTCAAAATCTAGGAAACATTTCTCAACACTTGCCTCAGTCAGCATTCTTCGTTGCTGGCTGCAGACATTAGAAATGGAGTCTGGCCACATAGGAAGAAAATGAATTTAGAAATATATGAAGTAGCTCATAGCATGAGAAAACTGGGGAAGCAGATTCTGAAATCTCTTTGATTCTGGAATCAAAAGCATCAAGAGACCAGAGGTGTGGCCACTGGGCAACGGTATGATTAGAATGCTTTTACTGTCTCTGGTGCTACTGGGCCTTAGCCATCATCACTCCTGTCCCCAATTCTAACAGAGCTGCCAGAAGAAACCTAATGCTGTTTGCTGCCTCTGTGTACCCCCTCTTCTGGCTTCATCATTGTGGGTGATGGCGTCTTATTAGCTCTGCCACCGCCATGTGCCAGTGCCCCAGGTGAGAGGTTACACCTGGCCTTGAAGAGTTCTATAATCCTGTCACCAACCAAATTTCATAGTGTGGCTTTGTCTAAACAAAAATAGCCCTCACATGCCGGCAAATAATGTCCTCTCCAGAAAAATCTTTTTTTTTTCTCCCCCATAACAGACAGACCAGTGGAATTAGCCATGCTAAATTTTTGGTGAAGTTAGATGGCCAGAGAAAATGACTGTGGGATCACTCCATACCTCCACCCAATTTGTAACTAACGTATTTAATGTTGGTAAATAAGAAAAAAGAAAGGCAGGGGAGGAAATTGTTCGACCTTCAAATCCCTTTCGTTGGTGAGTCACAGCAGTTGCTACATAACCTTCCTGTCTGAACAGAACCTCTGGATTATGTTCAGTGTCTAAGCAGTGCTGTGTCTATGCCTGAGCAAAAGGAAGGGTCCCAGGTGGTCCCTCGCGTTGATGCTTTTCTAATGTCAGCATGTTTTCTAGACATCTAGTTAACTCCTTGCTCTTTTAATATGGGTAATACCTTAATGACCAAGGACCCTTTCAGAGTTGTGAAGTCTTGCTTATTTCTCTACATTTTACTTCTGAAGTTCCTTAACTCCCCTCAATTTTCCAAAACCTTTATATTCTATATGTAAGAAAGAGAAATTAAATAGATGGATAGAGAGATAGGCAGTAGATTTAAACCACCTTATATCACAAAACTATTTGATATTTATTGGAATGATACTAAATTTTTCTAGCCTTTCCTAATATATTCTAAAGAAAGTTATCCCCATGAATTCTCCATAAATAGGAATATTCTTTCCCACTTTCTAATGCTTCCTGAAACTGCCTAAAATTTTATGCATGTTTTTCACTTTCCATAAAATCATAAAAATAACAGATTCACACGTTTCAGCTTCTTGAACTGATTTTTAAAGTTTGTCTATTGTAATTGTTACTTGTAACAAATAGAATCTTGAGAATGACATTAACTGTTCAAAGAACTGACCTCATCATTCAATAGTATCCGAATAACCTTTGGAAGAAAGTAATACACTCTATAATACTTGTTTTTGATTTTCTACTGTATAGGGTAAAATTTTTACATGAACAATGTCTGACACCACTGCAGAAATAAGTACCTGCTTCTGAAGCACTGGAGAGCACTTTCAACTTTAAATAAAAATATGTTGACTTAGCTAACATTTCCAAGACAAAATCTTTTCTAATGACCTCTGCAAAAAAATTTAAATCAAACCTTTAGGAAAACTATTAGTGTCTAGGAAAAACTTTTCTCCTCAGGCCTTGGAGAAATATCTCAGCTAGATTCAGAAGCAGAATAGAGATCCTTTTATATGACAATAATAAATTCAGATGCCTTGAAGATTAGACCAAATTTTGCCCAGTTCAATATTCACTCTCTCATGGCCACTGACATCTTCAGTCAGCTGTCAGACAGCAATACCATTTTAACCCTTAATCCCCATCAATCATCTTTTAGGGATGAAAAATCATTTTATGACCAAGCTGGACTTTTAGTGAAACCATTTCATTTGTGGAATACTGCTTTAAGGGTTGATGAAGTTAGGATCTTCATTTATTTTACAAAGAGATGCTTCTATATATTGTTTCCACTAAAGAAGTGGAGTGAAAGTCCACTGCCTCCTTTCTACATGCAGACTAGGGTGATATACCCCCACACTTCCCCCGCAGAGACACACACCACAACCAATATACAGAAAAGATATATTCTTAGACTCATTGTTAGCTGTGTGTTCACCCGCACCACTCTGCGTTACACCCTCAAGTGAGATGCCAGAGTGGTCCTTTAAAAAACATGTCAGACCATATCATTTCTCTGATTAACATCATCTGATGGCACCTCCTTTCACACAGAGGAAAAGCTGAAGTCCTCACGATGGCCTCTACATGAGCTGCCCGCATCCCCCTCTTGGTACCTCTGAGACCTCACCTCTATCACTTTCCCCTCATTCACGCCACTGCAGCCGCAGGAACTTCTCTGCTCTTCCTCACACATTCAGGCATGACACAGCCTTAGTGTCTGTACGCTCTTCCTCAGATTCCTCTTGGTTTACTCCTCCCCCTTCCTCAAGTACAGCACCAAGGATCATCTTACGCTCTTACCTTCTCTTTGTAAGTGCAATCTCCCCCCAACCCCCAGGACTTCAAAGACTCCTTTCTTGGCTTTATTACTGTCCATTAAATGTATCATATTCTAACACACTATAAAATTTAGCAAATTTTAATTAATTAAATTTAATTCAATTTACTAAATTAAAAAAAATAATAAAGCTACTCACGATTCTAGCATTCAATGTCCATCTAGTTGCCAAGATCAAGAACTGGTATCACATTTCACATGTTGCTTCAGCAATCCCAACCACAGGTAAATACCCAGGAGAAATCCTGCACGTATAAAACAGGGGACATGTACAAGAATGATTACAGCAGAGCTTCACAAAAAAAAACATGGAAACACCTCAAACAAGTGAGTTTATGAATAAACTGGGATATAATGCAAGATTATATGGCAAAGTGAATGAACTAACGTGGCATGTGGAAATAGGGGTAGCGCTCAGTTAATGTAACTTATCTTCATCTAAAAAAATAGAAATTTGATTGCTCAATTTACAAAATTTTCCTCAACTGCCAACTTCAAAAGGGCAGAATATTTCAATAATTGGTGAATACGCTCAGGGTCACAAATTGGAACGCAAATATGGGTAAAAATGAACTTTCAATAATTCTAAGAAAAATACTTTATTAAGGAAGATCTACTTCATTCATTCAAAGAAAAAGATGATCTTACCTATGCTTTTTAGCTGCTCAGCCCCTCTCTATACTCAAAATCAGAGGCCATCTTCAACAAGGGTAGAGGAACAAGCCACAGAAGGTGATGGCATTTGGACAGAGTAAACTTTTGTTTTGAGGACAAAGGGCAAGAAATTTTGAGAAGCACTTTCCTGGGCCTGAAGGTCTACAAGTTGTACTGAAGCATCACTGAATAGTGAACCCACAGCAACACAGATATCTACGTGATTTTTGAAATACATTTGTGTGCGTGTGTGTGTGCACGCGCACGCGCATGTGAGCGTGCTTGGTAGTTTGACATGGGGGGTTTTATTGATCGCTGTTTAAAGGCAATGTTGCCTGAGCATAAGTCACCATAGATCTTGGCAGCCACACTCTGTAAAGATAATTATATCAGAAAAACAGTAGAACGAATAAAGGACTCTTTTCCAGGGATTTTTTCCTATTCTTTTTGATAAAAAGGAGGATGTATGCCAAAGAGCAAAGGAACAATTTTATGGAGCCAGGATCTATTTTTGCCCTCTTCCAATTTGACCTAAGCATGCATTGAACAAGCTAATTCAATTTCTGGTTTTTGTTTGGTGGTATGGTGATCCCAGAGAGACTTTCCAAGTGACTAAATGATAGGGAGCAAGCTAATGTCACTGCCTTCTTTAGAAAGAGCAATTTTATAGTGAAATTTGATGGGATAGAGGAGGTTGGTGGTAATAAATTATTCAAGATAATAATAGTCTTAGGGCATGCATGAGTTATCTACTTAAATAGTGCGCCCTAGCTGAGCTGCATATCAGAATATGGTTAACTCCATGCTTGGGGTTGAGATTATCCTGTTGTTAAGGTTAAGTTACCCCTATGCTGTTTTTCTTAACACCATATATTTTTCCACTTTTAATCTATCATTAAAAGGGCCTACCAAATTGAGACCATACAGTCAATGAAGTAATTAAACTAATATACCTTTTAGTATCCTGCATAGTTAGTCAATACAAAACTACTTTACATGAAGACATTGGTGGAATATATCTTCAGGCAAATTACAAGATATCTGTAACAAATCAGATTTCTGAGAGCAATACTTTAATTTGTCCTAAAATTTCACTTTGAAATTTGCAATTAACTCTTCTGTTTGACATCTACCTCAAGAGGTCCAAGTAGAAAAGCCTTCAAGGCAATGGTTAATTGGATGCATGCTTTCTAAGTTAGAAGTTTGAACAAGTATTTTTATAACTCATTCTTTGGAAGTAGACATTTATATTTAACTTAGGTATTTTAGTCTAATTTCTGTGTCTCATATTATAAATGGCTGACCTTCTTTGTGATCTTCTCTCTGAAAAAATTGATTTTTAGAAATCATGTCATTTCAATTAAGAAAAATTATTGTTTGTGCCCTGGTTTACAAAATTAATTCATATCAAGAAGGCAGGCAGGAGAGGTTAGAAAGCCATCTTTGTTGTTAATTTCTCTCAGGTTTTTTTTTTTCTGTTGTTTTTAGAAAAATGTTAGAATGAATAAAAGTGTTCATAAAATTATTAATTGGTATATTGGTTTCATTATGACAAATAATCTGGTTAAACATTTTACCAAAATGGTGGCGTAATAAATGTATGCTTTGATGCAGCTTCTACTTCAAACATCAATTTTAGTTGAGATAAATAAAAATGTGTATATCCAGATTTAGAAATCATATCTTTGTAGATTAGGAAAAGAAGGAATCAATAAAGGGGTGCTGAGACTAAGCATTGAGTCTTCTATGCCATAAATTAGGAAAGGATGGTAGTGGTTTGACTCTAGAAGTTTAAGAGGAATAGAAGGGGTCCATGTTAGATTTGAGACCAAAGATATTTCAGGGTCTGAAGCTGGGAGATGGTTACATCAGCTCTCAATAAGCAGCCTGTAGCTACTGAACTCTGAGCCTAAGGAGGAAGGATAATACAATAATAATAATTATCAGCTGTCACAGAGTTCTATCTATAACCTATGACTGTCACTGTGATGCTGGCAAAGTGTAATTTACCACGAAGGTAGTTAACCCTTGAGCAAGGCAACTCTGTATTCCCTATATAAGAAGGGGTGAGCACAGAAGGAGAGAGTGATAAAAATAAATTAAAAGTGAACCAAAAAAAAAAAAAAAAAACAAACCCTCCCATTTGAAATGAGTATACAAAAACCAATAGAAATGAAAATATTACTAAAAAAAAAAAAAAATAGAAAGCAAAAAAAAACTTTAAATCTGATTGTACAAAAGATAAGTAATAAAGTTATGACAGAGTACTAACATATTTTTCCTCATGAACTGTAAAGAAAATTCTAGTAAGTATTTTAAATTTATCTTCAAAGAAATAAATGAAGAAATCACATCCATAAAAAATAAGAAATGATGAAATAAAAACTCAGTCAAATGAAGCTAGTTAATTGGAATATGAAAGTGAATTAATTCAATTTCTTCCACATGAAAAATTCAGCCTTTAAAATTTAAAGATGCATAGAAGGAATAGACTCCAGCTGCATGAAAAATAGTAAATTGGAATATAAAATTGAGAAAAATCATACAGAATTAAGCATCACAAGATAAAAATGATTAAAAATGTAAAAGAGCAGGTAAGCAGAAGGATAAATTCAGAAGGTAATATTTTTCTGAGACGTTTAAGGATAGAGAAGGCAGAGAACAGCAAAGAAGTAATATTCAGAGTTAAAACTTGAAATTTCCAACGGAAGTATTTTTCTTAGAAAGGCATAATGCTAAAGTAGCATTCAGTATATTAATAAGGAAAAATTACACAAACGCAGTCCCATGTTGAGAAACTGAACACCAGGAATAAAAAGTATTTTTAAGCAAATATCAGGAAAAATATTAACCAGTGTAATGATAACAAGGTTGTAGAATAATGTTTTTACTGCAGCCATTAATGCTGGAAGATAATGGAGCTATATGTGAAAGTAATGAGGAAAACCAATTTCAATGTAGAAATAACTAATTTGCTAAACAGTCATTCAGGAGATACAACAGTTTCCACTTCCTTCCACAACAAAGTAACTGGGACAGAATTTTCACCCTCTGCCCTCTGTCTTGAAAAATCCAGATTTTCTGTGTGAACAAATGGCTCTCAAGGAATTAGACAGCAGACAATGAAGTATATAATCCCTCAGAGATAGGAAATTATCAAACGATGTGAATAATCCAGCTGCTCTAGCTTACTGCCTAGAGATATTTGAGGTC
Organism: Balaenoptera borealis; assembly: GCF_965194805.1. Lineage (NCBI taxonomy): Eukaryota > Metazoa > Chordata > Mammalia > Artiodactyla > Balaenopteridae > Balaenoptera > Balaenoptera borealis. The sequence goes on along the minus strand of NC_138880.1, from coordinate 34,962,849 downwards.
ATGGGGTAGACCCATGGACTCAGTGACACAGAAATGAGTGTGTAGGCAAGTCGAGGTATCAATAGTATGCAGGCTCAAGTACCAGAAAAGGAGAGGTGGGCAGAGAAAGAACTGCAGAGCGTACCCTTCAAGTATACAATCATGTACTGATCAGCACAAGTGGGTGAAGAAAATAACAGTGGTTGACCAGTGAACCACCTGAAAAGATTAGGGGGAATAGTGCCTGATGCTTAAATAAGGCTTGGACTAGTAACTTTTCCCACCAACCAGAGGGCAAAACCCCAAATTAATGGGACACTGAAAACAATACTAAGAAGATCTTGACTCAGTAATGGGGAAAAACACTAAATACTGCTTTGATCTAACCAAAGAATGCTCATAGGCAAGACCAAAAGAATGAAATTGTTCCCAAGTAAATTAGCAAATAAAGCTCAATAATCTACATATGATACAAAAATATCCAGGACACACAACATAAAATTTGTAGTGTCTGGCACCTAATCAAAATCTATGAATCAGGCAACAGAAACAGGAAATTATAACTCATGGCAAGGAGAAAAATCAAACAAAATTGACTCAAAAATGGCACAAATGATAAAATTACTAGACAATGACTTTGAAAATTGGATTTTAACTCTATTGCATACTCCATCAAGAAGCCAGATCAAATATTGAACATGTTAAGTAGAGATATGAAAGAAATAGCAAAGGACCCAAATTGAAATTCTAAGCATGAAAACTACTATGTCTCATGAGAAATACACTAAAGGTGATAAATGTTAGATGAGATACTTTAGAAGCAAAGATTAGTAAACTTGAAGGCATAGCAAATAAATCAAACCAAAAGTGAACCAGAGAGAAAAAAAGATTGAATGCAAAAAAATGAACAGAACATCAGTGAGTGTAGAACAACTTCAACAGCCAAGTATTGGGTCTTTGGAGTTCCATAGAGTTGAGAGTGGGGTGGCAAAAAATATTTAAAACTAAAATGGCACAAAATTTCCAATGTAAGTAGGAAGACAGTAGTACAACATCTCTCAAGTACTGAGAAAAAATGGAAAAGTCACCTTATAATCGTTTACTAAGAGAAAATATCTTTGAGAAACTGAAGGTGAAATATGGACTTTACTCAGACATAGAGAAGCAAAAATATATTAGAGGAAGTTCTGTAGGCAGCAGGAAAATGATACCACATGGAAACCTGGATCTATACAAAAAACAAAAAGCACCCAAAATAGTAAATCCATGAATAGTTACAAAGATTTATTATTATTATCTAAATAATTAAAAGTTAATTCACTGTTTACACACATTGTAGGGTTTACAACAGCTGTTGCAATAAAATGTATGAGAGTACATAAAAGCTGGGAAGGGTAAATAGAAGTATATTCTAAGGATATTACATTATACATTAAGTATGCCACTTATATACTTATATACATATATATAATGTATATTATACATTAAGTGGCATACTATCATTTGAAAGCAATCTGTGAAAAAAAAGTAAGTATAAATTGTGAGGAGTTAAGATGTATACTATAAACATTACAGCAACTACTAAAATAATGTCAAAAAGAGAGTTATGGGTAATAAATCAACATAGGAAATAAAAGAAAATGATAAAAAATACTAGTTAATTCAAAAGAAGGCAGAAAAAAAAATGGAACAAAGAATAGAAAGGACAAAGAGGAAACAAATTAACAATATGATAGATTTAAATGCAGTCATATCAACAATCACATTACATGTAAATGGTGTAACCATCTCAATTAATAGAGACCGTAATATTGATATTAAAAATGAGGGCCAACTACATGCTGCCTACAAGAAATCTACTTTAACTATAAAGATATAAATAGATTAAAAGTATATATATGTAAACAGATACACCATGCCAGTAGCAATGAAAATAAAATTTGGATTGGCTCTATTAGTAACAAAGTAGATTTCAGAAGAAATAATGATAATACATATAAAGAGGATAATGAAAACGTGGTCAGTTCATCAGGAGAATGTAACAATCCTAACCATTTATGTACCAAGTAACAGAAATTCAAAATACATGAAGCAAATATGGAAAACCTGAAAGAAGAAAAAAGTAATCCACAACACCACTCTCAAAATAATTAATAGAATACATAGACGGAAAATCAGTAAGGATATAAAATACTTGAAAAATACTATCAACCAGTACTTCCCAGTTAACATTCTATACAACATTCCACTCAACAATCACAAAATACATATTCTTCTCAAATGAGTACAGATAATTTGCCAAGATAGGCTGTACTCTGGGACATTAAACCATTATTTTTAACAGGGTGTATTTCTTACAAAATATGTGCTCTGAATACAATTGAGTTAAGTTATAAATCAATAACATAAGGATATTTAGAAAATCAGCAAATATCTGGAAACTTATAATAGTCACCTTGAGGCTAAGAGAGAGTCAATTTGAGGTTATTTGCCATAAATTTAAAGAAAGGATATTTAGCATGATTTTCCATTTTTCCATTTTCTCCACATTGAGCTGGAGATTGGATTTTAACTATGGTTGTATTTTACCCAAGACACTCACAGGAAGTGAGAGAGGAACAAGATTGTTAAGGGGATACACAGAGACTTATTGTAAAGGAGGACTTTGGAAATTAAAGAATATAAAAAGGAAAAGACAGTACATAAAGGAAGAGAGGTGGAGGGAACTTCAGTGAGAATAATCCCTGAAGTTGAGGGTGGGATTGGAAAGGTGATGGTAGTGGTCGGAGTGTGATTCTTGAAGTTTATATTATGGAGTGTCTGCAGTTATCACTGTTACCAATTGTTCCAATTTAAAACATATTTTCAGAATGATAAATCAATATATTCAGAAGGAGGAAAGATGGAAATCTAGAGAGTAATATTTAAAATTCAGACACCTTAAAACAGAGAAAAACAAGTAGAGATTGGAAGGATATATTTACAACACATGTAACTGGTAAAGAAGCAGAAACCCGAATATAAGAATTCCAAAAAGTTAATAAGAAAAGCAAACAAACCCATAGAAATATGGACAAATAATATGAAGTCACTCAAAGTAATAAACCTGAATGCTCATAGCACATAAATTATGCTTAACCTCATTACTGATTAGAGAAATGCACATTTAAGAAGGCGGAATCTAGAAAAATGGTACAGATGAACTTATTGCAAAGCAGAAATAGAAACAGAGATGTAGAAAACAAACTTATGGATACCAAGGGGGGAGAGGGGGGTGGGATGAATTGGGAGATTGGGATTGACATATGTACACTACTATGTACAAAAGAGATAACTAATGAGACTGTATAGCACAGGGAACTCAGTGCTATGTGGTGACATAAATGGGAAGGAAATCTAAAAAAGCGGGAATATATGTATACGTATAACTGATTTACTTTGTTGTACAGCAGAAACTAACACATTGTAAAGCAACTATATTCCAATAAAAATTAATGAAAGAAAGAAGATGAAATCCCTCTCACATACAATAATTCAAAAATGTTATTCATCCCATTAAGTGAAGGCAGAAGAATTCACACAATGGTTGGAATATGAATTGGTCAACCAATCACTTTGGATAAACACTCAGACATGTACATGAGGAAATGTACAATAATAGTCACTGTAATATTAGCTACAATGTAGCAGAAACCATAATACTCATTGATAAGGGAATAATTAAATAAATTGAGATATTCTTATTACATGGATGGATTAGGAAAAAATAAAGCATTATAGTGAACTAAATCTGCAAATATCAACATCAGTAACTCAAAAAAGCAACATGCAAAGAATATAGGTTCAGTACAATGTTGTTTACATAAAATTTCTAAGCAATATATACAGTATTTATGTTTATGGACATGTATACATATTGGTGTATAAGAACTATATACACCAATACAAAAATGGAGATTTCCTCTGAAAATGGATACAACGGAATTGCAGAGTACATGAGGAGAAGGGATTGATTTTATCTGTACTGTCTTGTTTCTTTTCAAAAAATCTTAAAGAAATATTAAATATGATCAGATTTGTTATAACTGGTTAATGGGTATAGAGAGTTGTTATCCTCATACCTGTCTCCACCTTTTAAATATGTTTTGAAAAGAGAGAATATAGGAAATACTGGAATATCTTATCATCTGAATGTAAATGGAGAATAGATAATATTTGAAGAGTACTTTGTCATCTGGATGAGACATTTTAACTAATTAAATTTATATATTAACTCATTAAAGGAAGTATTTATATTGGTTGGAGATGACATACTCTCACAAATGTGATGTGAAATTAGGGTTTTCAAGGGGTATAAGCATAATCCAATATATCATCTGGTCACAATTTTTTTCTATATAATATTTGCTGGCATTCAGTTATACTATAAAATTATTTACCCTCAGTATTCATGATATATTTTCTTAAATCATGAACATAATATTTCATATAAAGAATTTTGCAGCTAATGTTTCTATAAGTACTTCCTGGAATTTATTCATGTAACTAAAGCATTCCAATCTGATATTCTTCAAATTCATCAAAAACATTCATTTACCTTAAAGTTTGGATTTATGAAATGTACAATGGTGCTATTCAAAAAGATGTAAATATTTAAAGGATTAAGTGATTAATGTACTTGCAAAGATTTTGCCCATGTTATAGTTGTATTTACAACTGGTTTATAAAATCATTTCAGTAAATGAGAGGAAGAAATTATCTTGTCTCATGAAATCTGGATATATTTTTAAATAGTTGATAAAATCTTAATGTTTAAAGGGCAATTTTAATCATAGGAAAATCTAAAATGTTTTTAATAAGCTAAATTTGCTCATTATTTTTCTAATGTTTTGTTTCTTGAGATTATCTTCACTTTTGGTTAGTGTTTTAGAGATTCAAAAGAGCTTTTTAAAAATCTTTCATAGAAATACACCTCACTTCGGCAATATATACTTTTATATACTAAAATCTTTCCCACAAATACAGAGCTGTCTCTCATTATGGAAATGTTAATAATTATTATCATCAGTGCTGAAATATCTTTTACACATTATTCATTAGTAAAATTCTAAATTCTAACTTTCTTTTGTTAAGCAATCAGAGTGACATTCATGGATGACTGGAAATATTTGAAGTGCTATCTTCTGTATTTGAAAAATAAGTTTTTGTGTTAATAATATAAGCTCAGTGATGTCAGACTGCTTTAATCATGAAGGCTTTTTAGCAATGAGACTATTCAATATGGGCTCATGATTTCCCTGTCTCAATCCATAATCATGAGCATAGTTTTGGAAAGATTTTCGCATAGGAAAGGGAAGCTTAATAAGAATGATTACACATATTATAATGCTTAAAATAGTACTAGCACACTAAGAAATAAATTCAATATTTTGTGGAAGTTCTTTGAAGCCTCTTTTGTTTTATAAATGGCTTTTGTGTTCAGTGATGTTATTCTAATTACAAAGAAAAAAGTCTGGAAGATTTTATAAAGACGTAGTTAGCAATAGTTATCTTTGTTTTGATATTGTGTCTTGCAGGAAAACAGAAATAAAGTGGTAGAACAAAGGAGACAACCAAAAATTACCACCTGCAAAGCGATGACATTTTCATTGTTCCTGTGACAAGCTGGGGAGGGTTTCCGGACTTGTCCTTGGTCGAATTACTTATGTATTTCAGTTTGTTGGCTAAAAGACAAAGCCATTGCAAATAATATTGACTTTTCAAGAATTAAGTAGGATTATCTTGACTCTGCCACCAATGATGATATAACCAGACTGGAATTTCAGAAAGATTACGGCTTCTGTTTTTTGGGCCTTAAGTTAAATGCCTTAGTGGCTGTTCAGAGGAACTAGAGACATGATAGCTCTTCCCCAGTTGGCCCCTGAACTTGTGCAAGTGATGCTTGAACCTAGCGACTTGCTCCACAGTTATATTGTTTGATTGACCAACACTGTCTGGATATAGCTAATGAATTGGCCAGAAATTTGATTCTGTCCAGGCTAAAGAATACAATGGTTTTGTGATCCTTTGAATGCCAATTAACTAATCTGTATCTATTCCTTATTTCTATAGGAGGGTTATTTCCATTTTGTAGAGCGTAGTAGAAAGGGATTCAAAGTAAAAAAAAAACAAACTTGTATTTGTTCAAAGTAAAGGATTCCATATGACATAGTGAAGTGATGAATAGGAGGCAATAAATCCTGTAGAGGAGCATGTACAAGGCAAGTTATCAGAGAAGTGAAAAGTGAAGTGAAAATAGGGATGAGCTTCAGAACACTGGTGGAAAGAGCCTTTAGTCCGGAAAAGGGGAGGTCTGCTCATTAACACTCTTTTGGAAAAATTGTCATCTTTGTGATAGTTAATGGTGTGTCTCTTTGCTAGTTACTAGCTTTGAAAGGCGAAGCTTATCCAAGCTGTGTGACTATGGTCCGTTACTGTCCTTCTGAACGAGTTTTTCTTTAATATGGTGGGATTCGAGGGCTAGTATTATCCATTTGTTATGATGATCTATAAAGCTAACATTTGAAGGGCTTCAAATAATTCCTAGTTTATAGTAAGTACTGAATAAATGCTATTTATTATTATAATTATCATTATGTTTGCTTCTATCCTATCTTTTGTCTTTTTTCACTCATATAATTATATATATACAATATTTTTAGAAAGTGTGCGTATTTTTAATAATAATATTATAGACATTTATGTACTTACCCCAAATGTATAAAGTATAAGATACTCTGTATCTTTGAAAAGCTCACTGTACCCTCTATGACTGCATTCTCAACCTTGTCTCAACAACTGCTGTTTACATTTAAATTATTCATTCCTATGCTTTCCTTTTTAATTTTTCATTTGTGTCTTGTAACAAAGTTGATTAACATACACAAGAGATGTCTGTTCCCTTGTTTAGCATAAAGCTATGTTGAGGAAGCAGCTGCTTGTTCACAGACTATATCCCCAGCTCCCTGTATGTGGTGGGACAATGTGACTCTTCCTGCTTAAATGGAATATGATTGGAAGTGATATGTGTCATTTCTGGGCCACTGCGTTTAAGAAATGGGTGTGTCTTTCCATGCTATCTTTCCCTATCGACCAGATGGATGTAAAGAAATATGTGACTGTAGGGGAAGATGGAGTCACAAAATGGAAGGAGTTACCATGCAAAATAAAGCAATCCATCCAAGAGGAACACATGCTTCAGACAGTTTCATGAGAAAGAATTCAGTTCTGAAATTTTGGCTTTTGGTTATTGAGGGAAGCTAAAAATAAGCTAAGTAATAAAGATCTATATTAGCAATCAATGTTTATTTTTAAAATTTTGCCTGTTTATTTTCACTTTACAAAAATAGTTGCAATATGCATCATTATGCAGCTTGCTTTTATTCTTCAAAATTATATTTTTGCTACTTGACATTTTTCATGCAATCATCTATAGTTCTTTCACTTCTACTGCTGTATACTATTTCATTGTATAAGTATGCTATATTACAGTTATTCACTTCATATTTTGATTCAATTGGCAAAAGTTGTCATCCTTATGATAGTTAATGGTACATCTCTTCCATATTGTTCAATAACGTTTTATAATTTTGTCCCTAATGGCTTTTACTACATTTACTTTGCTACATTTACTATTAGATATTTCTATTTTTATTTCTGTTGTAAAGAATATTGATGTTGACAAGTTATGGAAACATACTTTGGAAATGTTAGAAAATAAGAAAATGATTGTTGACACGTTTTTTGTTTAATCAACGTATGCTAAACTCTCTTATTAACTCAAATATTTTATCTGTAAATTCCTTGCATGTGCTATATATACACAAGAATTCCATTTACAAGTAATTATAATTTTGTTTCACCCTTTAAAATTTTTTTTAGTTAAACTGCCTAAACTGAAAAAAAGATAAAAGTGTAAATAGTTTACATCTGTATTTCAATCCTAATCTTCAAGAAATGCAATAAAATTTAACTACTAAGTAAAATGTTTGTAGTAAATTTTGCAATACAGCCTTTACTTTGTCAGTAAGTAACTTTTATTCCTTGTTTGCAGATAGATTTCATCAAGATTGGATACTGGATTTCATTATCCTCTTTTGGTATCTATTATGATTATTATATTTTTCTCTTTAATTTTTATATCTACCCACTTACATCATTTTATTTTGAAACCAAACTTGCATTTTTGGTATGACTCTAGATTGATCAGGAGGTAATATCTGTTTTACATGTTGCTGTATTCATTTGCTAATACCTACTTTAGTATTTTTGCTTCTATATCTATGGATGAGATTGGCCTAAAATTTTTCTATATACTAATGTTCTTATCTGGTTTACATATCAAGGATGTGTGTCCCTTCTTTAATCTGGGGAATATATTATATAATATCAGAATCATCTGTTACTTGGATGAGTGGTAGAACTTGTCCTTAAAATTGTTTGGCCTATTATTTTCTTTGTGGAGAGAGTTTGAATAAAAGTTCAATTTTCTGAATGATTACAGAATTATTCTGCTTTTCTATTTCCTTTGAGTCAGATAGATTGAGTTATATTTTTTCCCATTTTAGCCTCTCAATTTTTTTCATCAAATACTCTTTTTAAGACTTGAATAATTTTAAATCTATAGTAAAGCTTCCTATATTATTTAAAATAAATTTCTTATACCTCATTCTCCTTTTAATCTTTTTAACCTTGGAGGGTTTTGTCAGTATTTTCATAGTCTTTACAAAAAGAAATCTACTTTTATTCTCCATTTGTTTTCACTAAGTTTGATTCCCTATAGTTATTTTCTTTCTTTTAATTTCTTCAGTTTTCCCAGCTGTTCTGTTTTCTACCTTTTAAAGAGATACTTAGATAATTAATTATGTATTTATATTCTTTTCTTATATAAGTTTCTTGAATTTTCCTCTATATTCTGCTTTAGATTTTTCTCACAAGTTTTGTTTAACCCCACTATACTGTACCATTTAAGTGGTTTATTTTTTATTGAGGCATAATGCCATAAAGCAAAGTATACAATGTTAAGGTGCAAAGCTTGATGAATGTTTAGAAATGTCTACAGTCAGGTAACCACTACACAGATGAAGATATAACACCCTTCCATTGTCTCATAGGCTCCCTCTGGCACTGTCACAGCCAATCCCCACTGCTTGATGGATACCACAACTTATTTTGGAACTTAATAGCCAAGGAATTACATAAGTTCTTCTGTGCCTGGCTTCTTTTACTACATATTTTGTCAAGTTGTTCTAGAGCCTTACTATCACTAGGTATTGTCCTTTAAAAAAAACAAAACAAAACTGACATTCAGGTAAGCCTTCTATAAGATTTGATGGTTAGCGCATTCCTTATTATTTAATTCCAACTCTTTTAATTTGAACTAGAATTTTATTTTGATCCATGAACTAGAAGTATGTTTTGTATTTCAAATGGATGTGATTTCTCTAGATATGTGTTTGTTAGGGGATCATTTTCTGTATGATACCAACAACTCAAAAATCATATATCATCCTGGATTTTTGGAATTTTTTTCGTCCTATGGTAATGTTCCATATAATGCTAACACTTTTGCTTTGCTCTCTATTTTGTCTGATAGTAGTAATTATGTATTAGCATTAATTTAATATGTACCTAGTGTAATATTATTTAGAATTAATTTTAAATGTTTTGTTTTAGGCAAGTCTCTTGCATTCAGCATTTTAATTTGTTTCTAATATCTCATTTGTGCTTTCTATTTTTCCTTCTTTTCCAGTCTGTCTAATCTTGGGTTTATTATTGTTTCTCAATTCAGTTTCACCTTGTTTTATAAGCAATTGTTCTTGTTACTTTTTATTGGCTGTTTCAAGGGGAAAATACGCTTTTGTTTGTCAGATGATGTCCTCAGTCTGTGTTTGTTCTGTCCTTGTTCTGTTCTTGTTCTTGAAAGATGGTTTCACTGATTACAACATTCTAGGTTGAAATGTGTTTTCTTTCAGCACATTAAAGATATAACAATTTCCTTCACGTCCCTTCTTGCTCTTGAAAATTCAGCTCTTAGATTAATTGAAGTTCCTTTGTAGGCAATCTCCTTTCACCTCCAACTGCTTTTAAGAATTTCTCTCCAGCTTTGGTTTAGCAGTTTTACCATGTTTTGCCTCGGTGAGTAATATATTTCCTTCTCTTTCTCTCTTTTATCATCAACTTGAATAAGTGGTATTCCTGGATCTATTCCCTCTAATATCTTATTTTAAATTCAAGTTATTTATATGTTAGATTGGCTCATTTTTCTCACCCATCTTTTTCAAGGATCCTTTCATGTGTTTTCATATTAAATGTAAATATTTTATAATCTGATAATATTAGTATCTAATTATTACCATATTTTAGTGTCTGATAATTTTCATATGTGAAGTCATTACTTGTCTGTAATAGTAATCTTTGGTCTGGAGTTTCCATTGGTTCTCACTCATGGTGTCTTAATTTCTTGTGCAATTTGTTTTTATTTTTTTTTCTGTGAACATATGTTACTTAGAATTTTTGTAATAGCGTTGACATCTGTATTGAAGTTGAATTATGTCAAAGGTTATTTTCTTTAGCTTCTGCTACTTGCTTAGGAGCAATATTATTCTAATACTACTTTAAATTATAATATTTGGTATATGTTTGTGTGAAATAAGGCTTTAGATACTTGTGAGGGATTCGTTGTGAACATGAATTCTCAAAGAAGACATTTTTACACCTTCATACACCACAAATATCAAGGCAGGAATGTTTCCAGCAGGCCTCTCAGAAACACTATTTGATATTTTAAAATCCATAAAGTCTTCATCAGACAAGAAGAAAGATTCATTTCATTCATTATATATAAAAGGTTAAATAGAAGTAATTTCCCAGAAACTTAATGAACACAAATATAGTCACATTTTTAGTAGCCAGAAAATGGAAATCAATTCATATTTAATAGTTTTGCAATATAAGAAATTATAAGAGGATTTTGGGGGGATATTTGTGTTTGTTCTTTTACTTTTCATCTAAAGATTTACTTCTTTTACTGAATTTTTTGAACTGCCATTGAGCCAGCAGACCCCAATTAGCTATTAGACCTCAGCTACAAAAGACAAAAGCTCCCTGTACAACTAAGATCATGTAGACGTCGGTAAGTGTGTATAAAAGAAAGCAGCCCATCAGTAGGAATTTTAGTCTTCGCTAAACCCAGATACTGGAACTTCATTTGCTCTGAATTTATAAAGATTTTTACAATATTTTCTTTTTAACTGATTTTCCTTTGAAGCACTTCGGTTAACAGTGAGTTGGGTCTTTTTCATTTTCTGTTGAATTTTTCATTAGGAATGGAAGTTACCCTGAGTGACCTGGAAATTATGACTGCTGGTATTCATAAGGGACTGATCCCAAGAAGCGTGGCAGCAATCTGATTGGTCTGATTGGAGAGCTGGAGAGCACAACCGAACATCAGTGGGCCACCTCCAGCAGCCTGGCCCTTCACTTCTTGTGCTCTCTGCTCTGTTACTTGCCTGTGCTCCTCTCTGATGCCCTGGGACGTTTAGCCTTTCAGATTCTTCCAAAGAACTCATCTCTTGTCAGTTAACCAACCAGGCTAGCAGTCTGCCCAGGGGAGTATGTATAATCTGGCAACTCATGGAGACTTTCCAAAAGGGATGGAGACATAAATAGTTTTGAGGAATTATTTCTAAGGCCTTAAGCTTCCATATTTACTATTTTCTGAAGTTTGTCTGCTTTAGAAGGTACACATGGGCAGAGGATCAGAGTGGTTCTCCTTTCTCATTCTCATTTCACAATCATCCTTTACTCATTGTGTAGAATACAGAGACATTTTGAATCTTATTATGATAACTTTCCTAGAAATGTAAATGTGAAACAAAGTGGTAGTTGGAACTATTTGTGTCACGGAAGTCTTTTTTATTTTTATTTTTTGGTTAAGGCACAATTAATTATTCCCTTTACCATCTCACTGTGAGCTGCATTTCCAAAAAGCAAAAGTTTTACTATTTTCTAATTCATTATAAAATGTAAAATAATTTATGCACAGACTTTGTTGTGGAGAAGTCAAATAGGGTGATCAATAAAATACTTCAAGCTTAAAAATATGTTACAGTAAAATAAAATTTTACAAAAGATGTGTAATACCAATATATTATTAATATAAGTAACTTATAGCACAGAAATAAGGATTAATGTCCTGAATGTAAAGATTGTGCCAAAGAATAGAGAAAAAGAATACAATCTAAAAGAAAATAAGGAAGATGAACAGACCCATTACAGAAAAATAAATGAAAATGGGAACTTATACCTATCAAAATGACAACTACAATCATAATGAGAGAAAGGAAAATTAAAACTCCATTAAGAACCAATTCTTACCTATCACATTGTCAACAGTCCAAAAGTTTGACATTGCCCTCTGCTGGTGAGGGTATGGGGAAGCAGATACTCTTCTGCAGTATTGAGTACAATGGTGTAACTCTTGTGTGAAGCAGTAAAACTCCCATTAAAATATTAGAATTTCTATGGAGGAAAAGTTGAAAATATCTAGCAAAATGTCACATGGATTTACATAGTAAGCAAAGTAGAGTGCTATAAGGTTCTAAAGAGTAATGCAGACATCTCTGGAATGATGACCAGCCTATAACTAAAAAACGTAAAATGGAGAAAAGTGTACACAGATGCTACCATTCTTACATATGGGTAAAGGGGGGAACTAGATGGAGATATGAGAGATATTTCTGAATATATTTGTTTTAGACTTGTTTTGAAATCCATAATAATATTTCACAAAATTATAACACATTCGACTTTTTGTTTTTTACAAAAGCAATGCCTACAAATTAAAAGCAAATGAAATTAAAGAATCCAACTATATATTAAGTTGATGGCATAATCACACAGAATGGAACTATTTCAGATGACTTAAATAAGCCAGTAAAATTACATGCTATCCACAGGGATAAAACTGAGAGAAAAAAATGTTAAAATGCTACATTATATAAAGTAAATTTTAACCCCATTTAGTTATCATAATGTTGCTGATAGTGTTGTCATTTGGAAGCCCATTAGACACATTTCACCAGGAACACAACTGAATGCAAAGTTATTAAATTGCTGGAGGAAGAGAGAAGAGGCTAGAAGAACCATGGAGAATCTCAGCAAGAGAGCGTTGGGAGATGTTTTTATATAACTGGGGTGTTTCTTAAAATCTTTGGAGGGGATCCAAGAGAAATGATTAGATGTTGTTTGACTAGGGCAATTCAGCGATTGGTGTCTTAATAGACAGTTCAACGATTGGTTGTCTTAATACACAGTTCAGTGATTGGTTGTCTTAATACATCTTATTAAGAAACGGAGAAATATCACTGGGCTAGGTTATCATTGTTAATGAAACATTCTAAGTCATATGAGCTGGAGGAGGGAATACTAGATTATTAATGTGATTGCATAGGGACTCTGTTCAGATGCAATTACACAGTGATATTTTTTCCATATTGTTGTTCCATGGTAAAGTAGTGACCCTGTCTGATTACTGTTAATGTTCTCTGGAAATTTTTTCTGTTCAGGATGAAGCATCATGGCCAAGTTGTTAGTTGCCAGCTGCCATCTGTTCACTCTTAGACATTTCTTCCCCTGTCCCATTCTTCCTACTTTACCCAAGGATGCATAAAGCAAGGGCAGAGGACATTACTCTGTAGGATTCTAATCTGCAAGGTTTCTCAAATTTTGTGGTTCACAGATGTTAAGGGAACATTGTCTGCCTTTGGATTAGATTTATACCTTGTTGTCTCTTTGCTTGCAGGATTACCTGCTGAATATGCTGATGGAACAATGACTGCACTAAAGTACAGAGGGTCACTTTTCTCTATAGAATAGACTTTTTTTCCAAAGAGAACATACAAATGGCCAATAGGCACATGAAAAGGTGCTCGACATCACTAGTCATCATGGAAATACAAATCTAAATCACAGTGTGATACCATCTGACACCTGTTAGGATGACTGTTATCAAAAAGACAAGAGATAACAAATATTGGCAAGGATGTGGAAAAAAAGTATCCTTGTAATGGTGGGAATGTAAACTGGTACAGCAATGGGAAACAGTATAGGGGTGCCTCAAAAAATAAAAATAGAACTGCCATATGATCCAGCAACATCCATTCTGGGTATATTTCCAAAGGAAATGAAATTAGGATCTCAAAGAGATATTTGCACTCCCATTTTCACTGCAGCATTATCAACCACAGCCAAAATAGGGAAACACTCCAAGTGACTGTCAATGGATAAATAAAGATGTGCTGGATAGATATAATGGAATACTACTCATTCATAAAGAAGAAGGAAACCCTGCCTTTTTCAACAACGTAGATGGACCTTGAGGGCATTATGCTAAGTGAAATAAGTCCATTATGCTAAGATGGACCTTGAGGGCATTACTCTAAGGAAAGAAAGAAAAATACTGTACGATCTCACTTATATGTGGAATCTAAAAAAAAATTCAATGTCATGGAAACAGAAAGTAGAAGAGTGATTACCAGGGTTTGATGGAATGGGGGAAACAGGGAGATGTTGGTCAAAGGAAACAAAGTTGCAGTTGTATAAGAGGAATAGGTCTAGAGATCTAATGTATGAACATGATGACTGCACTTAATAACAGTGTACTGAACACTGGAAATGCGCTAAGAGAGTAGATTTCAGGTGAAGTAATCACACACAAAAACTGCTAACTACAGAAGAGAAAATATGTTAATTAGCTGGACTGTAGTAATCATTTTGCTATGTACATGTATGTCAAATCACCCTGTTGTGCACCTTAAATATATATAATTTTTATTTAAAATATATAAATAAGTGAAAAGTATTTATATAGCAAACTGTCATGAAAGATAGAGTGTCTCCCTCCATAGCGAAATGCTATCCACTATATTTAAGATAATGTTTCCTTCTGGGGTGGAGTTTGTGAAGGTTTGCTTACAGCCTCTCAAAAAGGTTTGATGTTTCCTCAATAGAAAGATTCTCAGCTGTGATGCAAACCTATGGTGTATACACAGATACACAGATCCATCCATGTGGATCTGCTTCTGTAACGTGAGTGCAAAAGGAAGGAATGTGAACAGAAAACTTGTATTGTGTGCTATACCCTGAGTATAAAGTCCTTTGTCTCTGACTCAGGAGTTTCATGTCTTCTGCCAGTACCCGCAAAACTGTGGCAAGCTAACTTGTTAGCTTACATACAGGTAGGGTAAAATCTAAGATTCTTCACAGTTCTTGACAAATAACATTTAAGACTCTGGAAAAAAATGTATGAAGCATTACAGGTAATTACCTCAATAAAATTATTATTGCTATTCATATTAGGCTATAAACCAAGGGCATGAAAGCCGAGTCAGAAAAATGGACACATCCCACAGTTCATTTGGCTCTGTTCTAGAGAGACAGGTGGGCTTTCCTTTTCATCTAGTCATGAATATTTCAAATGACTTAAAGATTATCTATCTAACTATCATCTATCTGTCTATCTACCTATCTATCTATCTACCTAAATTGTTTATGAAAGCACCTAGACAAATGAATTTTAACTACTTTACACAGAAATATTGTTTATCAAAGAAGTAGGACCTCAGTGGGTTGGTGGGTCACAGATAGTGTTAGGAGTATAACTATCATTTCCCATAAGGGGAATGAGTTAAATATTGTTCCCTTACTCCAGGTAGACTTTCTGAATGGACTTAAGTATTGGGGAAAAAAATTTCTGGAGTAAACAAAGTGCATATGACAGAACAGATTACCCAATTTGGGCCCCCATTTTTGGTGAGTCTGCTTCTGCTGGAATAATTTTTGCAGAAATATTTTTGACTTGTAGTCAAAATAAAGTTTTTACAGTAGTAAAGGGTTGCATTAATAATTTGAGGGAAATACAAATTTTAGGGGGAGCCTATGGGAGAAAATCCACTGTCTAAAGACTAGCAGAACTGAATTTTGTCAGAGGTCATCAAATTGGGACGACAAATTTAGTAATTGTTTAAATTCAGACTAGTGTCTGTGGTCATAGAAAAATACATGAGTCTTATCTTTCCTTCGATGACAGTAGAACACCTTAGAGGATTAAAAGTAAAGAGGTAAAGATGGGTGCAAGCACACTAAAAACAAAACAATAACAACAAAAAATTTTAGAAGATTGATGAGGAGTGCCTATGATAATAGGTAGGATTTGTAGTAAACCAAAAAGGGGGAAAAAAGAATAAGATATGTCAGGAAAACAATCTAGTTCCATCATCTTGGGTGGAATTTGTGTATATCATGTCAACATCTGCTTGGTAAAAGCATCCTAGGTTAGTTTTTTTTTCTTCTAAAGTTCATATGCTTCTGGATAATTCCCAAGAATCCTCATCTTAAAGTTTCATGAAGAAATGGAAGGTCAGTGCTCTGTAGAGGAGAGCAAACACTTTTTGATCTAGGAAACATGAATCCAAGCATCAATATCCTAGAGTTGTATTGTGATAGTTAACAGTTACTGACAAGGTCTTTTCCATTGAGATGCAGGTGCATCACAGGATGTTTCTATCAGGAGAATTAAGTGTTCCGATTTCAGGTCATGTAGGGTCTGCTTAGGTCGATATTTTGAGTGTCTTGGAAATGCTTTTGTAACTAGTGATCATAAAACTGTATGCAACATCTGAGTTTACTTAGCTGTATTATTTTGCATTAGGGCAGTCTAAGATCAGGAGTGAAATCCCCATATTCATGGTGCAGGCTGTTATTAACTCACAAACCAAGAGCTTATGTCAACAGGTTCAGGCCATAGGAGTTCCAGATCCCCTGGGAACTTGGCCAAATTTTAGTTTTAATTCTCTTATTTTCTTGTATTTTTCTTGAATACAATGAAAAATAAAGATTTGGGGTTAAAAGGCGAGGCTTTGGAATAACTGCCCCAGTGAAATGTAACTCTCTAGCAATAAAATCCCTCAATCCATTCTGACAATAAAGAAACCAAGATCAAAGAATATAAAAACATATTGACTGACTGGTTGAATATTAAGTATGCTGTTTTTCTAAGTGGAAGATGAAAGTGAAAATAATTAATACAGCCAATCTTGCTGATTTAACTTCTGGGAGAGGGTTACATTTCAAAGACCTGAAATCTGAGGCTCAACTTGTTCTTTCTTTGGTCAGAAGTCAAGATGGAAAATGAGGAGTTTTTTTTTGGACACATCTTCAATTGTAGTTGATACCTTCTTTGATATGTGATATGACAAGAAATTCAATGTTTATCTTACCTATTTTCTGCCCCAGTGTAGGGTCAGCTATATCTCAGAAGATCCTTTGTTTCTTTAATTAGAAAATGGTATATAGAGATCATAATCTGGTTGCTAAATGTGCTCATTAATGCTGGCTTGACCCATATTTCTACTATTCAGTGGCTTGAACTACGAAATATGCGTTTTAAAAAATTAAAATACATTGCGAGTTTGTATTGATAATTTAAATTTCAAAATTATAGGATTTTTACATTTAATTTAATTATAGGATTTTAAAATTTAATTTAATTTTTTAATTATAGGATTTTTAATTATAGGATTTTAAAATTTAATTATTTTAATTTAATTTAATTATAGGATTTTTAAATTTAATTTAATTTTTTAATCTTCTTATCCCTCTTACACTTGCATCTTCTTTTTCTCCATGAATAAACCCAGTTATCATTTAAACTAACATATTTAATCATTTATATTATCTCACAAAACACATTCATACTTTGAGAATAACAATACTGAAAAGGAAAAAAGAAAGGAACAATAACAACAACAACATCCCTGACAGCCAACAGCTGGCCAATGGCAAACAGTCACTAGGCCATGATGTTTCCTCTGGATCATAAATAGTTTCTAAAGAATATAAAAAATAATTAGACAGATAATAGTAGACCATAGTAGAACAAGAAAAAAGCAAGATGACTCCTAAATCATGTTTGAACACAGAACCAAGGACACTGTGCCATCATATAAATAATCAAACATATGTCTCCTTCCAGCTAACATGTATGACTACACTTTCATTTCAGACAACAACCCTGGCCATGCACTGTTCTTTCTACTTCTTGATAAAAATTATTAATATAGCCAATCTCCTAATTGCTACAATTCCCAACATGTCTCATTACAGGACAGACTTCCTTTTCTTTGAATTCTACTAAAAACCACCCATAATAAGTCATAAGCATATAATAATCACCTCATAACCCCCACTTACTGAGATACCCCATCATTCCTTTGGTAAATTCTTGTTTTCTATGGCAAGTTAATAAATTAATCTTTGTTTGACTACAAGAATGTTTCTGGTGTTCTGTGACTGATGGGCTTCAGCAAAACTAGAGTTTCCACTAATATTTGTCTGAAACCCTTGTTGTCATGGACCAGAGCCTTTGACTCAGTGATAAATAGTGCATACATCTGAGACCTCTTGGATCTCTACTAGTTCAAAGGGAAGGTCACCATTCCTATAACCTTAAGTTAAGTTGCCTGGGTTCTGATTATTTCATTGAGACTATCAGAGTTGGTCTTATTTTGTTTGCCCTTGCAGTAAATAAAACCAATATTCCTTAAGATTGCAATCTCCACTTGAAGGAGCTATTTACTAAAATGTGGACCTTAAATCTGGGTCACATTCAGATCTCTGTGCCATTGGTAAGAACTTCCCAAATCCCAGGACTGAAAGGGAAAATTATACTGAAAATTCAGACTTGTCCTTGGAACCTATGCTTCACATCTCTCTTAACTCTACCTGTCTGTCCATTGTTTAGGTGGAGCCAGAGGATACAAATATTTTACTGAAAACAGCTAGTTGGCAAAGCCATGGAGGTGATTTAGAAGTTAATGAACGTTTAAGGAGAAAAACAAAGACATCTTCTTGACACGGATACTCATCGGTGTTGTAAATGAAAGGGTTAGTGAAAATTGAGTTGTCACATCCTCGCTAAAAGTAAAGAGAAAGTATTAAATTTATATTCTTTATGTGTGGTTCCTCCTCCTTAAATTTCTTCTAAAAGCTTTAATTCAAAGGAGAAAAAAGAATTATTGTGATTTTTATTTTCAAGTATGGCCTTGGTTCCTAGGTTTCAAAATAAGAAGAGGAGCAGGGCACTCAGATTTGGCAGGATTCAAAGAGTCCTTAACATCTGGTTATTAATTTAAAGGTTTATAAATTATATTAAAACAATATTTCACATAATATTCGAGATAGTATTCAATTAGGCAAATTAAAGTAAGTTAACAATATTGATTCAAAGACAATATTTTTCTTCCCTGGATTTGCTATATAAAAATAATGTGATCACAATATTTTATTATGACAAGAATAAGGTTAAATTACTTATGTACACTTTCTAAATTATACTGATTTTATGAGTCAAGTATACTGTAATTATTTTATGTTTAAGATTTTAAAATGATATAACTATGGTTAGCTATATGTAATTGTAATAAAGGTTTTGAAAACGTTTAAGCTTGTGAAATTTTTATAATGATAAAATTAAAATATTAAAGTGTTAGTGAAAATTGTATATTCACGTCATTTTGTTGACTTTAAAGTTTTGATAAATGTTAAAGTGAGTTAATTAAAATATAATCTTAGAATATCATTCCATTTCTAAATAAGAATATGAAGCAAATCAATGGTCACTGAACCTAGTTTTAATTTATTTTTATGAAATAGGAAGTATATATCTTTTACCCTCTCAAAACTCTTCATTGTGCTTTCCCAAATCCAAGTTCCAGATTCAGAATAATTAAACTCTTTTGATATCTTTTATAATTGAACCATCTTTTGGTTTCCTAGAATGACTGGAAAGTATTACAAAGAATACTTGCTATCTCGCCTAATAAAAGAAAGGGTGCTAAAAATAATTACATTTGTTTGATGGGATACAAATTTTATTTCATGTGAAACGATTGTCAAAGCCCTTTGGTTTACCAAAGTTATAACAAAACAATTGATGTATCAGTATTATTTTTCTCTCCATTTTATAAAGAAAATTGGGTCACAGCCAGGTTGAGTAAGCTCATAAGGCACTGAGGAAGATGATAAAATAAGGTCCAAAATTCATGTATGATAGTCCATTATTTTCTGATACTGTCAAGAAAGTCATATTTCAAATTTAGTAGGTGTGTTCACATCAATAGCTACTTTTTAAATTAAAATGTAGTCTATTGAAAGGAAAGAAAGAAAAAGGACTCATGCAGGAGTGATTTAAGTCCAAGAAAGAATTCAAGATGGATTTGAAATGTGCATTCTGATCAAAGTGTAATTAAGACTGAAATAAGATTAAACTGTAGTCAAAAGCAATTAAGAGTTTATGTATAAAATATTCAGTTTTATTTTGACCTTGTTATATATGTATCATTTTGAAGACTATCATTTGAAGACTCTACAAATGTACAAAATACATTTTTATGAACCAAAATTCAAATAATTACAATTTCAAAAATCTTTTTCTATTGATCTGCTCTCTAAGTACATTGTGATGACTATATAAGCAATTGCTTTGCTAGTTGGTGAATAAATGCATTTTCAAAAATAAATTTTGGAGAAATTTAAAATTAATAGAAAAACCATAAAAGGTTTATAATATTTGACAAGGTTAGTGATAATTCAGGGCAATTTTTTAAGATTAATTACCGTTAATGTTATGTTTTTATTTAGTAGTCCTGAATAAATGTTTTAAGTGTGCTTATTTTCCTTTTCTCTTCATTTTCTGTGTAATAGTAATGTTACAATATCTTACCTGATTCTCCAATTTTGAGGCTTATGTTTTTAGTAGAACATTATTTACACTTTCTTAGCTTGCAAAGACATTAGAGGTTAAGTTCAACAATTAAGACCCAAATCCTAATATTAACTTTTGTTCTATTGCCAGAATAATTAATGCATGCCTTGACTTGTCTGTCTACTATTCAAGGTCAAACACTATAAAGACAACAACAGTCTGTCATTCATTAACACCTTTGAAAACTATGGTGGCACCATGTGTGCTTGTATTCACTTCACTGTATCTGCTAGCCTTATTGAATTGCTAAGTTTGCTCATTATTATTATGGAACTAGTAATTTAGCATTTCATTTTAAAACTAGTGAGGTTGAAAGCAGTGGAATCAGAGTCTGATGAACAAGTTAATCCCTTTTCTTTCTCCTGTGTGATCTTAGACGTCACAGGACTTTTAATGTGGTAAAGTCATCTCCTCAGTGTTTTCAATAAGCCTGCCCTGTCAATTTTACATGGTGATTGCAAAGATTACAATATTCAAGATACTCAAAACCTGTGAAAGGTAACAGAGTTGTATATATTCTACTCTCATAATAACTTAATTTACTAATCAGTAATAAGTATTTTGCATGTAAAGAATGTACATTCCATGACAATAAGGAGAAAAATATCCTCTTACCCATAATCAATAAGTAACAAGCCATATATATATATATACACACACACATGCATGTATATACATATACACAAACATAAAGATGCATATAAATATACACACATATATAAATAGATTGATAGAGATCTATGCAATATACATCTGCATATGTGTATAAAATGAATACTTTAAAAATTGCCTGATTAAAAGTAATGAAATTCTGCCATTTGCAACAACGTGGATGGAACGAGAGAGTATTATGCTTAGTGAAACAAGTCAGAGAAAAACAAATATCTATGTTATCACCTATATGTGGAATCTAAAAATAAAAAACAAATGAATGTATATAACGAAACAGAAACAGACTCACAGATATAGAGACCAAACTAGTGGTTACCAGTGGGGAGAGGGAAGGGGGTGGGGGGCAAGATAGGGGTAGGGGATTAAGAGATACAAACTATGTATAAAATAGATAAGCAACACGGATATATTGTACAGCTCTGGGAAATATAGCCATTTTCTTGTAATAACTTTAAATGTTGAATTACTATGTTATACACCCAAAACTAATATAATATTGTAAATCAACTTTACTTAAAAAGAAATAAAAAATATAAATGGCTGAATTAATTGACTATCCATATGGAAAAATATGCATCTTGATCTCTATCTCATATCATAAACAAAAGCTAATGTCAAACAGATTATAGATATAAGCATTATATATTTAAATGTGAAAATTAATAAAGCTCCTAGAAGAAAATATGGAAGAATATTTATATGATCATAGGGCAGGGAAAGATTGTTAAAAGGAAACCCAAAAGCACTGTTTACTGAAAAATGATGATTTGGACTTTATTAGACAGCAAACAAGCAAACCACATTTTGGGGAAAAAAAAACAACTTATATACCTCCCAGAGACCTCACGTCCACAAGATACCTCTGAATCAGTAAGTAAACAGAAGAAAATCCAGTAGCTAAATGGCTCAGAGCCTTGAAAAGATACTTCATGAAAGATGATGTAAAAGTTGTTAAAAAAAATGAAAATTTGCTTAACCACTTTCATTATCAGATAAATGCCAATTAAAACACAGTAGGACACCGCTTTGCACTCACCAGAAGGGCTAAAATTAAGAGACAAAAGCATATGGTGCTATTAACAGCAACTAAAACACTCATATATTGCTGATGAGAGCATAATTTCATAGAAGTATTTTAGGAAACCGTTTGACATGATCCACTAATGCTGAAAATACATGGACGGCCCAACAATTCCACTTCATGGCATATACTTGACAGAAACGTGTGCATAACTTTACCAGAAGACATGTCAAAGGAGATTCATAGCAGCACAATTGATAAAAGCCATACACTAGATAGAAACAACCTAAATATTCATCTACAAAAGAATGGATAAACAAATGTCTGTATACTCATACAGGGGAATACTATCCAGCAATGCAAATTAACAAACTACTTTTACAACAAATTGGAAAATTTCCAACAAATGTTGAGTGAAATAAATGTGACACAAAAAAGCACATATTCTATGAGTCCACTTCATAAAGTTCAAAACAGGAGGAAAACAGAACCCTAATTGATGATGATAGAAGTCAGCACGGTGTTTATGTCTAGGCACATATGTGTCTAGGACAAGGCAGAAGGGGCAGTCTCTGTGGTAGTGGGAAAGCTGTATCTCTGAAATTAGATCAGGGTTACACATTTGTGATCACGTTACCACAAATGTGGTAATTAATCAAGGTGCACATTTCACAGGATTCCTAAAAATGGTTTTAGTTCAATAAATGTTTTCTTAAATATTTGTTGTACACTTGTCTTGAAGGATCAGTTGCTCACAGTATATTTATAATACGTAGGTACTAAGAGAGAAACCTCCTCTGTAAGATAACTAATCTACTTACAAAGAAAATTCAAATTTAATTTCACTGTAAAACATCAATAATACAATGCCTATGATTTTCATTTACCCGGTTAACTGGGAGTTGGTATCAAAATATTTGTTATTTTAGGCTTCTGGTGCCTTGTTATGGTCTAGATAGTTCTAGGCAGCCTTTTATGAACAAAAACTGATTTTTATTCAATCAGTTTCATACTTATTTTAGAATTCTGTATTTTGTTATATTTTTTGCATATTATAAGAACAGTAGATGTTTATTGTAAACAATTCTGAAATTATAGAAAAGCATAATCATAAATATCATATACTAATCTATTAAATCCAACTTATAACATTACTACATAATACATATATATTTATTTATGTTAAAACATACAGAAAGAGATTGATACAAATCAGAGCATAATTAAGGTATTATGTCACCTCTTTTATGTACTTAAAAATTATATATTATGAATATTTTCCCTGTCATTGTTTTCTAAATCTGATTTTTATCATCTATTTAAAATAACTGAATGCATCAAGAATTATTTATACAATTACCATTGTTGGATACTTACACTATTTCTGATACAAAATGAGTTTTTCTTTCCTCCTCAGGTTCCTTTGCACATTTCTTTTCATCTCCCCATCCCCTTAAGGTGTGAATGCCCAAGGCTCAGACTTTGGATTTTTCTTGATTTCAAATATAATGATGCTATACACTGTAATTTGCTTCTCTATTTTCTTATTTGTATTTCACCAATAGTTGAACAGGAGCCATTCAAATTAAAGATTTCTCTTGGAATATCAATTATAAGAAAAGTCTATAAGTATTTATATTATTATACAACATGATAATAAATCTCTCCTCTCTTTTTCTCTCTCTTTCTCTTCTCCTCCCACCCCATGTACACACACACACACACACACACACACTCACATTTGGGCTCTTTTCTGGACTTCCTATTCTGTGCCCTTTATCTTTGCAATCTTTAAATTATTACCTCACTGTTCAATCATTACGTATTTTATGTTTAATATGTAATAGTGCAAGTCTGTCTATACAATTCTCATTTTTAAAAGAAATACCGTATTTTCATCTAGAGATTTATTTTAACAAGTTTTAAAAGGTTATAATTTTGATAAAGTTATAAACTCATTTGTAGAGAATTGCCTTTGAATCAGTCAGGGTTGCAACAGGAAGCAGATGGCATGTTTAAAACATGATTTGAAGACTCTTTACATATTAAGGATTATTTATAGAGGGACGTGTTCTAGGAAGTGGCAGTGTAAGGCCTTACCACCCTCAGGCCATACAAGAGGAATGAGCAGATCACAGGGTTGGGAGTGTGACACAATTATTTCCACGCCAGGTTCACAGCCAACTTGAGGTGAAGATGCTGGGAGGGGCCGTGGAATAAATGGTGACTCTCCTTCCCCTGCCACTCTCTCGCCAGCACTCCTCACTGTCTAAACCCAACCAGAAATCAATGGTTAAAGATGTGGTCCATAGGCAGCGTCCCTGACTGAAGGCAAGAAGTAAGAAAAAGTGGCTCTGAAGAAACAAATACAAGAAAACCGACATGGCATTTTTTGAAATACGATGAGTATCATTTGTCTAATCATGTGCGTCTTTCTTTTTCTGGTCTCTTATACCTTTTAGAAAAGATAAACAATGTTCATCATGTCTTCAATAGTTCCCTTGCAAATTTACCTCATAGTAGTTCCATATGTGGTATATTTGTGAATATTATGTTATATACTCTATCTGGTAATTAATGATATAAAGGTATACTAAATTTGTTCTTGGACATCCTACTAAAATCTCATGCAAATTCCAAGGGTTTTTGTTGCTGTTTATTTTGGTTTCAGGTGATTTTTCTTTGTTGGGGGGGTGACTTGTTTTTAATTGGACTCCTAGGGATATTTATGTTCTTGAATAGCTGTCTAATTGTCTTTGTGGAAGAACAAAGGCTAAGATCTCCTACTCTCCCATCTTGCTGACATCACTTTTCCTTTTTAGTAAATGTTTATGCAATTGCTTTTTTGATTCTTTTGATCTAATTAGGTAATCACTATTTTTTCTAGAACACAAATTGTTACATAAATATTTTAATATTATTTGTAATGAAATGATGTTTTATGATCTTTTAATGAATAAGATATATCTTCTGTAACTATAATAATATCTACTTACTTTCCCAAATTTTCTTCGTGTTTTCTTATTTTAGTCTGACATTTGAATGTATATTTTTAGTCATTTTAGAAACAGATTTGTAATTAATATACAGTGCTTCTAATTTTATTCTTAATAATGTATTATTTCAGCTAAATTCTTTCTAAATAGTTTATAATACTGTTTTAGGCCTTTTTGCTGTTCCAATTTTAAAAGTTTGAGTTGGATTCTTCTTTCATTGTCATTCATTTTCCCTCATTATCTAATAAAACTAACATACATCTCTATTAATACTTATGCTCACACTGTATATATTTTTAAGTTAATATACTTTCCATTTAATTTCTAAATTTTAATATTTCCTTTTGATCTAAGACTTGGTTAAGAGACTTCAGTCTGTTTCCATTTTTGCATCTCCTAGCATATATGCTTTTCCTTTTGTGTTGTTATTAGTAATACTGATTGTGGTTCTAGCAATGCTGTTTTTCTCCTTTTTTTTAAGCTTATAAATTCTGTTTTGTTTAGATAGCATGGTCAGTGAACAGGTCAGCTCAAGTTCTCTTAAATGAATTTCACGAAGGCATACTTCATAGCCTAATATACGTCATTCTTGCATCAATGATTGAAAGAATATGCATTCTCAGAAAGGAAATATGATATATAACTACAGTGTTATTCAGATCTCTTACATTTTGTATTTTAATTGTCTAAATCATAAATGATTAAAAGAAAATATTAGTACTATGTGATAAAGTTTCTCACTTCTATATTTTTTTGTAAAATTTTCTTTTATCTCTTAGAGGTTTTTGTTTATTATGACATTATACTACATAAAAAAATTTGTGAATGTTACAGAACTTCAATAAAGAATTAAACTCATTTTATGGCTTTTTGTGTTTCTAATTTATACTATATGTATGTATATATACATATATATTTACGTGTTATAGTTAATATTGCAAAACTTTTTTCTTTTTATTTGCATTTTCTTGGTGTCCTTTCAACCCACCATTGCTTTACTTTATCTTATGAGTCACATATTTTGAAAGTTGTTATTATCAAGACACGGTTATACCTTTTTCAACTTCTCATGATTAAAAAAAAATTCTAAAGTGAGATTTTTGCTTATCGAGACAAGAAATTAAATCTCTAGTTCATGATTGCAGATTGAGCATTTCTAACAAAATGTTTCCCTTAAATTTCTCTGAAATGCCAGAATATAATAAAATGATGTAATAAGAATATAATAAATCTATAATAATTAAGAAAATTAATAAATCTATAATGATGCCAGAGCATCCTAAAATATACCACTGATGGAAATGAAAATGAGAGGAAATTTTAACTGAGATTTTTTTTTTTAAACTGAGATTTGATTGAAAAATGATACAGAGTAGAGAATCTTCCACCCAAACCTTGTAAAATTAAAGCCATCTTTAGGCAATAGTCATTCTTCCTAGTAGAGACACAGAGAAACTCCAAACATGACATCAACATACTAAAATAAGCAGAAATAAACATGGGGACCTAATTCTTCATTAGGTTAACTATAACGTACATGCCTGTAGAAATTTCTCCTTCCCTTCTCTGTTTACAGAGAACCTGCCTTTAGAAAGATTTGTTATCAGAACGAAGCCCTCAACTCTAATTCAGGATAATTTCATTGAAAGCAGAAAAGAGAATAACAACTGCAAGTAATTTTGCATTGCTTATGTAGTGCCAGGAACTATGCTTAAGAGCTTTACATAATGAGGAATCCAGAGGTTAGAAAAGAAGAAGTAGACAGATGTGGACACATACACTTCTGTCAGTGAAACAGCATATCCAGTATTAATGCTTAGGTTACATACCGGCAAAACATACCTGTAATTTATGCAACAGGATATAGATTTATAACCATAATTTAAAATGAATCCCTGAACACCAATAAAGAAAAGCCATCACCTTCAAATAAAATGTAAGTAGGAACAAAGTAGGAATACAAATGAACCTTATGAAAGTTGATTAGTCTTACTTGGTCAAAATACTAGTACAGAAGACAACGTGTCATTTTCATGAAATAAGATTGGCCACATTTTTAAAGTTTGATAATACCGGATATTAATGATAACTTAGTAAGTAACAACTTCCTTACATTGATGGTAAGAACATGAATTCTGTTCTAGTTGTTACATTTAGTACAAAGGATACATTTTCCAAACACTAAATTGCCAGGGAAGTTGGATCTGCCTTATGTTACCCATCCAAAACCCAAATGCCGTAGTGATAGTTTAAATGATTTTTTAAAAAGCTTAAAACCCATCCAAGCTGTTTTTTTCAAATCACTGTGGGTCAGAAACAGAACAGAAAGAGCCAGCAGTAATCAGGACCAGGGCCACCGCCTGCTGAGACCTGGCTCGGCAGCTGGGAGGCAACTCCGGAGCAAGAACAGGAAACCAAGTCCCAAAATCCCCACCTTTGCTCACTTGGGTGGTAGATATACAGGTGACAGTCATACTCTTTCCTTTCTTTTTTTTTTTCCTTAAAAAGAAGTAATGATCTTCTAGTCACAAAAATTGATTGGTAACTAGGACTCAAGTGCTTATTTGGTTGTAATCTTTTGTAACCAATATAGGACTTTGAGTCTCAGTTCCGCCTTTTCTAAAGTTGGGGTTTACACACACCCACCACACCAAGTTTTAAAATGGAAAAATTTAGACTCCAGTGAAGATGTCTATCCCAGAGTCTTCACACAGTGGGTACTGCATATAGGTTGATTGTAACCTTGAATCTTTAAACTCAGTCAATAAACAAAGTAATTTTGAGGTAGCCTTTTGAAAATTTGTTTTCATTTGGTTGATGTATACATGATACAATCACAGATCTCATTCCTAAACAAAATATTTGTATAAGTGGAGATAGAGATATACAGATATAGAGATATACATAATCCTTTAACCTTTAATATACTTCCATTAACATAATTCCAATTGCAATAATATGGCTAACTATAAAATCTGAACAAAACTTAATAGAAGAAAATTTCTCAGATGTCTCAGATTCTGAGCTCACAAGAAAGTAATAGAACTCCCTCCTTCGAAGGAGGTGAAAATACTGCAAGGAAGCCAGAAATCAAGCTAGACCATTAAGTACACTTAATCTCTCAAAAACAGTTGAATTTATATGTGGATTGTTAAATAAGGAATACTCAACTAAAAGTTGTTAGACAAATTAGATGAATAATTAAAACTGAATTTGTATCTAAGAAGCCTAGAAGTTGTACTCCGAAAAATATCCTAGATGATTACCCTTTATTACAATTCTATATGTGACAAAATCAGCAACTTTTCTGTTTTGTAAAAAGGCTAAAACTGATTATTGCACCACCACACCATGCATTTTGTTATGTATTTTTCTTAAGTAATTGCCATAGAAGCACAGGTGATGAGAATACCAGTGCAGACAGGTTATATTATGCTGTGGTTACAAGTAATTCCAAAATCTAAGTGTCTTAAGCCACTCTTGTAAAAGAGCTACATGTCTATCTCTGGTTAGCAGAGGAGTTCTGCTCACTTAGGGACATGGTGGGCTGAAAGAACAGCCAAAATTTCAGTTGTTGTTGGCAGCTCATCCATAGAGAAGAGGGAGTTTAAGAGGGTCTCAGACCAGCAACTAAATGCCCCAGGCTGGAGGTGACAAATTTCAATTATGGTCACGATTCTTTGACCAGATTGAGTCATATATTCCTCACTAACCTCAGGGGAGCCAGAAGCAAAATCTCATCATGTACTTAGAAGAGAAAAATATGAAAAAGATTTATCAAAAGCACTAATGACTACCATAACGCACTTGATATATTTTGTTTTTATGAAGTTGTCAACCTCAAGATGTCCATAACAAGCCAGTTTTGATCATGAGAGACACGTGAAAATATGGTAAATACTGATGGTTTTCATGCTGATTTAATTTAGTCAGTTAAAGTGTTTCATTGTTCCATGTCTTCTATAAAATTCATTCTACTTTGCAAACGGTATACCGTGGAAGTGAGTTTTTCTTTTTGGATCCTATAGCTCAAAACTAATAGAGATAAGTGTATTGTGCAATTAATGAATTTGTCTCAGCATTTGGATAGCTCTTCTGTAAGATTACAGGACATGGTGCTTCATTGGTTCTTCCTTTGACGTATTGAATTACATATTCATGCTCTTATTCAAAAACTGTATCTCCTAGACTACAAATATAAGGAACTGATCATTAAAAAATTTTCAATATCTGTATGTTTGCAGTAATGTAACATTAAAGAAAATTTTATTCGTGACGCTTGTTAAAGAATGGTAAGGCAGGTTTTATACAGGACTACGGTGATTAATACAGAGACTGCTGCATTGGCGTTTTGCTCTAGGGGAGAGAGATTGGGCTCAGATGTGAAAACTATAAGGAAAGTGTAAAGTTAGAACGAAGGAGTAGGGGTGGGGAGGAAGTTGTTGGTGGATGAAAAACTGCAAAGGAGGAAAGATTCTGGCTGAAGTGACCTAACAGGATGCACGCTGAAGGCAAGTTAGGGTGCTCAGATATCCCCTGGGAGATGGTGGAGGATGGAGAAGCTGATCAGATACTGAAGGTGATCAGATGTTGAGGGTGGATGATTCTGGCTAAACAGACTTAGCAGAATTCTTGTTAAAATTGGATAATACAGAGACAAACACAGGCTTAGTCGAGAAGAGATTTCAGAGACGCCTCATTAGAGTTTGGCCAAGGAGAGAATCTTTGTCAGTAGTGAAAAGTTGTAATCCAAGAGTTGTGTTCTTTAAAAATGTTTGGCCTCAACTTGAGCCTATTTATATAGATTCTTATGAAGAGCGATTATTTTTACAAGTCAATTACACACATTTTGAGATAGTACAGAAGTCTACCAGAAGAAGATGACTGAATGGAGAATGCTGGAATTACTTTCAGTGTATTTTTACTTTTACCTTTCAATAATGTTACTTTTCAGTCTGCTTATGTCTTACATACAAGAATGTATCTGGTCATGCTTATAACATATCTAATTCAATAATGTTATAAATAATGTCCTTGGAATAACATGCAGCTTATTCTAAATCATATAGTTAGTCTCTTTGTTACATGGAAAAAGCAACTAATTCAGTATTTACTTTTCATATGAATAATAATAATACGTATAAACAAATTTATCACTGACAACAGCTCACATTTAATTCTCAGATACTTATGTTACAGGTAAATTTAGGAAAGATAATTTGCAACTGATATTTGGAATAGAATAAATTCAAAAGGGATTAAAATATATAGCTATGGAAATATCATTAAAGTATTTTAATATTATATATTCAGGTAGCGTAAACTTTACCTTTAAATTAAATCTACTTTGTTTTATCTACTTTGTTTTTATCTGCTTTGTTTATTTGCCCCTCTCTCCTTTTACTTTAGTGCTATCAGTTAAATACTAACTCTTTTCTGCAATGGAGGAGAGTCAGTACACCAAAATCAGAGCAGTGTCTATTCTTTTTCAATCTCACCTGCCTCGTACGTACAATGGTGGTCCCACCTAGTTTACCTTCTTCCTTGAGTTGTCAGGATCTGAGTGCAATAATATATGAGAAAGCACTTTATAACCCCTAAGCCACTATTTAAATGTGAATTGTAATTAAAAAATTAGACTGAACTGCAAGTTTAGGCTCCAATCCTAGGATACTTGAGATATACTACTTTATAGATCAAAACTCAATAACAGAAGCTCAAAAGCACATTTCTTCTCATGTGAATATAAAATTAACTCCTGGAAGCAGATTTGCACCTTGCTTTTACAATTGACTTTTACCATTTTCTTAGTGTTCCTTGAGTTAGTGTATAAGCTCCTAGAAGAGGTTTTGCACAGTATTAGAGCAGTGTTATTTTCCAAACGCATTCTGAGAACATGTGAGCCAGTGGATAATAAACATAAAAACCTTAGGGTAAGTATTTAATAATTTTTCTGGGAAAAAAGTTTTCTAAGAGGATAAACTAGAGATGCAAAACATTTTGCCTAAATGTTTCCATTTTCCGTTTTCTTTTTTTTTTATCTTCACATCTCAAGTACAGTTTAACCTTTGAAGAGGGAAATGCAAATGCAGCAATGAATTAGGAAGTGATTAAACTTCCTTTTAAAATGTTCATAATGAGTTGTGTCACTGAGTTTGAAATCTCAGACTAAATGTTATCTATACCATTTTTCTTAGGAAAAGAAACCAGTTGCACATACTATTGTCTTCCATTTAAAGCGACTCTTGTGTCTAGCCCTTTCTCAGTATTTCCACTTCTTCGTCTAAAATAAGAAACTTGTTGCCTTTTATCCTGTGTTGACTTATCAAAACCCTTCCAAAGGGTCTCCTTACTCATAAACTAAACCTCTACAAAACACCTCAATGCTGGTGACCTGTGAATCCCACAGGGCTCAACTGAAATGCCTATAAGATGATAGGAACTGAGGTCAAGATCACTCTACATTCATATTTGTAGGCATTGTAATTCTCATTTTATTGGGTATAATATGTCTTTAATAAAGGTTTTGGTTAAATGAGAAAAGAATCTCTCTCTAAATCAATGTACCATATGTACGCATTCATTATCTTAGGTCAAATGGGTATTGTTATTTTATTAGTGACATGTAAAATGTATTTAAATAATTAAATTATGACTGTTGACATGAGCACCATCATATATTCAAGTAGCATATAAATCTCCAAAAGTGAATTAGTAAAGATAAACCCAACAATTAACAAAATGGAAAACAAATAAAAGGTACCTTTGTAAAAGTAACACCAGAGCTTTTTTTAAAGTCTAGAGTAAAAGAATTCTTTGTCAAGACTAATTTTTTAAATGTTTTAAATAAATAAGAAAAAATAATAAGTAAATAGCATAAGCCATTTAATGAAAGAGGCAGGAACTACATTTGTGGATGTAATTTTTAAAAACTATGATTAGATAATATACAAATATGCAAAAATACATTAAAATTTAGATTTAAAAGATTTTTTGAAATGCAAATTACCATAAGGTACTAAGGAAAAGGTAGAAAAATTGAATAGATTAATAACTAAAAAGATATTCCAAGAGTGTTTAAACACCCATGCTTAAAAGTTAGCAGAATCAGAGGTTTTATTGGTCTATTAAACACCTTTCATAAAAAAGACAAATCTTATGATGGGAGGGGCAAGGTAAAGGTCTGGGATTAAGAGATACAAACTACTATGTATAGAATAGACAAACAACAAGGATATATAGTATAGCACAGGGAAATATAGCCATTATTTTGTAATAACTTTAAATGGTATATAATCTATAAAAATATTGAATCACTATGCTATACACTTGAAACTAATATAATATTTTAAATCAACTATACTTCAATAAAAAAGATAAATCTTATGATGGTTAAGCTGTTCTAAACATAGAGTAAAATGGAAGCTAAAACTAAGCAAATGATAGTTGTAAAACTACTAGTGACATTTCAAATGAAATATTGAGAAAACAAATACAGCCATGTATTTAAATTATCAAAACTGTTTTATTCTAGGCATTTAAGGATAGCTCAGCTTTACAGGATATATATACTCAATACTCCTCAATCCATAATTATAAAAATGTACACAAGTAAATAAGGAAATCTGAGTCAGAAACAACAGAGAAATGAGATAAATGAGACCCATGGGTATTAGATATTAGGATCATGATTTCATATAATAACAAGTATGCAGAAAATGATAGAGAAATACAAATGGAATTAGAAGCCATAGAAAGAAGAGAAAGATTTGAGAAAATTCAAAATTAGATTTCAATAATTAAAATTATTCTGAAGGAAATAAAAATAGAATAATTAAAATGTAAGAATCTATTTTCTTAAATAGCAATTTAGACATAGCTGAAAGGAAATTCGTGATCTTAAATATATACCTGGGCATATTAGGCAGTATGCAACATAAAAAGACAAATGTATAGAGAATGTGTGACGTTTGGTTTTCTGCTCAGATATTTAGAGAGCCAGAAAACCCATCCAACCAGATAAAGCCCAGACAAACTACAAACTCATAACCAGTTGTGAATTTATAGATAACTGAGATCACAAGATGACGAAATCATCCAACATCTGGGGGGAGAGAGGCATCTTACGGAGAGATAGAATGTGAGCCCTTGCTTTACTTGAGCAGACAGAGTCAGACACAAGGTCAAAGAATGGAGCTAGAATAGTTGACTAATTGTTGCCATCTGTGCTGTGTCTGAGAGCAGAGTGCAGACAGCAGGAAGACCCTGGGGACCACAGATACTAGGAGGGGGGCTTGTGCCCCCTTGAAGACCTGGCACACCTAGGGGAGGCTGGGAAGAGTATAAAGAAGCTTTGCTCGTGGTGCAAGTCTCGGGCAGGATAGGAGCAGCCACTGTAGGTTACAAAACTCTACCCAATCTCTTTCCTCTGTCTCCCTGTATTAGTTGCTCAGGCTGTCATAGCAGAACACTACAGGCTTAAACAACAGGAATTAATTTTCTCACAGGTCTGGAGGCTAGACGTCCAAAATCAAGGTGCCGACAAGGTGCGCTTCATTCTGAGACCTCTCTCCTTGGCTTGGAGATGGCTACCTTCTTGCTGTGTCCTCACATGGCCTTTCCTCTGAGGACGCACAGATTGAGAGAGATCTCTGGTATCTCATCTTCTTCTTATAAAGACACCAGTCCTGTGCGATTAGGGCCCCACCCTTATGACGTCTTTTAACCTTAGTTACCTCTAAAGCCTCTAACTTCAAATACAGTCACCATGGGGGTTAGGGCTTCAAAGTGGTGGAACACAGAAATTTAGTCCATAACTCTCCCCTGTGAAACAAAGGCCTTTATCAATGAAAGAAAGGGTAAGAAACACTGTCACTTTTAGGGTCCAGTGAAAACTCATCACAGCTGAGAGAAGTGAACAAAATAAAATTCTTTGCTAGTAGTGGTAGCCAGGGATTCATGCTGGGACCAGAACTTCACCTGGAGGAAAGTCGGGGGCACTTGTGAAAGCCGTATACTGGGGACCCAGGACGATGTGCCTACCTCTATCAGGCTGAACCCGTGGCTTAATCAGAACAGGAGATAACACCTCCCAAACCTACACCACTAAGGTGACAAACTTTCAGTAAATGGAAAAGTGAAATACTGTTGTGATAGTTATAACGGGCTGACTCTGAGCTTCTGTGCAAAAGGAAGACCTAAATGTGAGTTTGCAGCAGACACTGAAAGAAAACCTCTAGTAAACCAGTCCTCACACTAAATATAGGTATCACTAAAGGAATTTGAAGATTGCAGTGCAGTGGGGTAATCCTAGTGACAACAAACCATGAGCCAAACTCGACTGCTGACTAGATTAACACAAACTACCATATTGTGAGCTTTGCAGGAAGAAAGGCATGCCCATTTCCGAGAATAAAATGGTGTATTTTAGTCTCTAAAAAAAAAATGGTTTTGAAGAACCTAGGGACAAGAGAGGAATAAAGGCGCAGGTGTAGAGAATGGACTTGAGGACAAGGGGAGGGGGAAGGGTAAGCTGGGACGAAGTGAGAGAGTGGCATGGGCATATATACACTACCAAATGTAAAATAGATAGCTAGTGGGAAGCAGCCGCATAGCACAGGCAGATCAACTCGGTGCTTTGTGACCACCTAGAGGGGTGGGATAGGGAGGGTGGGAGGGAGACGCAAGAGGGAGGGGATATGGGGATATATGTATATGTATAGCTGATTCACTTTGTTATAAAGCAGAAACTAACACACCATTGTAAAGCAATTATACTCCAAAAAAGATGTTTTAAAAAAATGGTGTATTTTAGTCTCTACTCTCTTACAGAACAAATCCAGATTTCAGAAAGCAGGATGTAGCATAAGAGAAGACAAGCAAATGCAGCACACCTCCAAAGAGAACACAATCAACAGAACCAGCCTGAGATACTACACAGATATTGGCACCACATTATAGGAAATTTAAAATATTATAATTAATATATAAAGACCCAAATGGAAAAAGCTGAACAACAAAATCAATTTCAACAGAGAGATGGAAACTATAAGAATGAAATGGAATGCTAGAAATGAAAACAGTAAAAGAGATAAAGAATACACAGTAAAAGAGATAAAGACAGACTTTGGAGGACATAACATAAAGGAGGAAAGAATCAGTGAACTTGAATATAGATCAGTAGCAATTATATTAATTGACACCAAAAAGAAAAAAAAGTGAGAAAAAAAAAAAGCAACCAAGCCTATGGGACAGTAACAGATGATCTAACATAAGCATTGTAGGAATTCAAGAAGCAGAAGGCAGAATAGGGTAAACCAAATCCAACAAAACAAAAAACCCTGATGGAATGGTTAGAAAACAGCTAACAAGATTGAAGATGTCAATCTGAACATTTCAGTAACAACATTAAATGTGAATGATCTGAGCACATATTAAAAACTGAGACTGTCAGATGGGATAAAAAAGCAAGACCCAAGTATGTGCTGGCTATAAGGAACTCACTTTAGATATACAGATAGACATTGATCAAAAGTGAAAGGATGGAACAAAGATATATGATGCGAATGCTAACCCAAAGAAATCTGGGCTATTTAGATACCCGATAAACTAGATTTCAAAACAAGGAATATTAACACTGATAAAAGAGGACATTGCAAAATGAAAAACAGGTCAATTCTCCAATAAAGACATAAACATCCTAAGTATATATGCATCTAACGATAAACCTTCAAAATACAGGAGGACAAGGACCGACAATGCTGAAAGGATAGACGAGGCCACACTTACGAGGAGAGAATTCACACTCCTCTCAGTCACTGTTAAAATGAGAGGCAGAAAATTAGTGTATGGATATTGGGAGGTCTGAACGACACCAGCAACTAAGTTCTCCCGATTGATATTTGCAGAATACCCAATAACA
The DNA here is from genome assembly GCF_965194805.1 of Balaenoptera borealis. NCBI lineage: Eukaryota > Metazoa > Chordata > Mammalia > Artiodactyla > Balaenopteridae > Balaenoptera > Balaenoptera borealis. Next base: position 34,926,397 of record NC_138880.1, on the reverse strand, counting down.
CGAGAATATATATGTTTTTCAAGTGCATGGAACATTCATCAAATATGACTACATTCTAGGCCATAAACCAAACTTCAAAAAATATATATAAGTGATATCAACTATGTCATTGGCTCATAAAGGACATAAACTGGAAATTAATAGTGGAAAGATATTTGGAAATGCCCCAATAGTGGAAAGATATTTAGAAATTCCCTATTGGGAATTAAATAACACATTCTAAACAACCCATAGGTCAAAGAAGAAGTCAAAGGAAAATCAAAAATTGTTTTTCACTAAATGAAAATATATCAAATCCGTGAGATAAAGTACTGCTTAGAGGGACGTTTTTAGCATTTAATGCTAAAACAAAAAAAAAAGGGGGAAAGGTCTTAAATCAGTATTCTAAGCTTCCATCTTAAGAAACTAGAAAAAGAACAAGGTAAAAGCATAGTAAGCAGAAATAAATAATAATGATTTTAAAACACCAAAATAAATGAAAAGTAGAAAACAGTAGAAAATAATTGAAACAATGTTGATTTTTCAAAGAATTAATAAATTTGATCAACCTCTAGTCATACTTACCAAGAAAAATGATTGAACACACAAATTACCAACATCATGAGTGAAAAAGAAGACATCAGAATAGATCCTGCAGATATTAATTGAATAATAAAATAATTTATGAACAATTCTAAGTCTATACATTCAACTCTTTAGTTGAAAAAGACCAGATGATTCTCTTTAAGTGTAAATTTTGCGGTATCTTAATTTACCCTATTCGCATCTTCTGCTCCTCAGATCAGTAGCAGACTTGAGAATAATCATCTGCATTCCTGGTCTCTGTACCTAAGGGAGAAGCATGAGTCACAGCAGACAAAAGGGGAAGCACCTCAAATGCCCATCGACTGATGAACGGGTGAACAAAGGTGGTATATGCATGCAACGGAACATTACTCAGGAAAAAAATAAAGGAAGGAAATATTGATACATGCTGCAACACACATGGATGTGTAATACATTATGCTAAGTGAAAGACGCCAGAAACAAAAGGCCATCTATTGCATGATTCCATTTCTATGAAATGTCCAGAATAAGCGAAACCAGAGGCAGAAAGTAGATAACTAGTTGCCAGGGGCTCAAGGAGGAATTGCGATTGACTGTTAACAGGTGGGAGTTTCTTTTAGGGGTTAATGAAATGTTCAAGAATTAGTGATGATGGTTGCACAATATTTGAACATACAAAGCCCATTAAATTTGTCCACTTTAAAATGGTTAAAATGGTGAATTTTATGAAATGTGAAATTTATCGCAATAAAAAAACTAACATAGACACAGTGTAGTATATTTGTCTCAGACATTAGAACTAGTGAAGGATCTGTAGTTCAAAACATACTATTTCATGCCTCTGTGCCTTTACATATTCTATGCTCCCTTCTTTAATTTATTTCCTTAAATTTCATTTAAGTCTTGAATTACTAATTAATTAATTTTCAATATTCAGTTTAAAAACATGTTATTTATTTATTTTTTATTTTTTTAATATTTATTTTATTTGTTTATTTTTGGCTGCGTTGGGTCTTTGTTGCTGCGCGTGGGCTTTCTCTAGTTGCGGCGAGTGGGGGCTACTCCTCCTCGTGGTGCGCGGGCTTCTCATTGCAGTGGCTTCTCTTGTTGCGGAGCACGGGCTCTAGGCGCGCGGGCTTCAGTAGTTGTGGCACGTGGGCTCAGTAGTTGTGGCTCGCAGGCTCTAGAGCGCAGGCTCAGTAGTTGTGGCACATGGGCTTAGTTGCTCCGCGGCATGTGGGATCTTCCTGGACCAGGGCTCGAACCCGTGTCCCCTGCATTGGCAGGTGGATTCTTAACCACTGCGCCACGAGGGAAGCCCATTAAAAAACATGTTATTTAAATATAGTTGTTATTAATCATGTTCTTCTAGGCTATGACTCAACCTTGTACAAATTTAATAAAATTACCCACATTATTTGTAATTAAGTTTTTACATGTCTGCCTTTCCTTAATTTAACTATTTAAGGACAAATAAAGCATCAATCAACATTATTTCTTCAGTAATTTTGTAGTGCATGGCATATCCTTATATATCAGTAAATAAATACTGATTACTTTTAGCAGTAGAATTTGGATTTTTATCATTTAGTTTAGAAATTATTGAAAAATGTTACCCAAGATTATTTTATATATAAATAAAATTTTAACCTAGAATTTATAAATTAAAGAGTTCCAGAAATTTTTTTTAATTGAAAAGCCTTCATGTATATCTATCATAGCTGCATTATTTTTCTCTTTTTATATGTATAAAACACAAGATTTATGCTTAACATATTTGATTAAGCAAAGTATTGTTTCATCTTAACTGTGAATACAAATGACTCTTTTTCAGTCTAACCCTCTTCAAAAATCACTGTTAACAAAAATGAAAAAAAAAAAAAATGTAAGAAGACTAAATCCAAACGCAGGATCTGTGGAATTTTTCTCTTCATCAAGAATTGGCAGAGAGGACAAGATTGAAATAATAAATGACACAGCACCTAGCAAATATGTAAATAAAAGTGTCTATGTAGGAAACATATTCTAAGTGCCTGTTGAAGTGGCCTATGTATTTTCAATGTAGATGGGGTTAAAAATACATTGATTTCTTCTTAAAAGGTTCTTAATGAGTCATTGATTCAGATAGTTGCAGAGTGGACTTATTTATATGTTCAGACAGTATAGGTTTATGGATAGATTCAAAGGCACTGTTTTTCATTGCTGATTTCTTCACATAACTTTTCTTTAAGTTTTAATTTAGACAAAAGTTTTTTTTTGACATTCAATGTTGAAAGAATTGTCATTTTCTACTTTTTTATTTCATTTCCACAGTTCTTATGAAAGCAACTTGCATGATGTTTCTCAAAAACTACCAAGTAAAATCAAAGCTAATTTTTCAATCTGAAAGTCTATTCTTAAACATTCACCCTTTTGACTATTTAAAATTTATTTCTCACCTTCAACGAGGACATTTTCTAATCACTTCTCCTTTATATTATTTCACTTGCAGAAAAAACTTAATAAATTCAGTTTTCAAGTAGTTATGTTACAAAACTTCACATACAAGTTTTTTATTTGCAACTAGAACAATTCTTTCAATTGATTTTAAAAAGTTGTTTAGAATTATAATTAGATTCTTTGGTTAGTTTCTCCAAAGTTTATTTAATCTATGTTGTATGATACTAGATTCTTAAAATGGTTGTTTTCATTTTTACAACACTGGTAGCAAAATAAAAGAATACATGCCGTGAAATTAAATAAAAATTTAAATTACTTATGTTGGTTTTGTATATTATTGTGAAAAAGGACTTAAAAAGAATAGAATATTTATGTAGGACGGGACAGACCACCAGGAAATTTTATAGTTTATGATAAGAATAAAAGCAGTAACAATGGTAATGCTATCAGTTCTTGTACCTAATTTCTCTATATATATCTAGGTATATTTACAGTTTTATCACAAAAAGATACATTTTGGTTTTTTATTATTTTATTATTTTCCATACAGATCGATAGGCTATAAAAGAAAGATATTTCTTTTATATCTGGACAAGTTTTAGATGTCAGGAAGATGGAAAATAGATTACATATTATAAAAGTATATTTTATATAAATGAAGTTTTGATTAAGAAATCAGGATTTTTGCTCACTTCTTTGTGTAACAAGAAGCCGTTACATTCTGATCCCTTTCCATTCCCTGTGCCTCCTAGTCAATTTTTTAATTCATATCAACATATTGGATTATTTGTCGTTGCCAGTGAACTGAGTTTGATGAGTTACTGCATCCATCACTGTTCTTTGCTGCCAGCAACACAGAAAAGCAATCTAATAAGTAATTACAGATAGCCCACGTCATCTCTGGGAAGGCTCACAGTCTGATGATGAAGACTGCATCACCAGGAATAATAACCCAGACACACTGCAGGGCTGCAACCTCACACTGAGTCACCACAGTGCAATTCACCACAGCGTGCGTCTCTATTGCTGCTGAGTTGGGCATGGGATTCTGCTGCTAAAATGACTGCCACTGTTGCCTCTGAAAACTAAATGTACCCGCCTCCGTAGGTGGGTGCCAGCCTCTCCATGTCCCCGGTTTATAACCCAAGGACAGGGTTGTGTACATCTCGTGGGTGAAGCACAAAGTCCCTTGTCCCTATCCTAGCAACAAGGGAGGCTGGGAGAGCGGCTCTCTGGCATCCATTGGCCATGGCAGAGACTAATGATGTGAGAAATTCTCCAAATGTAAGAAGAATTTATAAGGTAGAAGGTCACTAAAAAGAATTACAAATCTCCTCTTGAAGTACCAACTTTCTTTGAATACATGTTGCTTTTACTGTCAAGTAAAGAAGACATTTTCTGCTCATTTAGTTGCTTTTACTCACAAAAATAGTGTTTTTCACACACATAATTATATTCACTTATACACTATGTATACGAAGTAGATCACTGGAAGCATCATAAATCAGAATATATTAATATTAACAAGACTAATAACAACTAATATGCACCTAGAGCTATGCTATCATTGATATCATATAATAGTAGATACCATTATATAGTTAAATAGATAGTTAAAAAGAGGTAGAAGATGTTGCTATGGATAATCTCACTTGAAGGTGAGGGATGATAGTAATTAAGTAAAGCTACTAGTTCAAATTTAATCTTCCATGAGTTTAGTGAGCTAAATTTGTACCTCAAAATTGCACATGCAAGTTCTAACCCCCTACCTGCGTATGTAAACGTGTTTGGAAAGAGAGTATTTACAAGTGTAATTTAAGTTAAGGATCTTGGGATGAGATCATCCTGCATTCAGGGTGATCCTTAAATCCAATGGCTGGTTTCCTTATAGAAGAACGGAGACAGATTCGACAAATACAGGGAAGAAGGCCACGTGAGATGGAGGCCAAGACTGAAGTCCAGCTGCCATAAGCCAAGAAATGCCAAGAGCTACCAGAAGCTGAAATAGCCAAGCGTTCTCCCTTAGAATCTTCGGAGGGAGTGTGGCTATGCCAACACCTTGATTTCAAGCTCCTGACCTCTGGAACCATGACAGAATGAATTTTTGTTATTTCAAGCCACCAAGTTTGTGTTTATTTGTGGCTGCAGACCTAGGAAATTAATACAATGGATTAAAACAGGATGGCGTTTCCCAAAAGGTTTTCCTACTGGCCTTTGGATATAAGGAAGTAAACTTTCTTACTAGCTTTTCACATGAACAGATGATTGATAATTTAGGTTGCTCAGTATATGCTTATAATTTGAGTTATTCTAGCAAGCTTATCATTTTGTACTTTTATTTTACACAAATCTTTAAAAGTTTTGTGTAGCTTTATGATAATAAGTACCCAACATGTTTTTTTAATAAACAAACTGATCATTTTAAAACGAAGATGGTTATTGATATTTTAGAATTTAAAAATTCTTGGATAATCAGAAAAGAAATAAGAACAATAAGAATGGAAAAATGAGAAAGCTTAAACAATGAAACACTTGCAATACATTTATTTCTATGAATAGTCATGTAATAAATTTTTATAAATTTATAAAGTTTTTCTTTTAACTTTGCAACCTAAGTGTTGAATATAAATCATGAGTTTGAGTTCACTCAGCAATTGCACATATAGCAAAGAGCAACAACAAAAATAAGGATGAGAAAAAGTAAAAGAGAATGAAAAGCAAATCTACAATCATGATGGCATAGCAACTGTTTTAACATTTTGACCTTCAAATACAGTAACATTAAAGTTACATTCACTCTGTTCGTTGGGTAGTATTTTGCATGTTGGATTAGGAGAGAAGGACATGAAAATTAGACAATGGAATAAGAAAAGAAAATGATGAAAGACTAATACATTCCCAGCTTGGCTGAATGGAAGAAGGACAAGGTGATGGGCAGAAATGGTAATATAAAGAAACTCAGAAAGACTATTTGAACCCTTACTCAATGACTTTCTCTGACAGAACCTACTAAGGAATAGCAAAGCATTTCACAGTTTAAATGTCTTTTCCCCTGACCTTTTTGATAGCATTCCTAAAAGGAGTCAGTAACACCGGTTCTCATTCAAATTGATGACACAGGTGTCTGGAAGAGGTAATGTGTGAAGTATTCGCATCAGCAACCCTGCCAGCTCCTCCTAAGAAGACCCGTCTCCTTTTGTCTTAGGAGGTGTAATGAATCTCTTGCAGAGCAGAAGGGGTTGCCCCTTCTTTTCTGGGGCTTTTATTTCAAAAGCCTGTAACTGATGAAGACTGGAAGATCTGAAAGTTCGTATTATGCAACAGAACAATTTTCTCCTTGCCTCCCACGTTGTATTTTTCACTGCCAAGATAAAATCTTTCAAGCTGTGGTTTGAGAAGAGTAGTGTCTGGAGAGAAAGCAAGTGTTTCAGGACTGTGGGATGGGGAGAGGCTGCAGGGTTTTTACGGCTAAGGGAGAGTACATTGTTTTCAGAGTATTATGTCTGGGTGGTGAGAGGCAAGGCAGGAATAGCATGCCTGTTTGAGCTGCCAAGGGACAAAAAGGGCATTAATGCACCAACCCCAAGTAGTCTGCCACCTACCATCAGCGGAGAGAAAACCCCATAATTTCTTTACCTCTTGGGAGGCAGAAGTTAGCTGAAAGTATTAGAGGCGGTTGACCACATGAGATCTCAGAGTTGATGAATTCTTGCTAATTCAAGATGCAGTTTTGATTTTATTTTCTCTCAAAAGTATTGCTTTCACCATAGAGTGTACTTACTTCTCTGAGCTCTTATGGTGTCATGTACATTATATTATAGCTACTATGTATTATTTACCTTATTAAAATGCAAAGCTCTGAGAAGTGTAGTTTCAGTTCCTCAGCAAAATAGTCCTAATATATGGAATCTGCCAGACAATCAATACAGATTATGGTGTTGGAGTGCCTAAAGTAGTGATTATTCATTTCTGAGGTAAACCAGTGATGACGTCTTCCTTTGGGCCTCAGTCCACCCATCCTACAATCCTTTGGAATTTATTCATATTTTGAACAACCCTTTCCATTCAGTTTTCATTGTTAGGTTTTTATTAACACAAAGAGAATCTTTTACAATAGTCTTCTAATTGTTTTCCTTATTTCTCTTCTTTTCTGTCTCAATATTTGCTTACCCTTATATGTAAAAAATTCCCAAAATTATACTAGTCTTAAATTTCTCCATGTTAAATACATCAGTATTCTCTCAATCACAGTCTGGTATTAAAAACCCTCTGACACTTGTGCCAACAAACCTGCTTTACTTCATTGCTCTATTGTTGTTGCCTTGACAACCCATTACTGAAAAACAACGTTCCCTTTAGAAACTACAGTAATCTCCCCATATCCTCTGGGGATACGTCCCAAGACCCCCAGTGGATGACTGAAACCATGGATATTACCAAACTGTTTTTTATACTATTTTTTCCTATACACATATACCTATGATAAAGTTTAATTTATAAATTAGGTGTGGTAAAAGATTAACAACCATAACTAATAATTAAATAGAACAATGATAACAATATACTGTAATAATGGTTATGTGAATGTGGTGTGGTCTCTCTCTCCAAATACCTTATTGTACAAATTTCATGCCTTTTCAATCTTAACTGAGCACTTATCACACTACAGCTATAACTTTTGCAGTTTCAGGTGTGACAACAAAACTAGCAAGAATTTTCTTTTCCCTCTTCACAATTTCATGTGAATGAAGAAGACTGATTCTTACTGTAGATCTTAGCAACCTCAAAATACAATTTTTTTCTTTCCTTATTAAGTGGAGAACTTAGACTTTTTCACTTTTCAGCTTCTCTTTGGCATATCCAAATTGCTAGCATCACTTTTCTTGAACTTTGGGGCCACTGTTAAGTAAAATAAGGGTCACTTGAACACAAGCACTGAGATACTGTGACAGGTGGTCTGATAACCAAGGCAGCTACTAAGTGACTAATGGGAGGGATTCGCTGGGTAAAGGGATGACTCACTTCCTGGATGGAACCAAATAAAACAGCAGGAGAGTTCATCACCATACTCAGAATGGCGTGCTATTTAAAACTGACAAATTGTTTATTTCTGGAGTTTTCCAATGTCATATTTTCAGACTGTGGTTGACCACAGGTAATGAAGCCACAGAAAGTGAAACCGTGGATAAGTGTGGACTGCTGTACACTATCACTATCTTTCTTTCCTTCTAAGAACACTTCCTCTCTATTCAATTCATGTCCATTCTTTAAGATTTGTGCACTTTATATATCACTCATGCATCACTTCCTAAATGCTCTCAACCAGGGTTTCTCAACCTCAGCAGAACTGCCAATTTGGGGCTATATAATTCGATTTGGGAAGGGGCTGTCTTGGCCTTGTAGGATGTTTTACAGTATCCTTGGCCTCTACCCATGAGATATGAGTTGCTTCTCCACACCCAAGTGGTGAAGATGAAAATTATTTCCAGATTTTGCTAAAAGTTCTCTGGGGGATAAAGTTGTCCCTGGTGGGAATCATTGCTCCAAACAGCAATAATCTTTTGAAATTAAAAAACAAAATTTCATTACTTTTGTATAGCTCTGAATATTTTCCAAGGCATTTTTTATTATATATACAAGTTATAATAATGGAAGGTATTACTTATTATATAGATAGTCTCCTTTATCCCCTAACACTGTATCACATATTATTAGGTCCTTACAGATGAGAGACTCTAGGACATAAAATTCAGTAGATGGCTAGTCTTGTGCTCTATCATTCAATGGCGTATAGTGTCTATATAAATCACTTCTGACTAAATCACAATCTTCTTTATGAGATATCCTGTTATTAAACTCTTGAATTACAATTTTTCTCTTGGTGGTTATTGTTTCCTTCTTTAAATAGATCGTAAGAATTTGAAGGAACTATTCATTACATAGAGACTATTGGATATCTCAGCAGAAATGTTATCTACCCATTCACTTAATATTAACGAAGGAAATGGTTTTCTATCAATATCTAGCACAGTCCTTCACATATACTAACTGCTCAGTCACCATTTAATGAAATATTTAAAGAGTACTAATAAGCATCCTTAAGGACATATGTGAATTAAAACAAACATTGTTCCTTGTCAGCTGCTTTTCAGTCTTTCTCTTGGAGAACATTATCCTCTGCTTCCTTGCTCTTATGCCTTCTTTATCATCCTATGGATTAAAGGATGAATTCAGAACCCTCTGTTAAAAAGTCTCATCCACTTCTGCTTACGCTGAGTTTCCATGCTTCACAAAACTCTATTTTTATCTGAATTTCATCAAAACATTAATTTCCCTAGAATAGCTAAGTTTAGAAAGTTGAAAGGAGTACGTGATCAGATACTGTGATGGGGTTACTGTTGAGTTAATTGTTTAATGGTTTTAGGGGTATTTGAGATGGGAAAGAGAACCTATTTTCAACCAAGGCAAGAAATTGTTTTTCCTAAATTTCTTCGAGGTAGCTTTAGAAAAAAATATTTTACAAGGAAAATCAGATTACATAAAAAGGAAAAAATGTTACTCAGCTGAAAGATTTAGAGTTAGAATCATTGAAAAAGAGCAGATAAAAGGAATGAGGTCTGATTCTAAGAGAGAAATGAATTAGTGGCAGGGATGATTTTGAAATTTAACACAGAGTGACCATGAGAATGATAGTACTAGATAGCATATGTTTGTAAAAGTTAATTTACCTTGAAATGGACACAGTCAAATTAATTTTTAAACAGCATCAAGATTACTTTATATCTAATAGGTGAATGCATGTGAGTAGTATAGAGTTACTGAGAAGAGAGTCCCCAAATGCATGATTCTTTCAAAACCTCTAGTACATGATATAAATATAATAAAATGTCAGAGCGGGGTTAATAAAAATGGAAAAAATAATCATTTCCCATTGTTTAAAGTGTTTCACTTCCACGAGAAGGAAAAAAGAATTAAATGAACTAAATTATGGCTATGGGAATTCATTAGGAACAATTGAAAATTAAAAGTTAAAAAGCCTATTTCTATCAAAAATGTTTCTGAATCTATTCAGTCTCTGACAGAGGAGGACTTGAATTATTCTGTTGCGTCACTCGTAGGGACCAGAGTATATTCCAAGATGACTGATTGCAGCTGGATTTGAGAGCAATTCTCATTTTCCCTGTTTCAGACTCCATGCTAAATCTACGAAACAGACACAATAGTTTGCAACAGAATATTCATCAACATAGACTGACTTAGAGTTTGATGAGAGATCAAGAGATTTATTCAACTTTCGTCTTACTGAAGAAAATGTTCTTGAGTATGTCATCTGTAGAAAATTAACCTATGGTGATTGCGCTGAAATATTTTTAAGATTCTGTGGCCATTTTTTTTTTAACATCCAAAGATAGACACGAAGAATTGTCTGAATGAATAAGTGAAATGATGGACTTATAGGGATTATGTTAGTTAACTGAGGGTGAGGAAACAGTCATGGAAACATCTTGAGTAGGTCAGACATTTGAAAAAGTCATGGCATGACTAAGAGAACTTAAGTTCTCCCACAGTAGATTTCTTGATATTATATTCTACATTCTAAACATTGAACCATTTTTTTTTTCCTGGAAGTAAACTAAAAGGGACATAATCCTGGCCACGTGGGTAATGTTTCTTAATGTGTCCAAAGTATTTAGTACTAAATATACTATAGCATTGCCATGTTTTCTGGGGGGAAATTTCAAATACTCGAAGAAACTGACTCATATTTTTGATACCCCAATGGCTAGGATATGGTTAGACACTCATTTTTTTAGTGATAATGATGAAAAATGCATGTCCCAAGCTTTCTTATCACTGAGGTCATTTTCCAAAAGCACTGTTGCTTAACTCATTTAAATTTGACTAAACACTAAAGGATAAGTCACACCAAATAATCCTTCACTAATGAATTGAGTAAGAGGGGCTGATTGTCTTTTAACAATTTTCATTTCTATAATTCTATGACTTCAACTAGTGTATCAAAACCCCAAAGGCAATGCAGTGATCAATACAAATTAACAATAATGAAAATGGACCATTTTCTCGGTTATGTATCTAAGAAGGAAACTTTCTAAGGTGATTGTACTAAGGATATGTAAGATTATTCAGTGTAGCCAATGCCTCCCCTCCTTATGACCAAGGTTTTAACAGCACTTTATTTCCCCACCCCTACATATGACATTTTAAATTGGTTTTCTGGGTGATGCCCAGAAATTCTGAGCACTTTAAAGAGGTTATTCAAGAGCCTTATAAAGAGGTTATATCTATAGATCTTGAGGCTAACAGTTTGTAATTTTAAGGTCAAAACTGTATGCATTTTAAAGCATACAGTCCTCATTTGCAAAGCAGGGCTCATGATGAGACCAGGAAGGCAATTTTGTTCTATCTGCATATGTCAAGAACGAATATTGCCTTGATCTAAATATTTGGAGATTCAAATGGATGACTTTTATTTATAATGCATATCTTATAAGCCTGCTCTAGTTTGCTTAGATGGTTACTTATAAATTAAAACAAACAAGAAGTAGCAGAAAATAAACAAATGGCCTGACAGTATGTGTAACGAAACTTTGGTGAATACTTTTTTCCCTAAAACTTATGTGCTGAGAAAGCCTTGTAACAATAACCAACCAAATAGTTTAATGATGTTTCAGTGTATTTGCTAGAAAATGTTTCACAAGTTTAATCAAGCAAATGTTTAAAAAAGTATGTTTTGAGTTTATAGAATATATTTATACTCACGAACTATAAGAATAAGAATAAGCAGAGTGGCTGGAAATTTGGATGTGCTTAATACATATTTATAAAATAAATGAAGAAATTACTAAGAAGGGTTAAATATATAAATATGAATTAAAAAGCATATATTTATATATGCATATATCATAGTGAATTTCTTTGATACATTACTATATGTAAATGTATTTACTATACATTATATCTATAGACAAGAACATATTCTATAAAAATTCCTCATTGTTGGGCTTCCCTGGTGGTGCAGTGGTTAAGAATCTGCCTGCCAATGCAGGGGACACGGGTTCGAGCCCTGGTCTGGGAAGATCCCACATGCCACGGAGCAACTAGGCCCGTGAGCCACAACTACTGAGCCTGCGCGTCTGGAGCCTGTGCTCCGCAACAAGAGAGGCCGCGATGGTGAGAGGCCCGCGCACCGCGATGAAGAGTGGTCCCCACTTGCCGCAACTAGAGAAAGCCCTCACACAGAAACGAAGACTCAACACAGTCATTCATAAATAAATAAATAAATAAATAAATAAATAAATAATAAATAAATGAAAGAACGTGAATTCCTTTAAAAAAAAATTCCTCATTGTTATAACATCTTAATAAATGGTCATTTCAAAATCAATTTATAATATGGTATAGCAAACGGATTTGGACATAGCCTCTAGTTAAAACAATGGTTTATAACTCATCTCAACCATCTACTAGCTGTATCCCCCCAGTTAAGTTACTCAGACTATCTTAAGATTCAGCTTCCTTATTTATCAGAGAGGAATAATGATATTCTCTACCTTCCTGTATTCTTGTACAGATTCACTCACAAGTCGAGTATATGAAAAACTAATATCGCATTGACGAGCACGGTGGAAGTCCACAAATGCCATAATTGTTATCACTGCGTTATTATTTAATTTAACTCTAAATTTTGTGGGGTTTTTTTTTCTTTTTTCTGAACGTGACAGAAGTACGAAGGTATCAGAAAATGATCATGGGATGAAGGGGCCAATTATGGCTGAGTGAGAGGCGAGTCAGCACCTGGCCGAGCCACACCCAAGCAGGCAGGTTTCAGGGACACCCGGGAGGGGCTTTGACGCCGTCCTGCCTCCCCTTCACCAACAGTAATAATAATACCCCTAATATGACATTATATAAGGTCATATCAATCTACTTGTTCACTGTCTCATTAAAATAAATAGCTTTAAACCCAGCAATACTTAAATGAATGGTGGTAATCATAGATAAATGTTTCAAACACTTTGAAAAAAATTGCTTATTGATTTTGTTTTAATTTGATAAGAGTTAAATATATCCTGCAACCATTTTGAAAGACTTTGCATAGATGAAAGACTTCTTAGATTTCCTTAGAGGAATACATATTAGTGAATTATTTTAGGATCAGATAGTTACAGAATTTTTTGCTTTCCCCAAAGCATAAATACATATTCTTAATATATGTTCCTTCTAAAGTTATCCATTTTCTTTTTGCTACTTTGCTAATTAGAGATTTGTAGGCTCTTATATGAAGAGCAATAAGCCTCTACTCCAATAACAGGTTAATTCTCCAAACCTAGGTGGAAAAACCTAAAATGAGGGTGTTTATGACTTTGGGTGAATTCTTAATGGATGGTAATCAGTTGCAAACTAAGTTTAATGAACTCGATTCCAAAACCCACTATTGGTTTTTATGAATGACCTGTACTTTGTTACTACTCTGAAAATCAGGGTTGGTATAAATGGTCTTTTAATATATTCTGTAATAATTTTCAGTTGGTAAAAAAGGATATAACCTGTTAAACTTCTTTTAAAAGTTGGCTTTCAAAGACTTGGTAACATAATGGTATGAGTTAATTACATGCTTGCATCTAAAACTGGACCAAGTAATGAATGTGTATTAGAAATAATGGGGCCCCCATTAACCATAATTATTTAAATATTTGTTAATATTTACTTGGAAAGAGACCAACAATGCAGAAGGGAAGGGTAGAGTAGGACCACTGGGGTCAGTATGCTCTTAATATGTTGTCCCTAGAAATTCGCCTTTGGCCCTAAACTTTCATATTCCCCCTGAACACAATAAAACCTAGCTCTTTGTTGGACACACTATTCAGAAGACTCTTCCATATGCCTCAGACAGCTAAGGAAAGCATGCGTCACCTTTTATTCATTGTACAGAGGAATTTAAGCAACAGAGTATAAGGAAGAAGAAGAAAAAAAAAAAGCTTGTAACATTGCCTGGCACAGAGCAAGCAGACCTGAGATGTCTTGAGGTAAATTCAATTTTCTACATTTTCAGTAATATTTAGAATCCCAGAGAAACAGTACCATTTGTAGGTTGGCATCCCAGGAACCTGCCTAACTAACCCACAATCTAGTCCTTCTCTACCTGGATCTTTTCACAAAGAAGCAGGAGATTAGATGTATTCTATATGCAGGTGACACTAGTTATGGCTATAAATTGGAAGTGATGGTGAAAATTCTGTTAAGTAATCTTAGCTAATTTTACAGAAAAGGTACTTTCCCCACTTTAAATTTACAAATGTTAAACAAATTGTCCAAATTCACATAGCTATTTATTAGTATAGAAATGGGATTAAAACCCAAGTATGTCTGAATCCATGGCCCACGCTCTTAAAGAGTCTACTGATGCCGAATGCTTTAAGAAATAGCAGCTATTGTCATCTAAATCTTGCCCTCAGATAAACTATTCAGAATAAATACCATTTCTCAAAATTTAGAACTGGTTTATAGCTAAAACCCCTACAGAGCAAGCTACCATATTCAGTTAACTAAATATGCACTTTTTTTCCCCAACTCAACTTCTGTTGAAAAGTTCACCAGAAATTATGTTGCTTAATGCTGGATGTTCTATGGGTATACTCCTTTTATGTGACTGAAGTATTTTCTGTAACTTGTTTTAAAATTATTTAAACACTTCAACTGTGATCTAGTACCTAGATTTGACCATTCAAACTTGAAATAATGTACATCCTATATTATTTGCTGAGGAAAACCTTGAACCTGATTACAAGTGTTCTTATATGATTATGATTTGTTATTATTAGAGTATTTATTAAATTCTTATGTGCCTGGGACTCTGCTAGATTCTGAATAGATGTGGGCAAATAAAATACTTTTATTCTCCATAGAAAGCTTATATAGGAGGCAATGATACATGAATAACACATAAAAATGAATAATAATTATAAAAAGTAATATGAAGAAAATTTTAAAATATCAGTAATTTAGAATCATAATGTAGAGGAACCAACTCATAAAGGAGGTCAGGTGACGGAAATCTGACATAGTTACATTTCGGCCACCACTGAAAGATGAGAAGAAGCTATTATATCAAGAAGCATAGGAAGAGCATCCCAGGTAGAAGTAACAGGCTTTGGAATATTCTGAAGTGGGAAAACCTTCCAGCAAATGAAAGAAGTTCAGTGTGACTATAGTAGGCTGGACAAAAAGACATATCCCAAGGCTAGATAATGGCCAGATCTGTGGGGCTTTATATTTAGATAAGAGATATAAGTGTATTCATTTAACGCATTGTTAGAACAGCTATTGAGAAACAGGCAGTCTTAGAACTGAGAGAAAATATGTAAAATTGACGTGGCCTTGCTCTTGTGGGCTTGATGCAATGGGAACGTTACATATCAACTAAGTAATCATACAGTCACTATAAAATGGCCATGTCAGAATTTCTCTGAAAGACCGATGTTTGGTGCTATAAGAGCTGGGAGAGAGATTTGCCAAGTGGGAGAGATCACAAAGGCTCCTTAGAAGAGGTGAAGCTTCAGGGCTACAGGATAAGTAGTGAACAGAAAAAGGGAATATTGTGAAACACAAGCTCTAGTATAAGTGACATGGCGAATAATATTTGGGAGAAGATGACTTCTTTTAACGTATGTGGAGAATAGTTAGAGCAGGACCAAGAACTGATGTGGGTGATCAATTATTGAACGCTTACCATAGCGCAGGTGAAAAGGAACAATGGCCATAACGAGGATGCTGGCAATGCAATAGGAAGAAGTGGATAACTCTGAGGTACACCGAGCAGGTAAAAAGCCTGACGTACTGATTCATGTGGGATGTCAACAAGAGATGACAAGCTATAAAGAAATCTCCTCATGAAAGGAATAATAAATCTGTTGCTACTGGGAATCTCAGAAGCCAAAGCCTCAAACTTGGTGGCCACGGCTCAAGCACTTAAATGCTGCTAGAGCTCTCCTCACCTAACTCTAAGACTCCCGGGCTCGGATGAATTGGTCATGGAATGAGTTAGATTGACACTAAGTTACCCGCCAACCTCAAGGAAATTTCCGTGCAAGGAGGTACACTATAAAACACCACAAAATCCCCAACACAGAGGCACATCCCTTTTAGGTATTAATTTGGTTCTGAGAGATCTTAGGCTTATCTAAAGAAATGAGATCCTCTATTTTCAAAGAATTGAGCACACCATCTTCAAGAATAACTGGATTTTATATCTAAGAACTGTGGTCCAGGAAGCTGTAGTTATTTATAAAAATGGCCAAATTTTACTCAGATAACCTAGAATTACAATGGCCATTATGGGGAGAGTTCCAACTAGACAAAATGCAGAAGCATCTAAAAGCTTTCAAAATCCCAAAATAGCTTTATTGAAAGATTCATGAACAGGTAATGAAAAATTAAAGACATAAGAGGAACCTAGAACAAGACTGTGACACTGGGCTTCCCTGGTGGCACAGTGCTTGAGAATCCGCCTGCCAATGCAGGGGACACGGGTTCGAGCCCTGGTCCTGGAAAATCCCACATGCCACGGAGCAACTACGCCCGTGTGCCACAACTACTGAGCCAGCGAGCCACAACTACTGAGCCTGCGAGCCACAACTACTGAAGCCCACGCACCTAGAGCCCGTGCTCTGCAACAGGAGAAGCCACCACAATGGGAAGCCCACGCACCGCAACAAAGAGCATCCCCAGCTCGCCGCAACTAGAGAAAGCCCGCGCACAGCAACAAAGACCCAACGTTGCCAAAAGGAAAAAGAAAAAAGACGGTGATACTGATGTGCCTCCCACCACTCCCCTTTATCCTCCTTCACCCTAGTACTCAGTCTACTAATCCTCCATCTCAATTGCTTTTCCACTCTAAATAGACCACAAGACTGTTCCACAAAAGTCCACCAAGTTAGTGGCTTTACATATGCCCCCATATCCGCCCTCATAGGAGGGCCCCCCATGGGCTACTCCCAGGCTTGACAGGACTCCAAGGGATTCTCCGGTAAAGTGCCACCAGTTATTCCCTTAAAGGGCCAAGGGAAATTAAAATTAAAATTAATGAAAAATCTTGCCAAATTCTGATAGATACTGGAGCTACACTTTCTACTTTAGGCCCCCTTTACTAAGGACCCTGCAGATGGGATCCTGGGAAAACTGGCAGAAGCCAGCCAAGAGTGAGAATTCTTACCCGAGTCAGCTCTCCTGGGTCTCTGTCTGTAGTGCTCGGTCAAAAGGGTAAAATGAAATTTCACGTCGTCCCTTTCTTTACAAATTCTGGCTCAGTAGTTATTGATCCTTTCTCTCCCAGGATAGACAGGTATTTGCTTTCTTGTTTGTTTTGTTTTGTGTCCTGAGAACTCGGCTTGGCAACCGTGAGGTCAGGGACCTCAAAATTAAAGCCGGATCGAAATGAGGGTCTCACTTCATTTGTATGTAGCTCAGGTCCTGTGACTGCCGCAGCTCTCAGAGGAATCGTCTGAGTCTTTCTTTCTTTCGGTTGTCTTTGAAAGAGGCCATGGATCTTGGCACGGTAGTATCTTTTACACCTTCTTTGAGGACGACTCCTCTTGTATCCAAGGGGTTTTTAAGTACTGCCGGGAATACTTACCGTTTGTCCCAGCTGAAACCTGACAAGATATTTAGCAGGATTTTTTTTTTTTAAGTAGCCCTGTGGTCAGAAGTTGGCCAGATTAGAAGCTGATACTCAGAGCCTGTTAGGAACTTTCTTAGGCCTTCTCCTCAAAGCTAAATAAAACTATAAACCCAGAGGTAAAGAAAAACATTCCAAAGACAAATTACCCTAAATCTAGAACGTGGGGATCTTTGGGTTTCATCTTAGTTGAAGATCTTCTCCCTGATATAAAGAAGCAATTGAAGATAATATAGTTGGATGGGTGTGTCAGTGCCTTGATAGCATTCAGGTTGCAACCCAATTCTTTGAGGAATTAAAAACAGCTGTTCTGTAAATTGAAGCCAGCTCTTAGAAGGAAAAAGTAGGGGAAAGACTATTTGGAAACCAGACAAAAAAGGTTGCTTGATCACCTAGATTGTCTTCTCTCATCATTTTTTAACAGTGGTGAGGGTAAATATTTGAAGAAAGTATCCAACGGACATCTCAAATGGCAAAATTGAGGGTGAAGTGAATTGCATACTCATTTTAACAAACAATTAAGGGCAGAAATCTACATATTTACCCCAATTTGGAAAAAGTGGACCTTAAATAACCAGCTTAACTGCTGGTACCCACTCTCCATTCCAAATTCCAGGTGATGTCCAGGGACTGTGGACTCTGGCCTTTTCCCTCTTCTTTTTGGTTTATTACTTTACCAGCCCCCTAGGTGGCAGCAATAAATAATTGCATAATTAGACCTTGGCATTGGCCTCACTTTTTCTGTTTGTTCCATAATAATTTCTGGGTTTACATATTAACACTATGGTACAGTTGGCACAGTTATTTAAGATAACTCATGAGTAAAAGTAGCACTCTTTTTTTTTTCTTGGAGATTTCTAGGGACAGATGTATGGATTGAATGATTCCTGGGATAAGTATTCCTCCAGATACTCTTAGGATCATTACTGAGTTAAGTTCACTCATCTGATGGGGCCTAAACTCAGCCATGTTCATGCAGCCTCTTCCCCTCATGACCAAGTAACTGCTTTGCTGTGATTAGTCATCACTGGAGAACACAGAAGTCTATAAAATTTCTTACTCCAAAATACCTTCATTCACAGTGGAGAGTGAGAGTTTTATCAGTTTCCGGTTCCACTCAAATGCAAGTCTTGGAGTTTTCCCTTTCTAATTACCGCTGACCTGCAGGTGTCAAAAAACACCCAAAACACAAAAATGCCACCCTCTGACCAACCCCTCTCCTCCACCCCCAGGAATCCACTCTCAGAGAATATCAAAGGTGAGTTATAAAAGCGGTTAAGAGAGGTCCACCATCTCTTAGTTACAAATACAGTTGAAACAGCTTTTTGGAGAAATTCTTATAGTCTCTGCAATGATATTGACTTTTCTTTCTGGCAGCAACGTGATGCTGGTCCCAGCTGGTGCTTGGGTCTATAGTGACAACTCATTTACCTTCTAAGTGGTTCTACCAGGGCTTCTCTTTCCCTGCTGACCAGCCTCCCTCACCTCCCACCTTCTTCAAGTTCAAGTATTATCTCCACCCTGCTCCCCTCTCTAACCTCAGTGGTCGTGGCACAAAGGATCATTTGACTTCTATTCTTTTTAGTTATGCAATAATCTACTACTTAGGGCTTCCTTTTGGATTTTACAAATTCAATTTGGAAGACATTTAAAACAAAAAAGGAACACCAGCTATTCTTTTCTCTATGCTTTCTCCAAAAGAAAACTGGTTCTCCTCAATACAGTGAGATGTATCAAACTGGCTAGGAAAAAAACCGGGTACTAATAAGAGTAATAGGGATGGTCACAAATGTTACCATTTAGACTTATTGCTGCATAAAATATTATTCATTCACCAATTACTCTAGCTCTCAGTATGAGGACACATGGGACACGTACTGCTTGGACCTAACACCCAGGGTCAGGAACTTAATGCTACTTTTGAGTTTTTAATGCACTGAAGCAACACCATTAGGCTATCAGAAACATCAGGGTAAAATGTGTGGCCCATCCGTAGCAGTAGGAAGGCAGAAATGACATTCCCAAGAGGAATGTTTAATATACGCTATAAAATAAGAGCCCCAGAGGGGGTGAGTGGCTCCACTGGTTGATCTGAGGCTCACTTTACAATATGAAGTGACTTTATATTGTTCTGTTCTAGCTCCTAGTCTCCATATCCAGAGGAAGTAAACAATTCCACTCAAGAGCCAAATATAATATCTTCATATAATTACATTAATGGCTGTCTGATGATTCATTCTGCAAACATACCAAGAATTAACAACTGCTTTTGAACTTTCAACCTGATTCCATGTTGTAATTCTTAATTACGTAGACATCTTTTAAGCTTTATTCTGAAACAATGTTTATATTCATATAATAGCCATATATCATAACACAATAACATAATATAATATAATGTTCATTTACATTCTTATTATTTTCTTAAAATATAAGAATATTATAAATCCTAACCCCTCTTTAAACAGAATGAACTGTATTTTTATTTAAAGGTAGAAATATCTGGTATTTCAATGAGGGCTTAGTAGACTCAAGAGGATTTTTAGTTGCTGCCCATCATCTAATTTGAGGTTTCTAATCTTTGAATCTCACAGTTAACTTCTAGAAAACAAAATTACTTTTGAATAGGTTTTAAATTTCAAAGACTTCAAGAAAATAGGAGCCCAATAAAGATCTACCAGTGGGTCAAAAGGAAGCTTATCATGATTAAAATATCATTTTAAGTTACCGTAGGAGAGATTAAACCACACTTATGATTATAGTATTAGAACCTTTTAAAGATAATGAAAAAGAAAAAAAACCTTTTAAAAAAAGTTTAATATATTATTAGAAGTGGAATTATTTCATATGAATGAAACATTTAAATGCTCTTACTAAATAACATTTTATAAACCAAAGAAGTAAATGATCAGCAGAAGAGTATCAGAATACAGTTGCATTAACAATAACAATAAAACTGAAATAATAAAGTAAAATACAATATAGCAAAGTAATTTCTTTACATCTGCTATATTAACAGTTAATACCTATTATCTATGGTGTGATCTGCTAATTATTCTATAGTTTATTCTTTTCTTAACTGAGCTGTGTTGTGGAATCCAAAGGAAACAAAAGCCAATTATATTTCTCTCAGAAAGTTTCAAAGTTCTAAACAAGTTTCTTCTACTTGGCTTCTACGTGAACCTAAGAATCCAACAAGGCGACCTGAACAGAAGAAAGATGAGTCAAATTCTCAGTCATTTTCCTGCGGAGTCAGAACAACAAGCAATGTAGAACAAAAATAATCAGAATTAGATGACCTGATTTTATATCTGTAATTTATTTACCCATAAACAATATGTAACTGAATGCTAGTCATCTTTTTTTCAGTCTCCCTCACCTATTTCCTTCCTCCTCCAAAGCCCTCCCCTCTGGCAACCACCTATTGGTTCTCTGTATCTATGACTTTGTTTCTGTTTTGTTATGTTTGTTCATTTGTTTTGGTTTTTAGATTCCACACATAAGTGAAACCGTACAGTAGTTATCTTTCTCTGAGTGACTTATTTCACTAAGCATGATACCCTCCAGGTCCATCCATGTTGTTACAAATGGCAGAATTTCATTACTTTTTATGACTGAGTACTATTCCATTATATATATATATATATATATATATATATATGTATGTATGTATACCACATCTTCTTTATCCATGCGATCACTATGCTTACTTCTGCTATAGACAGAATGAGCAAGTAGGTGCGTAAGTGGAGTAAATGTTCTGTAACATAGATGACAGGTGTCAGACTGCAAAGTTCTGATTTTAAGAGAAAAAGACCCTTGGTATAGCCAGTCCTCATTATTCATGGATTCCATATTTGTGAAATTCACTTACTCTCTAAAATTTGCCTGTGTTCCCCAAATCAGTATTTTGGGCACTTTCATAGTCATTTGTGGGTCTGTACAGAGTGGAAAAAAAATTGAGTCATTCAGCATGCATTCTGCCAGCTGAGATCAAACCAGGTGAAGCTTTGCATTCTTGTTTCAGCTTTCCTACTGGAAACAAGTAATCTTTTCATGGTCTTTTGAGTGCTACGTTTTTCATATTCATGTGCTTTTTATTGATGATTTCACTCTTTAAAAAGGCCCCCAAGCATCATGCTGAAGTGCTGTCTAGTGTTCCTGAGCACAAGACAGCCCTGACGTGCCTTATAGAGATAATACATTCATTAGATAAGCGTTGTTTGGGAATGAATCATAGGGCTGTTTGCCATGAGTTTAATATTAATGAATTAACAGTAATATTAAATTAGGTGTCTTTAAACTTGAACACAAATAAAACAATGCTATATATTGATCAGTTGATGGAAAATGTAGCGACCAGAAGCTTATAGGAACCTAACCCTGTATTTCCCCTGAAAGCAGTGGTTCAGTATTTACTGATTCAGTGTTTGCAGCAACTTTATAGAACATAATTTCCATGAATAACAAGTATCAACTGCACATGGGTGTATTAGTTTGCTAGGGATGCCATAACAAAGTGACACAGATTGGGTGGCTTAAAAACAGAAATTAATTTTTTCACAATCAGAAAGTCCAAGATCAAGATGTCAGCAGGTTTGGTTTCTCCTGAGACCCATCTGCTTGGCTTACAGATGGCTGCCCTCTTGTGTCCTCACACGGGCTTGCGTCTGTGTGTATCATCTTTGGTGTCTCTTTGTGTGTCCAAATTTCCTCTTCCTATAAGGACACCAGTAGACTAGATGAGGATCCTCCCTAATGGCGTCATTTTAGTTTAATCACTTCTTTTAAAGGCCCTTTCTCCAAATACAGTCACATTCTAAGGTATTGGGGGTTAGGGCTTCAATATATGGATATTAGAGGGGACACAATTTAACCCATAACATTGGGTATCCAGCATAAGGTAATTATACACATAGTTTTCTTTTCTCTTTTTTTTCTGTTTGAGAAAGTTCTGGTGATATTTTCTTACAGATATATTATTATTTCAAAGGAATTATTTTATTAAAAATTCTAATTCTTGACTGCATGTCTATAAGTGTCTGAATTCCCACATCCTGAGAATAGAGCTCTAGGATAAGAATTCTCATATTTATTTATGTTTTATGAACAAAATTGAAATTAGAATATTTAAACTATAGTTTTGTTTCTAAGTCTTTTGCATAATTTCTGCTTTAGTAAACTTTTATATATTCAAGACCAGGGTATGGGCATTAAAGGCAGTGTTCCAAAAAATAACATTGTTATTTTTTGATAACAAGTCTTTGATCCTTGATTTCTTCCTTCAAATTTCTAGGCTCTCAGCCCACATAACTCTTTAGTAAACTGGCTCACAGATCTTAAATTAGCTTATACGTTCTCTTGCAGGCATTTCGGCTTTCAAAATATATTACAAATCCCGACCCAACCTCTTGAGCTTAACTTCAGCTCAACGTGGTATTCTTCAAAGAGTAGTTGAGTTTGACATCATTTCCTTCTCAATATTGTGGCCAATTACTATTATAATTTTTAAGTTAATGGTTGGAATCTTGAACAGAGTGGACTTCATTTTTTTCTCAGAACCCCTAGGGTTACAATTATATTTGACTTGTATTTATAGGTTTTAAAATTGTGCCATATCTCAAGAAAGTCAGGTTAAAATTTCTCAAATTTTTAGAAGAGCGGAAGTTATACCATAGAATATTGAGCCATAGAAAGTCTTTCTCTACTAAGCTTATTCCCTGGATGATGCTCAAATACTTTGATTTTTTATTGTTAAGAACCAAGTTCATGTTCCCTATGGTGTGCCAAAAGGATTTGCTATTTTAATCTTTGCGTCAAATCTCAATCTATGTCAACTTGATTCTGTAATTTTATCTTGGGACATAACGTACAAATAGGATGAGCAACTATTATATGCCAGATATTCATTCCAAAGGAGCTCCTGGTCCATTCTGGTATTTTTTAACATGCTAGGTGTCCTATTGTGGGAATATAAAAGCCCTCACCAGGACATTTACTGTATTTGTACTCACTGAGAAAAGAGACAATGCCATTGATTAAATTTTCTCCTATTTAAAAAAAAAAACAAAACACATTTCATTGTCTTTGCATATTTGATAACAACCTAAGACATTCTCTGGTAAACATTTAATATGTTTTACCTTTTAATGCTTTTTAAATTGTCTTTTAAAATTAATATTTTTAGACCATCTTATAGTGATTTAGCTTGATTGTCTTTCTTTCTTTGTTGTATAATAATTCCACTTATTCTATTCACTTTGGTTAAGTGTTATCTAACTTTCCATTATCTTAAATTTGTAATCAAGGAGATAAACTATGTATTTAATATAATATAATAAAATCATTTGGTTTGGAAATGGGAAATGACTCCTTGTTCACTCTAAAACCTTTTAAAAATATATTAAATGCCAATGAGTCAGATGCACACAACTCTTTGTAAATTTTAAATCATTTACATATATTTGTCCTTATGATATTGTGCCAAACTCACAATTTTCTTACACATAAGAAAGTAAAAAGTGTTATTGCATAATGAGCAAATATTAATTGATGCTTAGAAAAGCTTCTGCTGTAGTATTCCTGCTTTATATTCCAAGTCCTTAATCTTTTCCTTTTCTTTTTTAACATTTATAACAAATATTTAACACTCTAAGGTTAAAAAAATTAATCTAATTGGTAATACTATAACCACATATATTGATGTAAATAGGCAAAGAGGTTTCACATGTATCAGTGAATTAACCCTCGAAATCCAGTGAAATCTATTCAATAAATCATAAAGTGGCTGAGAAAAGTTAGACTTTACTCCAAATCACATAATTTACTGTGTGGCATGGGAATTTTTACTGGAGTTTTCAGAGTAACAAGGAGATAGAGATATCTCACCAGTGTTTTATTTACATTTTAATCACCCCTTAGCCCAGTACAACCAATTGAGCAGGGTACAGATTTACTCTTTTTTTTGATTCATCTCCTAGCAAGCAGGACATAAGTGCATTGCATAGCCTAGATTTTCTCAACGCCAGGACCAGTTGTTTTCATATAGTCCTGGTATCAGTTCACCAGCCAGATAACGCACTGTTCTCTAATTCAAATTCTAGTACCCCAAACATTCTATATACGGTTAGGAAAGTCCTTTCAGGGATCTGGGCATATGCATTAACGCTGTTTCACAAGACTCTTGCAAAGACCTGGACTTTTGCTGTTAAAAATAGGCAGTATCGGGCTTCCCTGGTGGCGCAGTGGTTGAGAGTCTGCCTGCCAATGCAGGGGACACGGGTTCGAGCCCTGGTCTGGGAGGATCCCACATGCCATGGAGCAACTGGGCCCGTGGGCCACAACTACTGAGCCTGCGCGTCTGAAGCCTGTGCTCCGCAACAAGAGAGGCCACGATAGTGAGAGGCCCGCGCACCGCGATGAGGAGTGGCCCCCGTTTGCCGCAACTGGAGAGAGCCCTTGCACAGAAACGAAGACCCAACACAGTCAAAAAATAATAATAAATAAATAAATAAAATAAACTGAAAAAAAAAAAATAGGCAGTATCGGCAGTAATTTAAGGGGGTTTTTGTTGACTTTTTTATGTTATTTTTTTAAATCAATTTAACCTATCTTTCTCCATTTAACAATTAGTGCGAACTATTGTTTTACTAAACTAATCAATGAGAAACTGTTTCCATTGAGGCAAACTACCTCTTTACAGTAGATTTTATCCCTGATATAAAAGTCAATATTTTACATATTTCTTTTTAATCTCATCAACAGTCCCTAATATATTATCCTAACTTAATCTTGTACAAAAAAGTATATTATATGAATCAACTAAGAAATCTGGATGTATCCCCCTGTTATTCTGATATTGATATATAAAACACTAGTGTAATCAAACTGAGTCTATAAAATGTTTCAGCTTAATCTTATAATTGTTTACCGGACCCTTATTATAGCTCATGATAACTAGAATGTCATTCACTAGCTAGCAGCTAACATAGGGGAAAATCCACCAAAATAAAGATTTCAGAATTTTGTTAGATATGGTATTTGTCTTGTTAAATAACAATATCAATCATATAAAGGTATGAATTAAATGTTTCTAATGATTATAAATAGACTCTCATACATAATCAATGGTTAAGTAATAACCTGGCTTCAATTTATACAATTTACTTTATAAGGAAGCTTACATAGTTTCCTTCACATTGTTGTAAAAATATAGTTTACCTGAGATCCATGTTTACATATTTAGTACTTAATTATGTCAAGGAATGTATTTTTAGATGATATAATAAAATGGAGCAAATATTTTCAGATGAAAATAAAAAGTGACATTGGGTCCTCTCTACACCCTGCCAGTGATTCAGATACCCATGGATCCAATTATTTAAGCTGCCCTGAGGAAAAGGAAGCCTTTGAATAACTCAGAGTGATTTCTTTGCTTTAGAAATCACTCCTTCACTCTTCTAAATACTACTTAAAACATTCTATGTCTTTAACCTTTAAAACCTTATAAAGCCGAATTATCTCACATCTAAGATTCTTTGATTTTATAAATTCTCAGGAAAGATGTGTCAATGCCCAGTACTACAAAAAAAAATTGGCATTTATTTAGAAGGTTAAATGACTTTTTCTCTTAGAGCTTAGAGGTGCAGTATTTTAACACTTATGGTCTTTACAAAATAAGATATTCAAGTGACTGTAATGATCCCATGACATTCTGTGTAAAAGGAGATTGGAGCACACTTCAATTTCACTATATTTGACCTATTTTTATTTAAATATGCTATTATTTTTGCTATTAAAAATGTTTGCTCAAGATCCATATATTGGCTTTGTCAAAAAATTATTTATTTATTTGACTTTAGATAAAATAATTCTAATGTTTATATACAATCTGTAATGCAGTTTTCCCTCATGTAAAATGAGACTAATAGCAGTCTCATAACATAACATAACTTAACTCATGGTATTGTGGAACTTCAATGGATTACTAAAATTAAAGCACTTAAAACAGTGCCTAGCACACAGTAAGAACTATGTAGGGTTAACTTTTATCATCATCATCACTGTCATTTTCATTAACATTGTTATGATTTTCTTTCATTTTTGAAAATACTCCCACAAAATGAAAATGGTGCAATAGAGTGTTCATCTAATTTCATGGTTATGGTATCCAAACCGTATCTGCCCCTTTTTCCTCCCACCCCTTCCTCTCTTTCATGCATCTCTGTCCTATTTGTCATAGTCTAACGAGGTTAAAAAAGTAGGAAAAATATTTCAGATAAACTACAAGATTCCCGTTTATGTGTGTTCATTCTATTTATCTTTTCCCTCTGAACTCCCTTTGCTTTTTACTTATGTCTGAAAGGTATCTGTTATGTCTGGATTTTAAGAGAATCCCATCTATCACAGTTCCCTAGGTGGACTCTCCAGTGTCTATCCTTAACAGATATATTTGGAGAATGGCTTTGATGAGATCAATACCTCCTCCCTTTTGATAATCACAAATTCCACAAGTCTGAAGATGCATGGGGATGAGTATATACTGAATTGTCAAATATACCAACACGTCTATCAAATTTATAGTGACCTTTCTTTGTAAGATTTACCAATGAGATTTTTTTTCTTGCTTTTGATAAGCTTCCTGTTCCATTGCTCCCATTTATTGTTCTAAATTATGCTATATATAGTTTTTATCACTCATTTGACTGTTTATTCACTCATTCATTTATTCACTTATTCATTTATTGAATAAATATTAGTTAAGTCCTGGCACTGGGAAGAGAGTGATATGCAAGATAATACATAGTGTTTGAGCTCATGATTCACCTCATGTGAAAAAAATAAAATAAAATGAAGACAGAAAAAATTGTAAAACTAGAAAATAAGTAAGCACCATAAAATAGCAATGTCTTATGAGATTATATAATGGGAAAGTCTAATTTGGTAGGAAAGCAGAGAATGCTTCTCTGTGGACACGATAGTTAAGCTGGAACCACAATATTGAGTAGAAGTTAGCCCAACAGAGAATGATGGAACAATAATCCTTGACTAAGGAATAGAATGTGTGAAAGGTTTCCAAGTCATGAAGTTCCAATTGTTTTCGGTAAATGGAAAGCTAGTGTGTGATGAAAACGAACAAAATGGAGAAGGTTGGTTTTGATAAAATTGGAGAAGTCAGCCACGGTCAGCTCCAAACCTGATAGCATATGACCTTGATTCTTCTTTCATGATGCAAATGTCAACAACAAATTGACACTTGCCACTGGCACTTGCCAACTACCTCTACAAGGATTAAATCATGTGCTCTGCAGCTGCTGACTTTCAACGTCCCCTGAAAGGAGTTCAGGGTGGAGAGCAGAAATGAGGCCCCCTGTGATCTGGGGAAAACTGGCAGAACAGGCCTTCAGAGAGTTAGACACTTTCAGGAGCTTATTTTATGAGCCCAATTCTTGTATCTTCTCATATCTAGAAAAGCACTAAAATCCATGGTGACGACTGCTCCTCAAGATTAGCAGAAAAATTCTGCAAAAAAAAATATGTGCTCGAATGTATGTACTCCCTGTGCACCAAAACACATATACACTGACCTTCCCCCCACCTCTTTGGAGCAGTTTCTCAGAGCTATCTGAAATGCTGTCTCCTGGGCTATGGTCCTCATTTTGCCCCAAATAAAACTTAACTCGCAACTCTCACATTGTGCCTTTTTAAAAGTCGACACAAAAAAAAGCTGTCAGGTGTGAAACCCCTCAACTTTCTACAACATATAAATTCAAACATATCATTATTATTTACTTCTGGTCTCAAAGGACAAAGCACCTCTCTCTGTTCAAGACTAAGTCATTGTCTGGGACTGGCTTAATCATTTCCCTTAGCTCATTTTTATTTCCTCAAGTCTTTCTTTTTAACATGCTTCTTTATCTAAATATTTTGATCTCAAAAAAAAAAAAAAAAAAAGAGACAGAGAGAGAAAAGTTTGTAGAGGACCACTGGCTTTGAAACAATTTGCATTTGTGACATCATGAATGCCAGAATACCTGGCTAACACTTTCAAGATATTAAGAGATTCAAAGCAGCACTAAACTAATTAACCAAAATTACAAGCACTGATGTACTGGAGTTGGCTCTTGCAAAAGCCAGTTGTGTCCATCTCTTCCCAACTTTGCCTTCAGTGATGTCATGTTGATGGCTTGAAATAGACATCGGTGGAAGTATTTACTGCGTTGACAAAACAGAAAGTACAAAATTCATTGGTTCCACCTCAACACTGCTCTTCTCCAAAGAGAGAGCAGCTGTTAAACAGTTACTAGGACAACACCGATTATAATAGAACACTTCCTTAACATTACAACAGCTCACAGTGTCAAGGGAAGCATCGCAGGTACTAATATGCCTTATTCAATTAGCTTTGTACTTGAATCATGCTTTCTTATATATTAGTGACATGAAATTTATTTAAATTTTGCTCCATATGTCAATATCCCTCTTCTGAGATGTAGCTGGTTGTACCCCACTGTATGCTTTATGATGTGATACCCGATTTCAGTGTTCTGTTTGATAGACATTGCTATAACAACACTTGTTTATCTATATGAATGTTACATATATAGAGACTCACACTTGAAGAAGCCTGTTACGGAAAAAAATATGGGTACAAAAAAACTAATTGAGAAAACATAGGCCTTGGTTTTTACCCTCATTTGTCTACCATGCTAATATTCTCCTCCTTTATCCGTTAAACTTCTTGAATACTTCATCTATAGTCACTATATCACTATATGCTTACAAGTATTTATTTCTTAATGCACCATTATTAGGCTTTTGCCTACTTTTGTAACTTGCATTAACTCTGAAATTTTGATTTCAAAACATAGCTCTGTTATCTCTGGTTCCTATTCTTTCAAGTGACCCATTAAAGTATTCCCAATGCCAACTCAGGGAGATCTTGAAACCACTGACCCACCAATAGTATAATAATTCATAAGATGCTTTGGTTTCACTTAATGCTTCTTTTACCTCAATATCTCCTACTCTTTGCAAAACACACCGACATATACACAAACATACGTGATCCATCAAAACCAAACCAAACCAAACAAAAACACATCAATTCTAGCTCCAAAATACCTCCAGTGGCAGAAATGATGCTGTTTTCTCCAAACTTTTCCATTCTTCTCTGAATACACAAGAAGCCTATGTTTCTTAGACACTCACCCCATTATACTCATATGCGATCATAAGCCTGAATTCTGCCCAATAAAACACAGGTGAAAGTGATGACACCTTTTCCAGGTGTGACTTCTACAGTGCCTCAAACTTTAGCTTCAATATATGGCAGAATAGAAACACTTTGAGTTATTAGAGTCCCCAAATGGAAACTTCCTAGAATTTTTAGTTATAATTTATACAAGCCCCCCAGGATCTCTATCCAAACAGGCATACTCGTTGATGAACGAGAAATAAACCTTTACTGTACTGAGACACTACAGCAGCTGTAGTGCTGTTTATTACAGCAGCTAGTGTTTAATATAGAAGTTAGTCCCTTGAAAATGTACTTTACTGTACTTACTTTAGTACAGTAAATGTAACAAAACTGCCTTATATGACATTGGCTTTGCTGTATGGTGGCTGGCAAGGAGGACACTAACACCAAAGCCTGAAAAGAGGATAATGGTCAACAGCAGAATGTTTTATAAAACTGTCACCTCTGGACATATGCATACTGGCTAACATCATTAGAGTAGAGGTAGGAAGACCTTAAAAGTATGTCTATTGATTGGTCTTATTGGCTCTATTTTAACAGAAAGAGATGAGCTCAGAGAAGAATTGGCCAATTTGCAGGCAGAAATGTAAATGAATTGTAAGTGGATCCAGAAATTCAGAGCCTTGCAGGGTTAGAAAAGGTGACAGGTGATAACTTCTAAAAAATAGGAGTTGTAACTTAAAGGGGGATTTAGTGACTAGGGCCCAGGAAAACATTTCAGTAAAATAAAGCAACTCAGGCAAAAAGGTCAGGTTCAGAATAAGGTCTTTCTCCCTATTCCTCCATATAATCTCAGAATAGTCACGATTAACTTGAGAGAGAACTATGAGAAGTAAAATAAAGCAGGCTTGAGAAAAATGTCTGGGAATGAACCTTATGACGACTATTAGCACATAGAACAAACTGAAATGGAATAAATCAGTTGCCTACTCTGTTTCTGAAGAAATTATATTTACAAAGAAGCCGTGGTCCTGAACTCAAAAAACTTTTGACTATTCAAGGCTAAAAACAATCTTCGTTACTTACCCTTCTGCCTTGTCCAAGCAGGAACTGGGTTCTGAAAGCTATAAAGCTGCTAAGAGAGCATATCCTCCAACACCCATTTTAGGTGTGGCCACAAAAGATATTTAGTAGGAATGAAAGAAATTCTCAGAAGGTAGAGAAAAAGGCTACTGAGAAAGTGATCAAAGGAGTTTGCGCCAAATATGGAGATTCAGGACATATTCAGGGACTCCTCCTGCATCCACTAATTAAAGGAGGTCTCTCAGGGGACACCCATGTAGAAGCATTGCCTAGAACATTGACTTAGGACTTTTTTCTGAAAAAATAGGCCTTGGTTGTATTAGCCACGGATATTTTCTTTCGTTAACAGTTGTATGGTGGATGATGGGATGTACTATCCTGATCCCTTCTTCTGAACCCTATTGAGTCACTGGTTCCCCCAACTTCTATTTGCAGTATTTGCTGCTGACAGCCACAGATGCATCTCTTTCTGTGAACTGACCTCTACCCAAGGCAGCTGCATCACACAAGGCTAAGCCGTGTCCATAAAGCAGCCTGTATCAAATGACTGGTCAAACAGAGGTACATGTGCCATTCCATTGTCTCCATTTGGACAACTGCAAAGGATTATCCAGCTCCAGAACACCCATGAAGTTTGCTGAGGTCTCTGTGGCAACTGCATTAAAGTTCAGCTTCTCTCTCTGCCCAATCCTAATTCCTTTACTTCCTCAGAGTTGTTTTTCCCAAGTGAACTTTAAAAAAATTGCCTGAATACACATCTTTATATCAGAGTCACCTTCTAGGGAACCCAGCCTAAGACAACAGCTCATGATTTTCATCCTAACTTACTGCCAGTTCCTTGTTTATTACATATCTCAGATTTACCATCTGTTTGCCATGTTCATCTAATCTCCTAATCTAAGCTACCATCCTCTTAGAGTACTGCGTAGCCTTTTGACTGGTCTTCTTTTGTTCACTCTTGTTCCTTTTCAAACATTTCTTCCTTCAGAAGGAAAGTGATAATTTAGTGTAAGTTGTATCATGTGATGGCCTCCACTTAAAACGCATCAAAATTTTGCATTTCACTTGGAAGAAGTTTCACTCTTTTTCATGGCCTGAGAAACTTGGCTCCATATGGCCCAAGCCTATCTCCTTCATCTTATCTTTTCTACTCTCTGTCTTTTTCATCATGCTCCAACCACAGAATACTGTGAAGTATCAGTTGTTTACACCTGGGATCACGGGACTGACTGGGAGCTGTAGTTTGTATCAACATCACAAGAAAGGATCTTACTGCATATCACTAGCCAGGAAAAGATCAAGATTCAAAATTCGAAGTAGGTTTCTACTGAATGAGTATCAATTTCACACCATCATAAAGTCAAAATACGGGAAGTCAAACCATCGTAAATTGGGTACCTTCTGTAGTTTCTTTTTTATTTAATTAACTAATTAATTAATTAATTAATTAATGGCTGTGTTGGGTCATTGCTGCTGCACGTGAGCTTTCTCTAGGTGTGGCAAGCAGGGACTACTCTTCGTTGCGGTGCACAGCCTTCTGATTGCAGTGGCTTCTCTTGTTGTGGAGCACGGGCTCTAGGCACGCGGTCTTCAGTACTTGTGGCATGCAGGCTCAGTAGTTGTGGCTCTCGGGCTCTAGAGCGTAGGCTCAGTAGTTGTGGTGCACAGGCTTAGTTGCTCCGTGGCATGTGGGATCTTCCCAGACCAGGGATCAAACTCGTGTCCCTTGCATTGGCAGGCAGATTCTTAACCACTGTGCCACCAGGAAGTCCCTGTAGTTTCTAAATGTAACCACACATGGAACTTGTATTAAGTATTTGGATAGGGGTAGTAATAAAAAAATGGACTTCTTACAACTGAGAGCATGGCACTTCAGGACATGATGATTTCATTAATAACATAGTAAAATTGCATAAAGAATAAGGTCTAGATGATCAGACACATAGTAGATGCTCAGTAAATCATTGTTGAAAGAAAGATTCATTAATTGATCCATGAGCCATTGCTCACTCTGAATCATTTTCTAATTTCACCCAGAGAGTAGAGAAATCAAATTGAGGAAAAGAAATAATAAATGGTCAAAACAAATGAAAGAAAATTGCTAGAGAAGTCAAAAATTTTAAATCCAGACAATTTCAGGTGGGTTTCGAATAATTTGATGAGTGGCAGCAAAGCTCAGAGTCACCCAATGGTGTTTTAATTTGCTTATAAAATTAGAAATGAAGGTGATATCAGAATGTATTTGTCAGCTAATGGCATCTTCCACTCCAATTATTTTTAGTTTTGGACATTGCTTGCTTTTATATTGTATATACGTGATTTTATCTACTCAGGTAAATGAGAGTTAATAACAAGAGCATGAATTTGGCCCCAGTAGATAATTAGTATAATCTGTTAGGTATGAAATATGGGTTGGCAGGATTAGGAGTTTAAAAGTGCCCATGGTGGGCTAGTGTGCCACAGCTAGCCGGGAGTGAGTCCGGGAAAAAATCTGGACCTGCCTAAGAGGCAACAGACCATTGTTTCGGGTGTGCGAGGAGAGGGGATTCAGAGAACCGCCTAAACGAGCTCCAGAGACAGGCACAAGCAGCGGCTATCAGCACGGAACCAGAGACACGCATGAAATGCTAAGGCTGCTGCTGCAGCCACCAAGAAGCCTTTGTGCAAGCACAGGTCACGATCCACACTTCCCCTCCCAGAGCCTGTGCAGCTCGCCACTGTCAGGGTCCTGTGATCCAGGGACAACTTCCCTGGGAGAAGACACAGCGTGCCTCAGGCTGGTGCAAGGTCACACCGGCCTCTGCCACCACAGGCTCACCTCACATTCTTTACCCCTCTCGCCCCCTGGCCTGAGTGAGCCAGAGCCCCATATCAGCCACTATTTTAACCCTGTCCTGTCTCAGCGAAAAACAGACGCCCTCAGGAGACCTACACACAGAGGTGGGGCCGGATCCAAAACTGAAGCCCAGGAGCTGTGGGAACAAAGAAGAGAAGGGGAAATCTCTCCCAGCAGCCTCAGGAGCAGTGGATTAAATCTCCACAATCAACTTGATGTACCCTGCATCTGTGGAATACCTGAATAGACAATGAATCTTCCCAAAATTGAGGCAGTGGGCTTTGGGAGCAACTGTAGACTTGGGGTTTGCTTTCTGCATCTAATTTGTTTCTGGTTTTATGTTTACCCTAGTTTAGTATTTAGAGTTTATTATCACTGGTGGATTTGTTTATTGATTTGCTTGCTCTCTTCCTCCTTTATTTTTATATAAAGATATATATTTTTTTGCTTTTTCTCTTTTTGTGAGTGTGTATGTGTATGTTTCTTTGTGTGACTTTGTATGTATAGCTTGGCTTTTACCATTTGTCCTAGGGTTCTGTCTGTCTGTTTTTTTTTTTTTAGTATAGTTTTTTGCACTTGTTATCATTGGTGGATTTGTTTTTTAGTTTGGTTGCTCTCTTCTTTCTTTCTTTCTTTTTTTTATTACTTTTTAATTTTTTTCATTTTCAATAATTATTTTTATTTTCTATTTTAATAACTTTTTAATTTAATTTAATTTAATTTAATTTTTTTCTTTCTTTCTTTCTTTTTTTCTCCCTTTTCTTCTAAGCCATGTGGCTGACAGGGATTTGGTGCTCCAGCCAGGTGTCAGGCCTGTGCCTCTGAGTTGGGAGAGCCGAGTTCAGGATATTAGTCCACCACAGACCTCCTGGCTCCACGTAATATCAAAAGGCGAAAGTTCTCCTGGAGATTTCCATCTCAATGCTAAGACCCAGCTCCACTCAACGACCAGCAAGCTACAGTGCTGGACACCCCATGCCAAACAACTAGCAAGACAGGAACACAACCCCACCCATTAGCAGAGAGGCTGCCTAAAATCATAGTAAGTTCATGGACACCCCAAAACACACCACTGGACGCAGTCCTACCCACCAGAAAGACAAGATCCAGCCTCACTCAGCAGAACACAGGAACCAGTCCCCTCCACCAGGAAGCCTACACAACCCACTGAACTAACCTTACCCACTAGGGGCAGACACCAAAAACAATGGTAACTACAAACCTGCAGCCTGAGAAACAGACACACCAAACACAGTAAATTAATCAAACTGAGAAGACAGAGAAATACACAGAAGATGAAGGAGCAAGGTAAAAACCCACCAGACCAAACAAATGAAGAGGAAATAGGCAGTCTACCTGAAAAAGAATTCAGAGTAATGAGAGTAAAGATGATCCAAAATCTTGGAAATAGAATGGAGAAAATATAAGGAACATTTAACAAGGACCTAGAAGAACTAAAGAGCAAACAAACAATGATGAACAACACAGTAAATGAAATTTAAAATTCTCTAGAAGGAATCAATAGCAGAATAACTGAGGCAGAAGAAGCGATAAGTGAACTGAAAGACAAAATAGTGGAAATAACTACTGCAGACTAGACAAAAGAAAAAAGAATGAAAAGAATTGAGAACAGTTTCAGAGACATATATGACAACATTAAACTCACCAACATTCGAATTATAGGGGTCCCAGAAGAAGAAGAGAAAAAGAAAGGGACTGAGAAAATATTTGAAGAGATTATAGTTGAAAATTTCCCTAATATGGGAAAGGAAATAGTTAATCAAGTCTAGGAAGTGCAGAGAGTCCCATAAAGGGAAATCCAAGGAGAAACATGCCAAGACACATATTAATCAAACTATCAAAAATTAAATACAAAGAAAAATATTAAAAGCAGCAAGGGAAAAGCAACAAATAACATACAAGGAAATCCCCAAAGGTTAACAGCTGATCTTTCAGCAGAAACTCTGCAAGCTAGAAGGGAGTGGCAGGACATATTTAAAGTGATGAAAGGAATAACTTACAACCAAGGTTACTCTACCCAGCAAGGATCTCATTCAGATTTGACAGAGAAATTACAAACTTTACAGACAAGTAAAAACTAAGAGAATTCAGTGCCACCAAACCAGCTTTACAACAAATGCTAAAGGAACTTCCCTAGGCAGGAAACACAGGAGAAGGAAAAGTCCTACAATAACAAACTCAAAACAATTAATAAAATGGTAATAAGAACATACATATTGGTAATTACCTTAAATGTAAATGAATTAAATGCTCCAACCAAAAGACATAGACTGGCTGAATGGATACGAAAACAAGAACAGTATATATGCTGTCTACAAGAGACCCACTTCAGACCTAGGGACACATACAGACTGAAAATGAGGGGATGGAAAAAGATATCCATGCAAATGGAAATCAGAAGAAAGCTGGAGTAGCAATTCTCATACCAGACAAAATAAATTTAAAATAAAGACTATTACAAGAGACATGGAAGGACACTACATAATGATCAAGGGATCAATCCAAGAAGAAGAAATAACAATTGTAAATATTTATGCACCTAACATAGGAGCACCTTGATACATAAGGCAAATGCTAACAGCCATAAAAGGGGAAATTGACAGTAACACAATCATAGTAGGGAACTTGAACAACCCACTTTCACCAATGGACAGATCATCCAAAATGAAAATAAATAAGGAAACACAAGCTTTAAATGTTACATTAAACAAGATGGACTTGATTGATATTTATAGGACATTGCACCCAAAAACAATGGAATACACTTTCTTCTCAAGTGCTCATGAAACATTTTCCAGGATAGATCATATCTTGGGTCACAAACCAAGCCTTGGTAAATTTAAGAAAATTGAAATCACATCAAGTAGCTTTTCCGATCACAACGCTATGAGACTAGATATCAATTACAGGAAAAAATCTGTAAAAAATATAAACACACGGAGGCTACACAATACACTACTTAATAACCAAGAGATCACTGAAGAAATCAAAGAGGAAATCAAAAAATACCTAGAAAACAATGACAATGAAAACACGACAACCCAAAACCTATGGGATGCAGCAAAAGCAGTTCTAAGACAGAAGTTTACAGCAATACAATCCTACCTCAAGAAACAAGAAACATCTCAAATAAACAACCTAACCTTACACCTAAAGCAATTAGAGAAAGAAGAACAAAAAAACCCCAAAGTTAGCAGAAGGAAAGAAATCATAAAGATCAGATCAGAAATAAATGGAAAAGAAATGAAGAAAACAATAACAAAGATGAATAAAACTAAAAGATGGTTCTTTGAGAAGATAAACAACATTGACAAACCATTAGCTAGACTCATCAAGAAAAAAAGGGAGAAGACTCAGTTCAAAAGAATTAGAAATGAAAAAGGGGAAGTAACAACTGACACTGCAGAAATACAAAGGATCATGAGTCATTACTACAAGCAACTATATGCCAAAAAAATGGACAACCTGGAAGAAATGGACAAATTCTTATAAAGGTATAACCTTCCAAGACTGAACCAGGAAGAAATAGAAGATATGAACAGGCCAATTACAAGTATTGAAATTGAAACTGTGATTAAAAGTCTTCCAACAAACAAAAGCCCAGGACCAGATGGCTTCACAAGTGAATTCCCTCAAACATTTAGAGAAGAGCTAACACCTATCCTTCTCAAACTCTTCCAAAATATAGCAGAGGGAGGAACACTCCCCAACACATTCTATGAGGCCACCATCACCCTGATACCAAAACCAGACAAAGATGTCACAAAGAAAGAAAACTACAGGCCAATATCACTGATGAACATAGATGCAAAAATCCTTAACAAAATACTAGCAAACAGAATCCAACAGCATATTAAAAGGATCATACACCATGATCAAGTGGGGTTTATCCCAGGAATGCAAGGATTCTTCAATATGTGCAAATCAATCCATGTAATACACCATATTAACAAATTGAAGGAGAAAAACCATATGACCATCTCAACAGATGCAGAAAAAGCTTTCGATGAAATTCAACACCCATTCATGATACAAACCCTCCAGAAAGTAGGCATAGAGGGAACTTACCTCAACATAATAAAGGCCGTATATGACAAAACCACAGCCAACATCGTTCTCAATGGTGAAAAACTGAAACCATTTCCACTAAGATCAGGAACAAGACAAGGTTTTCCACTCTCACATAGTTTCGGAAGTTTTAGCCACGGCAATGAGAGAAGAAAAAGAAATAAAAGGAACCCAAATCAGAAAAATAGAAGTAAAGCTGTCACTGTTTGCAGATGACATGATACTATACATAGAGAATCCTAAAGATGTTACCAGAAAACTACTAAGCCTAATCAATGAATTTGGTAAAGTAGCAAGGTACAAAATGAATGCACAGAAATCTCTTGCATTCTTATACACTAATGATGAAAAATTTGAAAGAGAAATTAAGGAAACACTCCCATTTACCATTGCGACAAAAAGAATAAAATACCTAGGAATAAAGCTACCTAAGGAGACAAAAGACCTGAATGAAGAAAACTATAAGACACTGATGAAAGAAATTAAAGATGATACAAACAGATGGAGAGAAACCATGTTCTTGGATTGGAAGAATCAACATTGTGAAAATGACTATACCACCCAAAGAAATCTACAGATTCAATGCAATCCCTATCAAACTACCAATGCCGTTTTTCACAGAACTAGAACAAAAAATTTCACAATTTGTATGGAAACACAAAAGACCCTGAATAGCCAAAGCAATCTTGAGACGGAGAGACGGAGCTGGAGGAATCAGGCTCTTGGACTTCAGACTATAATACAAAACTACAGTAATCAGTACAGTCTGGTACTGGCACAAAAACAGAAATACAGATCAGTGGAACAGGATAGAAAGCCCAGAGATAAACCCATGCCCATATGGTCACCTTATTTTTGATAAAGTAGGCAAGAATATACAATGGAGAAAAGACAGCCTCTTCAATAAGTGGTGCTGGGAAAACTGGACAGCTACATGTCAAAGAATGAAATTAGAACACTCCCTAACAGCATACACAAAAATAAGCTCAAAATGGATTAAAGACCTAAATGTAAGGCCAGACACTATAAAACTCTTAGAGGAAAACATAGGCAGAACACTGTATGACATAAATCACAGCAAGATCTTTTTTGACCCACATCCTAGAGAAATGGAAATAAAAACAAAAATAAACAAATGAGACCTAATGAAACTTAAAACTTTTGCACAGCAAAGGAAACCATAAACAATATGAAAAGACAACCCTCAGAATGGGAGAAAATATTTGCAAATGAAGCAACTGACAAAGGATTAATCTCCAAAATTTACAAGCAGCTCATGCAGCTCAATATCAAAAAAACAAACAAACCAATCCAAAAACGGGCAGAAGACGTAAATAGACATTTCTACAAAGGAGATATACAGATTGCCAACAAAGACATGAAAGGATGATCAACATTACTAATCATTAGAGAAATGCAAATCAAAACTACAATGAGGTATCACCTCACACCAGTCAGAATGGCCATCATCAAAAAATCTACAAACAATAAATGCTGGAGAGGGTGTGGAGAAAAGGGAACACTCTTGCACTGTTGGTGGGAATGTAAATTGATACAGCCACTATGGAGAACAGTATGGTGGTTCCTTAAAATACTAAAAATGGAACTACCATATGACCCAGCAATCCCACTAATGGGCATATACCCTGAGAAAACCGTAATTCAAAAAGAGTCATGTACCACAATATTCATTGCAGCTCTATTTACAATAGTGAGGACATGGAAGCAACCTAAGTGTCCATCGACAGATGAATAGGTAAAGAAGATGTGGCACATATATGCAATGGAATATTACTCAGCCATAAAAAGAAACAAAATTGAGTTATTTGTAGTGAGGTGGATGGACCTAGAGCCTGTCATACAGAGTGATGTAAGTCAGTCAGAAAGAGGAAAACAAATACCGTATGCTAACACATATATATGGAATCTAAAAAAAAAAAAAAAAGGTTCTGAAGAACCTAGGGGCAGGACAGGAATAAAGTCACAGACGTAGAGAATAGACTTTAGGACACGGGGAGGGGGAAGGGTAAGCTGGGACGAAGTGAGAGAGTGGCATGGACATATATACACTACCAAATGTAACATAACTAGCTAGTTGGAAGCAGCCGCATAGCACAAGGAGATCAGCTCCGTGCTTTGTGACCACCTAGAAGGGTGGGATAGGGAGGGTGGGAGGGAGACGCAAGAGAGAGGAGATATGGGGATATATGTATATGTATAGCTGATTCACTTTGTTATAAAGCAGAAACTAACACACCATTGTTAAGCAATTATACTCCAATAAAGATGTTAAAAAAAAAAAGTGCCCATGGTATGAAATCAACAATTTTTCATTATGGTTGCAAAATGCAAAGATGGACAAACACTCATTCCTCATTTAGGAATTTGTTTGTTTTTCCAGAAGAATCCCTTGAGATTATTCTTCTTTTATTTGCATATTTGGAATAACAATAAAAGCTAGTGATTGAAATGCTGTATGTCAACATAGTTTACCATTTTCTTCTTGCTTATTATATATAATAAATTCTTTAATGTATTACTTTTGTAGTTCTATCTTCAATCTCACATTTGAGGTGGGTGTGGAAACATGAAGGAAAGGCTAAGGCTATAACCAATTATAAGATTACCTTAAAATATGTCTTCTTTGCATTACATATATAGGGCTACCTTGATATGGTTTGAATCATGTTAGTGTATTTTTAGAACATAGTTTATTGGATATATTTTAGGTATGTTTATATAATTGGTAACTATAGTAGTATAAACGTACACACCGCTTATGGGTACAGAGTATGTAAAAAAATTATCTTTACAATATGCTTGAGAGGTTTATGTTCAGAGGCCCCATATTGTTGTTTTAAAAGACAGAAACCACATAATAAATGTTATCTTTAGTATATGCTATCTCCAGTATTTAAATAATCAAGGGTATTATCAGGTGTATTAGGTATATCAGGTATGTTATCAAGTATATGAGGGAAATGGAAACTTTTGTTTTATAAAGCTTGTCTGGGGAGTTCTGACTAAAAGAGAAGAGAGGAGAGAAAGGCTGTATCAACATAACTGCCCATAAAACAAGAGGCTATAGCTCATGGGATTTATGAATTTGGTGCTATCAGCCTATGGATATGCGGTCTTTCTATTAGCTCCTATCATAGAAAATATTCCCTCTCCCTCTCTCACTCTCTCTCTCCATATATATATATATATATATATATATATATATATATATATATATATATATATATTAGAAGGAAGAGCAAGGATGGAGGAAAGATGATGGAGAGAGAGGAGAGGAAGGAAAGAATGAGACAGGATAAGTGAGCAGAAGGATATAAAGAAAGAGAAGGAGGAAGAAATGGAGGAGGGAAAAAAGGAAAAGGGGAGGAGAAGATTGAGAAGGTGAGAGAAAGAGAGAATCTAAGTCCATTCCCAACCCTCCCCTTCACAGAACATTCTGTGGATAACTTGTGAGACCTATTACTTCAGCTACAGTGGGCCATGCCTTACAGGTTATAGTTGTATAATGAATACCTTTGGGTTCCTAGAGCAGGGTAGCAATATTTCTTGTATAGTAGGAAGTTTTTCCCTGAAAATTATAGTGTATCTGCATGATGCCTAAGATACTGTTAGAGCGCGGGGGTAACAAATGGTATGTTGAACACTAACTGAACATCTCCTATTACGTTGGGGGACCCAGGAAACTGACAAGATAGGTATGAAGCTCTATATCTAGATGGGGAGAGTGAGAACGCTTTCCTCTACAGATGTCTCACAGCTGGAGACACTG
Organism: Balaenoptera borealis; assembly: GCF_965194805.1. Classification (NCBI taxonomy): domain Eukaryota; kingdom Metazoa; phylum Chordata; class Mammalia; order Artiodactyla; family Balaenopteridae; genus Balaenoptera; species Balaenoptera borealis. The sequence goes on along the minus strand of NC_138880.1, from coordinate 34,884,720 downwards.
TCCAGCTTGTTGACTATTACTTTTTATGCCACAATTATACCAAATTGAGAGGTAAAAACCTGAAATAAACTTCCTAGTTAAAAGTATGTTTAGGGAGAGAGATTAACCAAGATGGCAGAGTAGAAGGACGTCCTGTCACTCCCTCTTGCGAGAGCACCAGAATCACAACTGGCTGCTGGACAATCATTGACAGGAAGACCCTGGACTTCACCAAGGAGGATACCCCACGTCCAAGGACAGAGGAGAAGCCACAGTGAGATGGTAGGAGGGGCACAATCAGAGTAAAATCAAACCCCATAACTGCTGGGTGGGTGACTCACAGACTGGCGAACACTTATACCACAGAAGTCCACCCACTGGAGTAAAGGTTCTGAGCCCCACGTCAGGCTTCCCAACCTGGGGGTCAGGCAACGGGAGGTGGAATTCCTAGAGAATCAGACTTTGAAGCCTAGTGGGAATTGGATTGCAGGACTTTGACGGGACTGGGGGAAACAGAGACCCCACTCTTGGAGGGCACACACAAAGTAATGTGTGCATCAGGACCCAGGGGAAGGAGCAGTGAGCCTGGGGGAGACTGAACCAGACCTACCTGCTGGTGTTGGGGGGTCTCCTGCAGAGGCGAGTGGTGGCTCTGTTTCACCGTGGGGATAAGGACACTGGCAGCAGAGGTTCTGGGAAGTTCTCCTTGGCGTGAGCCCTCCCAGAGTCTGCCATTAACCCCACCAAAGAGCACGGGTAGGCTCCAGTGTTGGGTTGCCTCAGGCAAAACAGCCAGCAGGGAGGGAACCCAGCCCCACCCATCAACAGTCAAGTGGATTAAGGTTTTACTGAGCTCTGACCGCCGCAGCAACAGTCAGCTCTACCCACCACCAGAGCCTCCCATCAAGCCTCTTAGATAGCCTCAACCACCAGAGGGCAGACAACAGAAGCAAGAAAAACTATAATCCTGCAGCCTGTGGACCAAAAACCACAGTTACAGAAAGATAGAGAAGATGAAAAGGCAGAGGGCTATGTACCAGATGAAGGAACAAGAAAAACTCCCAGAAAAACAACTAAATGAAGTGGAGATAGGCAACCTTCCAGAAAAAGAATTCAGAATAATGATAGTGAAGATGATCCAGGACCTTGGAATAAGAATGGAGGCAAAGATTGAGAAGATGCAAGAAATGATTAACAAAGACCTAGAAGAATTAAAGAACAAACAAACAGAGATGACCAATACAATAACTGAAATGAAAACTACACTAGAAGGAATCAATAGCAGAATAACTGAGGCAGAAGAACGGATAAGTGACCTGGAAGACAGAATGATGGAATTCACTGCTGCGGAACAGACTAAAGAAAAAAGAATGAAAAGAAATGAAGACAGCCTAAGAGACCTCTGGGACAACATTAAACGCAACAACATTCGCATTATAGGGGTCCCAGAAGGAGAAGAGAGAGAGAAAGGACCAGAGAAAATATTTGAAGAGATTATAGTCGAAAACTTCCCTAACATGGGAAAGGAAATAGCCACCCAAGTCCAGGAAGCGCAGAGAGTCCCATACAGGATAAACCCAAGGAGAAACACGCCGAGACACATAGTAATCAAAGTGGCAAAAATTAAAGACAAAGAAAAATTATTGAAAGCAGCAAGGGAAAAACGACAAATAACATACAAGGGAACTCCCATAAGGTTAACAGCTGATTTCTCAGCAGAAACTCTGCAAGCCAGAAGGGAGTGGCATGATATACTTAAAGTGATGAAAGGGAAGAACCTACAACCAAGATTACTCTACCCGGCAAGGATCTCATTTAGATTTGATGGAGAAATCAAAAGCTTTACAGACAAGCAAAAGCTAAGAGAATTCAGCACCACCAAACCAGCTCTACAACAAATGCTAAAGGAACTTCTCTAAGTGGGAAACACAAGAGAAGAAAAGGACCTACAAAAACAAACCCAAAACAATTAAGAAAATGGTCATAGGAACATACATATCGATTATTACCTTAAACGTGAATGGATTAAATGCCCCAACCAAAAGACATAGACTGGCTGAATGGATACAAAAACAAGACCCATATATATGCTGTCTACAAGAGACCCACTTTAGACCTAGGGACACATACAGACTGAAAGTGAGGGGATGGAAAAAGATATTCCATGCAAATGGAAATCAAAAGAAAGCTGGAGTAGCTATACTCATATCAGATAAAATAGACTTTAAAATAAAGAATGTTACAAGAGACAAGGAAGGACACTACATAATGATCCAGGGATCAATCCAAGAAGAAGATATAACAATTATAAATATATATGCACCCAACATAGGAGCACCTCAATACATAAGGCAACTGCTAACAGCTATAAAAGAGGAAATCGACAGTAACACAATAATAGTGGGGGACTTTAACACCTCACTTACACCAATGGACAGATCATCCAAAATGAAAATAAATAAGGAAACAGAAGCTTTAAATGACACAATAGACCAGATAGATTTAATTGATATATATCGGACATTCCATCCAAAAACAGCAGATTACACGTTCTTCTCAAGTGCGCACGGAACATTCTCCAAGATAGATCACATCTTGGGTCACAAATCAAGCCTCAGTAAATTTAAGAAAATTGAAATCATATCAAGCATCTTTTCTGACCACAACGCTATGAGATTAGAAATGAATTACAGGGAAAAAAACGTAAAAAGGACAAACACATGGAAGCTAAACAATACGTTACTAAATAACCAAGAGATCACTGAAGAAATCAAAGAGGAAATCAAAAAATACCTAGAGACAAATGACAATGAAAACACGACGACCCAAAACCTATGGGATGCAGCAAAAGCAGTTCTAAGAGGGAAGTTTATAGCTATACAAGCCTACCTAAAGAAACAAGAAAAAGCTCAAGTAAACAATCTAACCTTACACTTAAAGAAACTAGAGAAAGAAGAACAAACAAAACCCAAAGTTAGCAGAAGGAAAGAAATCATAAAGATCAGAGCAGAAATAAATGAAATAGAAACAAAGAAAACAATAGCAAAGATCAATAAAACTAAAAGTTGGTTCTTTGAGAAGATAAACAAAATTGATAAGCCATTAGCCAGACTCATCAAGAAAAAGAGGGAGAGGACTCAAATCAATAAAATCAGAAATGAAAAAGGAGAAGTTACAACAGACACCGCAGAAATACAAAGCATCCTAAGAGACTACTACAAGCAACTTTATGCCAATAAAATGGACAACCTGGAAGAAATGGACAAATTCTTAGAAAGGTATAACCTTCCAAGACTGAACCAGGAAGAAATAGAAAATATGAACAGACCAATCACAAGTAATGAAATTGAAACTGTGATTAAAAATCTTCCAACAAACAAAAGTCCAGGACCAGATGGCTTCACAGGTGAATTCTATCAAACATTTAGAGAAGAGCTAACACCCATCCTTCTCAAACTCTTCCAAAAAATTGCAGAGGAAGGAACACTCCCAAACTCATTCTATGAGGCCACCATCACCCTGATACCAAAACCAGACAAAGACACTACAAAAAAAGAAAATTACAGACCAATATCACTGATGAATATAGATGCAAAAATCCTCAACAAAATACTAGCAAACAGAATCCAACAACACATTAAAAGGATCATACACCACGATCAAGTGGGATTTATCCCAGGGATGCAAGGATTCTTCAATATACGCAAATCAATCAATGTGATACACCATATTAACAAATTGAAGAATAAAAACCATATGATCATCTCAATAGATGCAGAAAAAGCTTTTGACAAAATTCAACACCCATTTCTGATAAAAACTCTCCAGAAAGTGGGCATAGAGGGAAACTACCTCAACATAATAAAGGCCATATATGACAAACCCACAGCAAACATCATTCTCAATGGTGAAAAACTGAAAGCATTTCCTCTAAGATCAGGAATGAGACAAGGATGTCCACTCTCACCACTATTATTCAACATAGTTTTGGAAGTCCTAGCCACGGCAATCAGAGAAGAAAAAGAAATAAAAGGAATACAAATTGGAAAAGAAGAAGTAAAACTGTCACTGTTTGCGGATGACATGATACTATACATAGAGAATCCTAAAACTGCCACCAGAAAACTGCTAGAGCTAATTAATGAATATGGTAAAGTTGCAGGATACAAAATTAATGCACAGAAATCTCTTGCATTCCTATACACTAATGATGAAAAATCTGAAAGAGAAATTATGGAAACACTCCCATTTACCATTGCAACAAAAAGAATAAAATACCTAGGAATAAACCTACCTAGGGAGACAAAAGACCTGTATGCAGAAAACTATAAGACACTGATGAAAGAAATTAAAGATGATACCAACAGATGGAGAGATATACCATGTTCTTGGATTGGAAGAATCAACATTGTGAAAATGAGTATACTACCCAAAGCAATCTACAGATTCAATGCAATCCCTATCAAATTACCAATGGCATTTTTTACGGAGCTAGAACAAATCATCTTAAAATTTGTATGGAGACACAAAAGACCCCGAATAGGCAAAGCAGTCTTGAGGCAAAAAAATGGAGCTGGAGGAATCAGACTCCCTGACTTCAGACTATACTACAAAGCTACAGTAATTAAGACAATATGGTACTGGCACAAAAACAGAAACATAGATCAATGGAACAAGATAGAAAGCCCAGAGATTAACCCACGCACCTATGGTCAACTAATCTATGACAAAGGAGGCAAAGATATACAATGGAGAAAAGACAGTCTCTTCAATAAGTGGTGCTGGGAAAACTGGACAGCTACATGTAAAAGAATGAAATTAGAATACTCCCTAACACCATACACAAAAATAAACTCAAAATGGATTAGAGACCTAAATATAAGACTGGACACTATAAAACTCTTAGAGGAAAACATAGGAAGAACACTCTTTGACATAAATCACAGCAAGATCTTTTTTGATCCACCTCCTAGAGTAATGGAAATAAAAACAAAAATAAACAAGTGGGACCTAATGAAACTTCAAAGCTTTTGCACAGCAAAGGAAACCATAAACAAGACAAAAAGACAACCCTCAGAATGGGAGAAAATATTTGCAAATGAATCAACGGACAAAGGATTAATCTCCAAAATATATAAACAGCTCATTCAGCTCAATATCAAAGAAACAAACACCCCAATCCAAAAATGGGCAGAAGACCTAAATAGACATTTCTCCAAAGAAGACATACAGATGGCCACGAAGCACATGAAAAGATGCTCAACATCACTAATTATTAGAGAAATGCAAATCAAAACTACAATGAGGTATCACCTCACCCCTGTTAGAATGGGCATCATCAGAAAATCTACAAACAACAAATGCTGGAGAGGGTGTGGTGAAAAGGGAACCCTCTTGCACTGTTGGTGGGAATGTAAATTGATACAGCCACTATGGAGAACAGTATGGAGGTTCCTTAAAAAACTAAAAATAGAATTACCATATGACCCAGCAATCCCACTACTGGGCATATACCCAGAGAAAACCGTAATTCAAAAAGACACATGCACCCGAATGTTCATTGCAGCACTATTTACAATAGCCAGGTCATGGAAGCAACCTAAATGCCCATCAACAGACGAATGGATAAAGAAGTTGTGGTACATATATACAATGGAATATTACTCAGCCATAAAAAGGAACGAAATTGAGTCATTTGTTGAGACGTGGATGGATCTAGAGACTGTCATACAGAGTGAAGTAAGTCAGAAAGAGAAAAACAAATATCGTATATTAATGCATGTATGCAGAACCTAGAAAAATGGTACAGATGAGCCAGTTTGCAGGGCAGAAGTTGAGACACAGATGTAGAGAATGGACATATGGACACCAAGGGGGGAAAACTGCGGTGGGGTGGGGATGGTGGGGTGCTGAATTGGGCGATTGGGATTGACATGTATACACTGATGTGTATAAAACTGATGCCTAATAAGAACCTGCAGTATAAAAAAACAAACAAAACAACTAATACTAAACTTTCATTGGGTTATTTGTATGGAAACATGTTAATATAAATGTTTCAGACATTACATGAAATTTCTAAAAATCTTATATTTGTATTTGTATGGAAATATGTATGGAAATATGTTAATATAAATGTTTCAGACATTACATGAAATTTCTAAAAATCATATTTGTATTTATATGGAAATATGTATGGAAATATGTTAATATAAATGTTTCAGACATTACATGAAATTTCTAAAAATCTTATATTTGTACTTGTATGGAAATATGTATGGAAACATGTCAATATAAATGTTTCAGACATTACATGAAATTTCTAAAAATCTTATATGTTATGGTATAGTGTTATAAGTAATAATCCTAGTTATTACTTTAAAATGTATATCTCAGAAATAACTAATTTTCTTGTCAACTGCATTATTATGAACTGTCATCAAATCTTTAACCGTGGTCATTTTTAAGTCTTTTGTCATTTACAGACAGTTCTGGGTGTACTCTGATGATTTTGCAAATATGTTCCTATAAAAGGGTTTCATCTTCAAGAAATACATGGAAAAGACTCTGACAAGTACAGGTTTCTGGTAACGGACTGTACTGCTGAACTGAATGAATAAGCATTTTCAGAACTCTAATGAAAAACTGATGAACTCATAAAAGTGCTAACAAAAGATCAAGATGAAAAAAAAAATTAATTACATGGGACTGAGTGAACTGATGAGGATGAGTATAATTTTTGTGACTTTCTGTCTGAATTAAAAAAAAAAAAAAAAATTCCACAAGGACTCAGAGGCAAAGAATATACAAATCAATTTTCACTGCAAAGTAAAGGAGCTGTTACAGTGGAGGATTACTGGACTGAATGTCAATACTATGACATAGTATGAGTGTGTTTCATGTTTGGTAATTGCAATCATTGTTGCTTTTGTTGTGGTCATCCATGTACAATGCTTGGTGTCAGTCGATTTATCTCTTGTAAAAATAAAATACAGTGTGTGTGTGTGAAAAATAAATAAATAAATAAATAAAATCAACCAACGTAAGATAAAAAAAAAAAAATAAAAGTATGTTTAGGAACAATCTTTATCTCAGAATTTCATAAGAAGCAACTCTACTTTTCTGACGACTACAGTGAGTACAGGAAAGGTCATTGGAATGATCACGAAAGTACTAGATAGCTCCATGCTTTGTTCCAGTTAAATGAACATGAGTCACAATCAAGACCAGGGCCTTCTCTCTTCCTGAACTCATCTCCATTTAGTTCTCTAGGCAAACGCGGGGCTTGGGAGAGAGGGCTAAGCAATCTTTTAAAATAAGCCACATGCCTCTGGCTTTTAGTCCTGAAAACCAAACACACGTTTGAATTAGGAAGCCTTGGTAAGCCATCGTATCTTTAAATCACTTGCTGAGGCCAAGAGAGAGAGGGCTCCACCCTTAGTTCACCCTTTGTTCCACCCATTCTCCTCCCATGTTTGGAGAGCAGCACATCCACGGTTTCCATGGGCATCTCTTCTGGAGGAGGAAATCTGCAGAAGGAGGTTAGTGAGAGGCTGTGCAGACCCCAGCTCCGCAGTTGGTGCTGAGGCTGCCAATGGTATTCATCACCTCCGTCTCCCGCTACCCATCCTGAGCTCATCTTCCCCTCAGCGATCAGCCCATCTGGGTTGCTTAACTCTAGTGTCAGGAAAACCCGTTCCAGAGGGGTCTGAGCTCTTGGTAACCATACCCTTCTAATGCCGCGTTGTTTGTTGTACATATCCATTCATTGCAGTTATATTTGGTCAAAGGAGTTACCAAGGGCCGTCAAGTGAATCACATGGCTCCTAACGTATTTGTCCCTCCTCTCAGCGGGTAAAAGCCACCCTACACCCTCCTGATGATCAGAACCAATTACCCTGCCAAGGCAGTCATTCCTCTTCTCACTTGCTAATTCCTAGGAAAAGCCTCCAAAATGTTCAGTGCGACACATGCTATGGACCCTGACATTAACACACTGCCTCTGGTGAGCAGGACCTCTCACCCTGAAGAGCCTACAGTTATAGAGGCAAACAGTGCAATGTCCCCCAGTGCTTCCCTCGCAGTGAAGGGAGATGGAGTTACTTCTGCTTCCATCCTTGCTTCACGGATGCATGGATTCTTCCTATTAGGTGTACAGAACCACCTATAGACAGAGTACATGGGCTGTGTCCTGAAAGACTCGCTTCAAAACGTTGCCTCTGAGCTGTTGTTTCACCTGTGGGTTGTTCCAAAACACTATCAGGTCAACTCTTTTCCCTGTGTCATAATATAAGATATAATTAATTAATAGGTCCTGTGATTATGGGCCCCTTCCCATATCCCCTACACTATGAGGTGAATTTCTTGGCTCGGCGCTATACTGTACAGGATTCCATTACTGTGGACCAGGCATTCCATAAACTGTTTGAGCATGGTAACCACTCTTCAGGTCTGGAACCCACTGACGAAGGAGAAAGTGAGACTCTCAGGTAGAAGAACCCTGCTACACGTCAGCAAGTATACACTGGAAAGATTCTCTCAGGCCTCACTCAAGGGAAACTATAGTCATTTATGCCACTGACTCTGCCCTGAGAAACACCCCGACCATTGGAGAACTACAGGACACAAGATCCAAGGTGACGTTAGTGACAGGAGACCCAAAGCAGAGGCATCGCCCTCTTGTTGGAGTAGAGGCGTGTGGGCCCAGGTAATAAATGAAGCGGAGGCTAAAGTCTGGCTTACAGGGGGTCCACTGCCTCTGAGCGCACGTGCACTTTCCAACGCATCTCTCTGTTTAAAATGTGTGCTTAAACACTTAGCATTTTGGAGTAACTTCCGTAATTGTTCCTTAATATTTTCATGAAGTAAAAGCCTCTGAAATCTCCCTGCAACCAAGATTAAATTTTTAAAAAATACATAAATAAAAATAATGTTGCAACCCAGTGTGTGAGAGAGAGAGAGTGTGTGTGTGTGTGTGAGTGTGAGTGTGTGTGTGTGTGAGTGTGTGTGTGTGTGTGTGTGTGTGTGTGTGTGTGTGTGTGTGTTGGCAGATGGGGACGCTGGGTGGCAGAGTTTAATGCTATCATTAAAGATCTAGGATGCTTTGCATGGGTGGGTGATCCTTATCAGATATTTGTGAGATTCAACTGTTTGACTCCAGAAGAAAAATCTAGATGGATCATGGAGAATGATTGATTATAGACTACTGCAGGCTCAACCCAATAGTGTTCCTGATTGTCGTTACCACACTATATCTGGTACCATTGCTGGAGTGGATTCACAAGGCCTCAAGCACTTGATATTATGATCATCAATTGAATGAACATACTCTTTTCTATTCCGATCAAAAGAGATAGGAATATCTCTTGGAATATGAACAAAGATATTTACTCAGAGCTTTTCCCTGGTCTATATCAATACTCCTGTACTCTATCATAATAAAACCTGAAGAGTCCAGGCCATCTGGACACCACAAAGAATTTCATATTGATTCATGACATTGATGACATCATGCTGATCGTGTAGGATGAACAACAGGTGGCTTGTTTGCTGCAGCCTTGCTAAGACACGTGAGTTCAGAGGATGGGAGCGATCAGATTCAGGACATGACACTTCAGTTAAGTTGTTTTGGTTCCAGTATGCCAGTGTGTTTGGGGAGTATGCCAGGACCCACCCTCCAAAGGAAGTCAAATTGCTGCCTCCTGTGTCTCCTACAAAGAAGGAAGAACAATGTCTGATGGACCCCTCAGGTCCTGAAGGCACTAAAGGAGACACAGAGGCATTTTTGTAGAACCAGGTTGTTTTTTCTTCTCATCCAATTCATATGTGATATTCATCAAAATATATCACTGGTCATAGAGTAAAAAAACAAACAAAAGTCATTATGCTTTTGCCTATTCATCAGTTACTTTGTATGAAATAAATAATTGGGAGGGGATTTACTAAAGTAGTAAGGATGTAGTGGTATTAAAATGTTTATTAATTGGGGCTATGTCTTGTTTGCAGGAACAAAAGTATAAAATATCAGGTCCCTGTTTTTTCAGTATTCAATACTGTCTGCTACTATAACATGTCAATTTTTTCTTCATCTTCCATTTCCAGCTGTGTCATTGATTTGCTGCCCATCAAGTCTCAATCTGATCTGTCTCACTGGTAAACTGTCATTCACAATAGACTCCCATTAGGTTACTAAGTGGCGTGCGGCTCTTAGTCTTCAACTGCATCGTGGAACCATTCTGCCCTGCCACCTGCAAATTAATATGATTGCTTTCTGTGCCTTGAACCCTCCCCTGTTTTCCACCGGCTATGGCCAGCATCACAGTCTTTTCAGCTGCAGGTCCCCAAAGAAGGACCAGCTTCCACTGGATTAGGACCCTAGCAGCACCAGGAGAAGCAGAAAATAGAGAAGCAGTGATGAAGCCTGTTTACTTTACCTTTACAAGTAGTGTGAACGTTTGCCTGTAGTCCCTGGTGATAGGCTCTTTGTCATTAAATTTGATAATTTTGCTAGGATATATCTCATATTTGATCATTCCTGGTCAATTTTAATTTGTCCATCATCTGAGATGCTTCTGGCTTTACACTTCTTCCCTGACTTTCAACAACTTTCATTGCTTTATGTTTTTCCTGCTGCTTTTTCTTTTTGGTCCATTTCTGGTCTTGGTTTTTTGCATGTCTGATTTTATTTGTGTTTGCTTCTTTATCTCTGTATGCTTGTTTGAAGGTGTTTATTTCAGTTTGTGCTGTTATAGCTTTCTTTTATTTCTGTTTTATTTTTATTTCTTTGGGGGTTATATGGGGTTAATTTTTATCAATTAAAATGCTATGCTTTATATTTCCTGTTTTCTTCCTTCCTTACAGTAGTGATCTATTAAGTTTATTTTTTTTTAACTTTTCTTCTATTTCTATACATGTGGTAGAGAGAAGGCCTTTTCTGTGATGTAGTGATGTTCAGTCTTCTTAATAGACACAGTTGACGGTGGTGATAAGAGGAATAGGAAGAGTTTTAGAGGCTCTTGTTTTTGATTTCTGCAGATTTCTTAATTTCCCCATTTTTTCCTTCTTTCCTTTCACTGCCACATCTTCAGGGAACACCCTTCTCTATTTATCTGCTTCTGCCTCAGAAACTGGGTGTCATCAAGCTGTCACTTTAATCCCCTTCATTGACAAGCTCCTTCCCCAGTAAGTCCCACACCTGTCTTCATCATTTTCCCAATTAGTGTTGAACTTTTGGGGAGCTACTTAGTCTGTGCTTTGCCTGTGTCACTTATTTCCCCCTCTTGTTTACATGGCCTCTCTTCAAACTTCCTTGCCCTGCTCTACACACCCACATGTTTGCAGTTTCTCAACTACCAATTTCTTGTGCACTTGAAAAAAAGATGCAAACATTGTCCTAGTGCTAATAATAATATCGTCTGGGAATATCAAATACGAAAATAAATAAGTAAGCAAAATCTAAAACAGCAGTTGGCAGTGTGGCAGTGAGAAGGCGCCATATTAGAGGTCAAGGAGAAAGAGAGCTTATACTTAATGCAGTGGCTGGAGACAGAAGAAGAGTGGAAAAGGGAAAACTGTTTAGGAAGGAAATATCATACATTTCAATGGATTGGATATTGGGGAATGAAAATTGTAGTGTTATTTAAGATAAGGTGATAATCGAAGTCATAGATGTGGGTGACATCATAGACTGGATGAGAAGAAAATCTCGAGGGAAGTATGTTATAAGGAATCTAACGTGTAATGGCTTGAAAGGACTCAGGGAAGTACTCTGGCCTGAGGGACATTAGGAATATCAGGGGAAACTTGGACCTTGAAAGCTTTGAGAAGAGAGTATTTCCAGGAAAAAAAAAAAAAAGCTTAATCATAAAGAATATTTTAGGATCAGTTGTAGAGATTTGATTATGGACTGAGTATTATATGATTTATGGCATTATTACTAATTACATGGAGTGTTGCAATCTTACTTTAGTCATGTACGGATTTGTCTGAGTATGTATGTATGAAGAATCATGCTGAAGGATTTGGCTATGAAATATCTTGGTATGAGTACTTTAAACTATTTCAGAACATTGTAAAATAAAACAAGTTAAGTTAAGGGAATGCACAATTATATCATACTCTACTGTGAGTCTGAGTTAGGTGATGGTTGCATAATGCCTTTTGCGTTGAACAACAGAGAGGTAAAGCTCTGTTTTGGTGGAGTGATAAGAGAGAGAAGAAGTAGGAGGAAAAAATGAAAAGAAAAAATAACTAAAAATGGTAAGTAGAGATAAACTCTCAATAAAAATTTCAGATAGCACCGAAGAAAAAAAATAAAGGATTTTTTCATTTTGTTGTGTTTTTAGTAAAAAAGAAAAAAAAAATTAAGCATTTTTAAAGGCTGATGGAAAGGATCCAGCTGGGAAGGAGAATAATAACAAATAATGTGGCCTGTTTATTGAAGACCTCACTGGGATATAAACAGGAACTAGTTTTATTTTGCCCAGGCACTGCTTTTTACTAGACTAGGAGGAATCTAGGTGTCCCACTGGGTTGTAGGTTACTTAATGACAGCTTTCTCGGGTTCTGTAAGTTTCCTGCCACTTTCAATTACTATTAAACCTTAGTCCTATTCATTTCCAAAACTTCAATCACAAGCTTGACAAATTCTGGCTTCTGCTTAATTCCTGGCCAAGCTTCATCTGTGGGCAGGCTGTTGCTGCCTTCTTCCTCTCCTTGTTGTAGTTCTGCCGTTGTCAGGGGCAGGAATGCAGGGGGCACAGAGGGAGACAAATGTCCCCTTACAGGAGTACAGCATGCTAGTAGGGAAGCATCCTTCTAGCTGATGCTGGTGGGCTGTGCTTCTGTGGTGGCCCCCATTTACGTATGTCCACATGGTCTTGGAGCGGTATTCAGGTTTCCTCATCCTCCTAACTATTGAGAATCCCTGTAGAGGACCAGCCATGACTCCCCTCACCGGCCAAAGATATGCCCTCAACACGCCCTTGGGTTGGGCATCCCATCATTTGGCTCCACAGCTACCTGCTGTTCACTGCTTTAGCCCAGGGAATGAGAAGCGCTCTGAAGTCTTCTTCTGCACCCTTAGAGGGTTACATAGAACAGACATGGCACAGAGATTTCCCTACTTCTATCCAGGCACTTAGTCCTGGAGCCTTAAAGCCCTGCTGGCACCTATTATACCACAAGGCTTTCTGCATTCAGAAACCTCTACAAAAATAGGCTTCCATCGTTATGCTGAAGTATTCACCCAAAGCTTAGGGGGCCCATGGGACATCACCCCACGTCTCTCTCATATTCAAGGAAGGTCTGAAAAGGAAGCTGCACCAGACTCAGGGCCACGCAGAACACCTTCCTGAGAGACCTCTGAGCACGCTCTGCTCCAGGGGTGGCACCGAGGTGCCCATGAGCACCCCGTGGTTCTGCCGGCACCAGCTGTAGAAGAAGATTCCTGTCAACTGTTCTAGCAGAGGCACATCGCTCGTTCAGCTGATTCTCTTGGAACCATTCAGTTGGTTTCAGGGAAGAGTGAGGCTCTCTGCCTTGTCCGAAAAGAAAAGGCTACAATGGCCCCCTTCTGCTGGGAAGGAGGTGGTGGAAAGAGAGTTGGAGAAATGAGCGAGAAATCAGTTCAGCAAGCCCATCTGGGGGACTGCAGGTGCAACTACTGGTGGCAGCTGGGAGCTTTCTTTACGGCCCTCAATGACTTTTATTTCTCAACTCTGGGCCTCTTTACTTATACCCGGTGCTGTGCTGATAAACCAGTATGGGCGGGTGGGGAGGGACTTCGAGTATTCGTGGATTTCTGTGATGTACATATGCCACAACGGCCTATTTCAAGCTACCAAGGTGATGTCACCAGACAGAGTTGGGAAAAGGGACGCATAGTTGGCTTAGGAGCCAGAAGTTGCCAGCATTACCTCACCATTGCCTGCAGCTGTGGTTCAGCAAAAATTTGTACAGTTATACTACGTGTCCAATAAACAATTGTTCCAATGAACAAACCAAGATATTAAATATATATTCAATGATACTAATATTGTATTTGCTCATGGGTTAAGATCTTAAAGTTTTCGATTGGGAGTTCTTTATATAAAGCTAAAAAACTTTTGAAAATGGAATAGCAAGAGAAATATGGGGGCTTCCCTGGTGGTGCAGTGGTTGAGAATCTGCCTGCCAATGCAGGGGACATGGGTTCGAGCCCTGGTCTGGGAGGATCCCACATGCCGCAGAGCAACTAGGCCCGTGAGCCACAATTACTGAGCCTGCGCATCTGGAGCCTGTGCTCCGCAACAAGAGAGGCCGCGATAATGAGAGGCCCGCGCACCGCGATGAAGAGTGGCCCCCGCTTGCCGTAACTAGAGAAAGCCCTCGCACAGAAACGAAGACCCAACACAGCCATAAAATAAATAAATAAATAAATAAATAATTAAACTTAAAAAAAAAAAGAAGAGAAATGTTGACCAAAGTGCCTTTTTATTTTCTTGCCTGTAAAACAAAAAAATTCTACAGTTCGTTGATTGTAGTTTAACATGATCTGAGGCTATGGTTGGCCTAATAAAGATTGATTTATACATGTTATGTGTGTAATTGAACAGCTTTTATTGAGTTAGAATTCATATACCATACAATTCAGCCATCTAAAGTGCAAAATTCAGTGGCTTTCAGTATATTCAGAGTTGTGCGCCCATCACCGCAATCAACTGTATGACATTTTCATTACACCTAAAGGAAACCCTCTTCCACTTAGTGATCATCCCCCATCTCCCCATCTCCCCTAGTCCTTGGCAACCACTAATCTACTTACTGTCTCTATATATTTTCCTATTCTGGCCATTAAATATACATGAAATTATATAAGATGTTCCTTTGTGACTGACTTCTTCCACTCAGCATTTTATCAAAGTTTATACATGTTGTAGCATGTGTCAGTTCTCCATTCCTTTTTTATGGCTGAATAATATTCCACTATATGGATATACCACTTTTATTTATCCATTCATCAGTTGATGGATATTTATTTTGTTTTCACTTTTGGCTATTGGGAATAATGTACTGTGAATATTTGTGTACTTGTTTGGGGTGGACATGTTTTCATTTCTTATGGGTATGTACCCAGGATTACAGTTGGACCATATTGTAACTCTATATTTAACTATTTGAGGAACTGCAGGAATGTCTTCCAAAGCAGCTGCACTATTTTGTATTGCTATCAGCAGTATGTGAGGGTTCCAATTTCTCCATGTCCTTGACAACACATTTTGTTGTCAGTCTTTTTGAATGTGGCCATCTGAGAGGGTATAAAGTACTATTTCATTACTGCTTTGATTTGCATTTCCCTCATGGCTAATGAGTGTGTGTATAATTTTATATGAAGGAATAACTGTGTTCCTATTATAGATGTCTCTCTTTTAATACCATCTTTCTTTTTCTTTTTTTTTTCTTCACATGGTTCCACTATTTCCCTGTTTTTGCCCCAACACCCATGTCTGCTCATCCTGCCCAGTGTCAGGTAGCTCAACTTTACCTATTATATTATATCTTTCCATATTTATTACCTGTTCATAGATCCATGTAAAAGTATATATACATACATATTTTATATGATTATATACAAACATATCACTTTCTCCACTAAATGATTCCTAATAAATCTCTCCAAGTCAATTGATTTAGAATAAACTCATTATTCTCAGTCTCTTTATGGTATTCCATACTTTGAATTTACCATAATTTTCCCAGCCATTGCCTTATCCTTGGATGTTCAAAAGATTATCAGTTAATTTTCTTTTGAAGGATACTATAATAATCATTGTTGTACATATATCTTATATACCAAGACCTTCATTTCTATGAGTTGGGTTTCAGAAATAGCATAGTTGAATCAAAGAATGTATGTGTTTTTAATTTTAATGGATATTGCCTATTCTCTTTCCAAGGCTACAGCACTGCATATTTCACATGTTATATATGAAGGAATCTTTTCCTCAGCAGCAATATCAGTCAGAGGAAGTTCTTTCTCACTGTTCTTTATTCATACATTTCTCTGACAATCTTAGGCATTAATTTTTCATATAACTTTTCAGATTATTTTATCCAATTAAAAATTATTGGGATGCTAATTAAACTTGGATCACATTCCTATATTAATTTTGAGAGAACTGACATTTTTATTATTTTAAGTCTTTCCATCCAAAAACACGTAATACTCCTCCATTTGTTCAGATATTTTGTGATCTTCAATATATTTTTGTAATATAGTTCCTGGGTTTTCTTATTAAATTTATTCTGAAGTATTTTATATTTTTAAACTATTTTATTAAAATACTTTTTCACATTTCTAAGTTATATTAAGGTATTAAGTTACATATAATATATAATATATAGATAGATGATAGATAGATAGATAGATAGATAGATAGATAGATAGATAGATAGATCGATCCCGCAAACACACTCTGTGCTTTAAGATGAGATACTTACATTATACGCATTGCAAAGACTGAGATAGGATAAGGTGATGTTAGTAGAATGACTTATACTAATAAAATATTCTTCTTTCTCTCCATGCATTAGACAAAACTGATTTTTACGTAACTTATGTGGACCACCAATATAACACCACTATATCTGAGTGGTGGTCTGCAGCATCATTATCAAGCACTAAATGCTAAAGAAATCTTCAGAAAAATCTAAATTAGCCAAGAGAAGAAAACAGTCGATGGACTTGAAGTAGAAGAAATGTATATTTCTTAAGTGCATATGTCTTCACAAATCCTAAATTTCTATTAAATTTTGGTGAAGAGAAATGGAATGGTTTAGGTTCTTGTGTGAAAAAGAGTTACTTATTTACTCATTCATTTGTCTAATCATGTATTTATTTACGAAACAATTATTGAACGCCTACTGTGTATATGACAAGTGCTCACTTTCCTGCAGCACTCAAACTAACCCAGGGTTGTGGGAAAAACCGTATAATAAACAAATTAAGTAAAACTTAATCATTATAAATGCTAATGAGAAAAGTAAAAAAAGATAGAGGAATGGAGTATGGAGGAAAGCAGTGGAGCGTCTAGAGAGGGTGTCACGGGCGAGTCATTTGAGTGAAGACCCAGAGGAGGTGAGAGAGTGAACCATGCAGATTTCATGGGATGGAGGGAATTTCAAGCAGAGAAAATAGGAAGGGTAAACATATGATCTATGTTTGAAAAGGTGTTTAAACTATTTATTAGTTCCCTTCGGTTTTCTGTAAGGCATTTTCATCTTTTAAAGGAATTACTACAGTGATTTCTTCCAGATGCTTTGATTCTAGCTTCCCTTGAAAGCCTTCAGCTTGTCCTCGGAGATTACATTAGGCAATCTGCTGTCAAAACTTGTTTATTCTAATTATATTGGAACTGGGTGCCTGGTGAATACTGAGTCTTAATCTTCATGGAGCTAGACCACATATACTTAAAAGTTGCCACAGTTTATGTCTCTAGAGGTAAAGAGAGATTCAATGTACACAACCACAATGTACAATGTACAAAATCACAAATTAGGGTCCATTAGTTGCACAGATATATAACCCGTAGCTTCACTTTTCTTATATGGAAGTGTAAGGTCACCAGTAAGCAGAATTTAGTAACTCATATCAGGTTTATTAATAGATCTATGTCTCTGAAATATTTGAGATTTATTTTTCTCTCTTAAACGTGGTTTTAGCCTGTGAAGTGCTTTAAGTACCTTCTCTGTAACTGATAAATGTGCATGCTTTTTGTTTAAGCATTCGTCCGTGACTTTGGAAGTAATACCAGACCAAGGCAAGCAGACTTACAGGCCTGCATTTCCTAATAATCTCTTCTCACAATGGGGGATAAAATGAGTCAAGGAATTGATTGAGCTCGGTACAGTCACTTTCATTTATGTTTTGTTTAAAACTGTTTCATGCTATACAGGCAGAACTGAGTATTTGCTAGAGAGACCTGTATGGTTGGCAAAGCCTAAAAATACACAATCTGGCCACAAAGGGGAAAAATTTCCTGATCCCTGTTCTAGAGTATCTCATCATAGTTTCTTCCCTAGATTAAAATTCTATCTTTAGAGCATTTTTTATCAACAACTGCATATTGACATATATATATATAGTAGGTTATAGGAACTATTTTCATTTTCCCTGTTTTTTTTGTGTCATCACCCGTTGTTTTTTCCTGTATGTCAAATCTTCTTTTCTAACTCTCTTTTCAAATAGTAAAGTTTTCTGACAACCTATTCTTCCCTGAGGTAGGGGGAAATTCTTGTATATTACCTATCAATCTGTTATGAGAAATCATGAACCCAAAACACAAAGGCTACACTTCAATGCTATCTTCTGAGCCAAAGCTCTTCCTTCCGCCTTTTGTTCTATAGTTTAAAACAATTTAAGGAAGAGTTAAAGCCCATCCTTCTTCTGCTATCCAGACTTCAAGCCACTAGAGATTCCAATAGTTACATTTTTAAGATTCATTCCCAAGTGAAACAACATCAAAATCTTCCCAACTACTCAAAGAATAAACTGTTTCCAATGTAGACTTGTCCTGAAATAAACCATCTTATGTTATCTCCAAAGCAATATTTACACTGAGAATTATAGAAAAATAAGAATAAAAACTTGAAATACAGTTTTATTTTAACCAGTTTGATTCTCTAACATAAATTAATTTCTACTGTTTAAGGCTGTCTGTCTTTAAAGTTAAAATGTCAGTAGAGAGACAGTGGTCTTTTCTGCTTCTGTCAAAAATTCTCCTCTAATGTCTCCCTAATTTTTTTTTTTTTCATTTGTGTTCTCTTGCTCTTGGGAAAAATACATTTCACAAAGAGTTCCTTTTCATATCTGTCTTCTTTGAACACCTTGGAATGTAAGCTCCTTGGAGGGAGGACCTGTATCTTTTACATGTCAAAGACCTGACACAAAATGAGCCCTAAATAAATGTTAAAACATCATTAAACCAAACACGTCAATCATTTCCTGTTTAGAACAAGAGGACTGGGGAGGTGGTGACAGCTGGAATTTACTTGCGACTTTAATACCTTTGGGTGCCTTTGTCAAGCTACAGCCTGAGGCCCCTTCTGTTGAAGAGATAATAGAAAATATTAAATGTACTGACAGGTGACTTAAGCAAGAAAAGGAAGAGAAATGAAGGAAAGTGCCTATGGGGCAGAACATTTGAAAAACAGTTTTGTTTGGAAGAGAAAAAAAGTCATATAATGGAAAATCTTTTTTTTCCTCAAATTTCTGTGAAAGGTAAACAAAATAGTTATAATTAAGTTTGAAGAGAGAATGAATGCACATTATTTGGAACAAAGAGCAATACTGCTGGCAAAAATGATGCTTTACTGATGAAAACTGCTGCCTTTGGACATGAAGTAGTCAAGACTACTAGATATCAGGACAAAAGGACTTCCTTAAACACTGAAAGCATTAATTCTGTGAGATGTCTGGGTTGTGTAAGAAATGCATGCCTATCTGAAGTAGAAATGTGAGCAATATGAGGAAATTCATGGTTACAAAAATAAAATTAAGGGAGAAAAATTATGATTCCTGTAATTGGCTAATTAGGTTTTCTAATAAAAATCCAACATACAATGAAGGTATGAGAATGAAATTTAAGAATAACAATAATCTTTAGCTCAATAGCTTTTAAATGGCGAACAATACACTAACGGATGATGGATCTGCACGTGTCTAAGGTAAAGCCCAATCGGGTCTTATACAATTTCCTGAGACACGTCTATCCACCCTCAGTATAATAGATCTTCATCACTTTGCTCTTGCAAAAGAAAATAACACATCACTGCCAATTAAGAGAAAAGCCCAGAACAACTAGCTAGCTGAAGTTGAACATCTATCGATGGATCAATCAACCTATTGATCTATCTCTATCAAAAATATAATATTCGCTGGTGCTATTCAAAGTTTAATTTTAAGAAAACAGTAAATAATTTGTGTTAGAAGCATGCTTGGTTCTTTATAGTTTGCTGTTTCTTACTACTTAAGAGAATTCTTATTGCTTAAGGCAAAAAAGGAGTGATAATATGTTGAGTGAGAATATTTAAATTTTCATGCACACTTCTGATCACATTCTGCAAATTTTCATATTCTGGAATCAATTTTGCCACCAAATAAGTGTTAGGTAATTGTGATAATGCAGTTTTTACTTATGTATTCCCTGTAGAGTAACAATCAATCTGACATCAACAGGAAAAGGTAATGAGAAGTGTAATTACCTAATATAAATGAATTCGGTAGTGGCTATTTTCCATTTGAAAATGCCACTTGTTTCGACTGGCATTTCCCAGACTTCCCAGTTATGACGCACTGTCCAGAAATGAGTATTTAGATGGCACCTAACACTAACCTTAGGAAATATGCCTGTTTTCAGTAACTTATAAGCACAATAAAAATAATACAAAATAAAGTTAAATGCTGAAAGTGAATCTTAACTAGTAAGTGAAAAGTGTATAACTTTATTGTGTCAGGGTATTTTGTTAAATAGAAAGCCAAGTTTATAATGTAACTTAAAAGAAGAGATAAAACCTCGTACTATGAAGTCATGTGGTTAATAAGCACACTGAGGGTTTGACAAATTTCCCTTGTCAAATGAAGCTAGAACGCATATTCTTCAAGTTCCATACATTTTGTGGCGTTTTAATTTTCCCCTTTGCACTTGCTAAAAGGAAAACTCTTTCATCATAACTTGTGGTGAATAATAGACAGCAGCTTCTGTGAATATAGACTAGATTTTCTATTGACAGCTAAGTCGAAGTGCCCTCAAAATTAAAAAAATATATGGACTTTATTGTTACTTACAGGGATTTTTTTGGTTAATAAATTGAGCAACAGTGTCATTTTAATCCTTCAGTAAGACAGCAAAATAATTGTATTACAATTTGGGATCAGAGTAAATATCTGTAGTTATTTAATGCATTTGTATAGAAAACAGTTATGAAGACAAAAAAGTCAAGCATTTCACTGAATGGAGAATTTGGTGTGAATAAGATGATTAACATTCGTGGAATTCCATATATATATTTGTAATGCAGGGCATCTTCCTGTGGCATTTGATAGTCTTCTAACATTAAAATTCAACAAAGTAAATTGAGCACAACAGCAATAGAAAAATTTCACAGTTCAATTAGGTATCTGTTTAAACATTTAGTTTGTCTGACTTTTTGAAGAAACACTTTAGCAAAGACTATAACACATAGGGTTTTATGTTTAAATGAATCTTATTACAAATGAAAAATGCGTTAACTCTAGTAAATAGCTTTAGAATAATAAATATGCAACTTCTAAAAGTTGAATGTGAAAAGGTTATAAAGTTTGTTCTCTGATGACATATTATTTTTCTGTGGTCTCAGTCAAGCTCACTATCAACAGGAATGTTCTCCAAGACCTGGGGGTCAGATACGCTCATTAAGAAGGTACTTATTTAATGTCAGAGAATAATTATGTGACTTATCCCTCTACCTGAGCTTTGAATTATAATTCTCTGTCTCTTTATCTCAATAGTTAACGACCACTTGTGAAATCAATCTTTCTCCTAACATTTAATCAAGTTTACGCTCCCTTTTGTGAAATCCATACTACATCTTCAACAACAACTATAATAATGAATCAACTACCCAACTCCACTCTGCCTTGCCCTCCAGCTGTCACCCCATCATCAGTCTCTTCTCATTTTTACCCAATCTTTTTTAAAGAGTTGTCTATACTCACTATATATGAGTGTTTACCTCCTGTTCACTCCTCACTTCTTCACCCATATCAGCTTCCTATCCCTTAGAGACTTTCTCCAAAAGTAATTTTTGCTAAGAATTCCTATGACTTCCATGCCATTGCATTCAATGAGTATTTTCATTTCTCTTCTTCTAAATCCAAAATTATTAAAATATGTTGACCACTTGATCCTTATGAAGCACTTTCCATCCACATGCTCCTTGTTTTATTCCTGCATTTTTTCTGCTGAATCCTTCTCTTTCTCTTTTGCATACTATCATCTACCTGACCACTAAATTTTGGGAGTACTCAGTTTTTGACTTAAAGTTATTTCCATAAGAAAATTCATATGTACATTCATATTCATTTCCATTATTACATGATGACTCAATTTTATTTTATTTTATTTTTTTTAATATCATTATTGGAGTATAATTGCTTTACACTGGTGTGTTAGTTTCTGCTTTATGACAAAATGAATCAGCTATACATATACATATATCCCCATATCTCCTCCCTCTTGTATGACTCAATTTTATATGAACTCCTGAATTATCCATGAGCTTCAGCTCTGTATAAAATTTGATCTTACATATCTATGATACAATTAAATCTAAATATATACAAAACCATATTCACATCTTTCCCCCTAAATCACATCTACAGCTAAGATTCCTAATCAAGAATAGTGCAACCATGAGTTAAATTGCCCAAGTTAGACACATAGCTATTCTGCATGGTATAGCTGTCTCCCAGATTTAGAGTTTTTTAAGTTCTAAATATCTCTCTAAAACGTGAGCTATAATCTTAGTTTATTATCATCTCTCATGTGGACAGTACAAATACCCTAATCTCCTAGTATCTAATCAACCATGATTCTTCACCTCCCAATTCGTTGTCCAAGTTGCAATGAGAATGACATTTTCAAAACACATATCTGCTCATAAAATTCTCCAATTGCCTCCAATTGTTCATGTAATAAAAACAAAAACAAAAACCACAGTTCTCACCAAAGCATTCCTCATCTGTACTCTTTCTAAACTCTATTTAGTCTCTTTCCCACTTTCTTGCTAAGTCTCTGGTCTTCAACCACACCAGCCATCTCCGTGTTCCTTGAGAATTCTGTTTTGTATTTTTTTCATACCATAGTCAGGGCCATAGAACATAGATTGGGCCCCACTGAAAAAAAATATTTTTTAAGGCCTCTAGTAAACATAAACTGCCTAAAATCTGTGCACAGGGGCTCCTTCAAGACCACCAGCCCCTAGTCATGTCAACTGATATTTCAATATCATCACATGAACCTGATTGCAGGACCCAACTATAGCTGGTCCTTTTGACTGGAATTCTCTCCCTCCAGTCTTTTACCTTGTTTCCTACCTATCTTGAAATTTTCCTCAAGGATCATTTTTTTTTTTTTGGCTGTGCCCCGTGGCTTGTGGGATCTTAGTTCCTGACCAGGGATCGAACCCATGCTCCCTGAAGTGGAAGCGTGGAGTCCTAACCACTGGACTGCCAGGGAATTCCCTCAAGGATCATTTTTATAAGGAAGTCTTCCCAGAAACTCCACTCCTTTCTCTTAAAAATCAATCAAGGTCAATTTCCTTTAAAATGTGCTTGCAATATACTATCTCAGTTTGAAACGTGTGTGTTATTGTGGCAGTTTTACTAATATCAATCTTCTCTACTAAGCCATAGACATGATGAGATAAGAAATCATATAAGTTTTCGTTTATTATTTTATCTCCAGGATGTATTAAATAAGTGCTTAATAAAAATTTGTTTAGTGAATCAATGAATAAACCAATAACTAGTCCATTACTAAGTTTTGGTGTTTAAGGCTGATAATCGCTTCTTGCTCTTCCCTAGATTCCTAGATTCTGAACCAAGAGAAAAATATAGACAAGGAGTCGAATAAAGATCAAACAAACTGTGGAAAAATGGATATCAAATGAGACTTTGTCCAAGAGCCAGATTTTTTACTTCTTAACCTCTTTACTTGAAATTCTCTTGAATCATGGACAGAACAGCTGGCAAACAGAGTTCTCCTATCATGCGGAAACTTCTTCTCTGGCATATCTCCTAAAGGAAATCGAGTGAAGAGAAAAACAATACAAACTAGGAGCAAGCCCGCTGCCCTTGCTGGTGTGGTAGACTCCCCCCAAAACCCATGCCTGATCCTAGCTTTGGCAGGCTACTTCCAATGTTAGGTCACAAATTGTATTTGCCCCTATCTGGCATAGTCACTAGCCAAACATCTCAGCTAAATTGTACTTTCCCTTTGGGGGCATATAGGAATGTCCGGGTGACATTCATGTCATATGACAACCAGTATCAGCTCAAAACAGTATAGGGACTTCCCTGGTGGCACAGTGGTTAAGAATCTGCCTGCCAATGCAGGGGACACAGGTTCAATCCCTGGTCTGGGAAGATCCCACATGCCATGGAGCAACTAAACCCGTGCACCACAACTACTGAGCCTGAGCACCACAGTTCCTGAAGCCCGTGTGCCCTAGAGCCGGTGTGCCACAACTACTGAGCCTGCATGCTGCAGCTACTGAAGCCCACGTGCCTAGAGTCCATGCTCTGCAACAAGAGAAGCCCCTGCAATGAGAAGCCCACGCACCACAACAAAGAGTAGCCTTTGTTTGCTGCAACTAGAGAAAGCCCGCGCGCAGCAACGAAGACCCAACGCAGCCAAAAATAAATAAATAAATAAATTAATTAATCAATTAATTTTAAAAAGTACTCAGTTCCTCCTGCTAACCATTCTGTACCACTAAGGTTTTATTGAGGGGACCACTGTATTAATGACACCCAAAACTTAGGTGTCATAGAGGGTAGCAGGAGAGAAGGAAACTTTCCTCCTGAACTGATTCACTGAAAAATTTCATATATCCTGAAATAACTAACATTGTGCTTGTTTGCATAATGCTCAAATTGTGAAAGTAAGTTGAAAGAACAGGTGTTCAAAATAAAAGTAAGTTGTATCATAAATTTTTAAATTCAGTTTTTTAACAAGCAAGATTGGGATTAGAAATACTGAACTCTACACTAGAGATGATATTCCCTCTAAAAGCCAAGGTGTTCTCACATGTGATCGATACTGAAACTGCCTTGGCTACAAAGATTAATTTTCTTTATGTACAGAAACATCTAATTAGAGACATAAGCTAATTATGGTTTAAATAAGTCCAAGTCTGTTTCCCCCCACTAATTTGTAAAAATGTTCATGGGCCTTATTATTGTTTTGCATGATACTTCATTTAAATTCAAACTCCTATGATCAAGTAATACCAATTCAAAGGCCAGGAGAAGTGTTTTATTTTGGCCAAATTATGGATTAAAATTAAGAAAACATTATTCAGCATTTTGTTCAAATAATTAAATGTTGTATGACCAACATACACACAGACACACATACACACATGCACACACCCACTAATTCATTCAGCATTATGCACAATCCACTGACCTTTTAAGTTAAAGAAAATGATATTTGGAAAATCAATAGGAAAGGAAAGTGACAAGACCACTAATGTTGATTGCATCAAATCCAAGAGGGACTTTTAAGAATTCATTAGGCAAGGAGTCAGCATGTCTGCTTTCTTAGTCAGATTTACCTAGCTGATATTTTAACATTCTAGTCACCTAGGTAATTGACTACAAGGATACTCGTGCTTAGGTCAGAATGGTTTCATTTTTAGGGTAAGAATTTGACCAGGGGATATATTGTAATCACTTGTAATCACTCACCCCTTACCCCCAATTTATATATAAATCTGTAATTTCACTGTAATAAACTACAAATCTACAGAAATATGAATGTTACTGCGTGTAGCAAGAATTAGTTACTTTCCTCTAAGTAAAATTCCTTTGTATGTATGGGAAATTAAAAAAAAGTACATATCCTAAATTTATAGTAAAATAATGTAACTTAAATTTATATTTTTGAAAAGTAAAGACTCTTCTATACAGCAAAACCGAAGTCCTTCTCTAGTTTCCTTTGGGAAATATATGTACATTTTTAATTATGTCTGAATAAAAGAATAGTTATTTAGAAGCCTGAAATTGTAGGATCATATTATTCTTCATATTTTGGGAAGTGTTCTTGAGTTTTGATAATGAAAGAATAACTTTGGAATTCCTATGATCCTCTGGTAAGATATAGGGGATACAGTGCCCCTGAAATAAATATAGTTTAGCCAGCTACTCCTGGCTTTATTCTTGTTGGTTCTCAGATCCATTTTAAACTACTTACCTATAACTTGGTAATAATAATATGGTTCAATTTTCCCTAGTTTATGAAAATCTCTAAAAGACCTTGACACCAACCAAGCTTTCCAATTTACCCCTAAAATGTGACAAATTTACAATTGAAGCACATCCCCAAATCTACCCTTGGGCCATAGTATTTCCCAGACCCGTACTGGTCTGAATGGTGGCTCAATATACAGATCCTAAAAGGAATTAAGTGTCAGAGATAAACAAAGCCAGACACTGGTTAAAGGGGTAAGGACAGATTTTATTCAGTAATAACTCTAGCAAGAGGGAAGAGGGTTCAGTGTGAACTAAACTCAGCTTCATCAAAACAAAGTGCAGGAGACTTTTCCAAGGCCGGGCTGTGCTAAGGAAAAGGCACTGAGTGGTGTTAAGGGGTTTTGGTCCACGTGACCAGCCATGTGGGTTTCTTAATTGGCTCATATCCAAACTTCTCCTCTCTTTATGACAGGAGGCAGTGGTGCAAGTTGGAGCATGGTGCCTGCTGAAGAAGGCCCTCATTCTTCCACAGGGAACTAGAGCGACAGTTATCGCCTTGAGTGTTTGTATTTTAAAGAGAGGGCACTCAGGGCCTTGCAAAGACAGTTCTGGGAGGTAGAAGGTTTACCTCGCAAAGGGGTGAAGAAAGAATGTATAATGCAAGCCTTCTAAAGTAACTGCTCTAAGAGGGGTTTTAGAAGCCTATTTACCTATCACTGGGTTTTGGCTGGAACAAACAGTAAAATCTCCTGGCAGCCTTGAGCTTTCTTCAGCAAGAACTTAAGGGTACTGGAGTCATCAACCTGGCGATGCAGCCTTGACTGATTAGAAGCTAAGCTAGTGTTTGTTCAAGTCTTTTAGGGCATTGTGTAGAATTTCGTACTCTCTGTAAGAGGCAGACTCCTAAAATAAGCCCCCGCAATGGCCCTCTAATTGACTGTAAACAGAACCTATGAATATGACAAGATATTATGTCACCTTATATGGCAAAAGATATAATTAAGTTTCCCAATCTGTTGCCTTTGAGTTAATCAAAATTAGCATTATCCATGATGGGCCTGACATATTCAGATGGGCTCTTTAAACTAAGAGAATGTTCTTCTTCTAGACTGGGAAGTATAAAGTGGCAAAAACTGTGTCTTACAATTGCATGCGGAGAGGGATAGCCTTTAGGAGCTGAGAGCAAGTCCTAGTTCACTACTATCGAGAAAACAGGGACTTCCGCCATAACCTGCAAGAAATTGAATTTTGCCAACCATCTGAATGAGCACCAGTTGAGAACTGTAGTCCTAAATATCACCGTGGTTGCAGCCTGGTGAGACTCAAGGACTCCTGCCCATGGAAACTGAGATAATACACTTGCATTGCTTTAGTGGTTAAGTTTGCGCTAGCTTGTATGGCAGCAAAGAAAAACAATATACTTCCTAAACCTTTGGATGCTTTCTTCTATAGGATACTAGCCAAATCAATAAGTCCAGTCCATGCTCCAGGGGAGGGAATTACACAAAGGTGTGAATACAAGGAGGTACGGATTGCAGAGAGTCATCTTAGAGTCTGCCTACCATACCGGACAAAAATTCATAACTCAGTTTATAGCAAGGAATTTCAAGAAGTAAATTTTACCAACTCCTTGCATCAGGAAAAATAGTTGCCTAAGCCATTCGTAAACATTCTTAAGCAATGAAGTGCTAAGTTTAATTCCCTTGAAAATATATTATTACATATTTGATTTTCATGACTCATGTTAAAACATAATTCTTTTAAGCGTTCTTGACACTTCTGTAGATCATCTGAAACTAATAGAAACTTAATAGGACAAATTGAAATGCAATTTATACCATATGAACTAGATACAAGTATTTAAATCTAGGAAATATAACTACCGAGGTATCCCCAAATTTCTTAAAACTAAGGAACTGATATTATTTGCTGAAAAGATTTTTTCTTACAGAAATTCTCTGTTTAGTTTTAGAAATTTTAACTTGGCCTCCATCTGAGCCAAAGGCTTTGGCATGTATGTTTTCTGACAATTAAAAGTGTATTTTTAGTAGCTATTTGTTCAGCTAGAAACCCACTGAGATTTACATTTGCTCTTTCCGGGATTTTTAAAAATCAATTGTAAAAAGATAAAATCCTCCAAAATTTAATTTTGTTTTGTATGCTCAGAGTATTAGCTACTGAATAATCAAAAGTTATTCCTCCCTTCCTGATCCCACCTCCAAAACAAATTGGAGATATAACTACATCCTCTGGTCAGCAAAAGGGAAGCACAAATTAATTTCAATCAAGATGAAATTTTATAAAATCAAAATTGGTTAGACACTAATATGCCTCCTGAGAGGACTATTTGGAAGGAGAAAATGTAGTGATGTGATTCTCCAGATTCTCCATTTCATTAGGTGCTTTATTCGGAAGTGTTTGTTATGGTAATTCTTGTCCAAACATGCTTTTCTGGCTTTATTTTTATAAGGTTATCCTATTCAACACAGATTGAAAAAGAGAGCTGAAATAGACCTACAATTCCAATAACGATCCATAGCCTCTAATTTAGAACTTGATTGTATTCCATATATTCTATATTTCTTTGGGTTTGGTATTATCTCTCTTCCCTTCTTTCTTACTCATCTCTTATTTCTTCCCTCACTTCTCTGTCACACTTCTGTTTGAAACCCCTCCAAGGCTCTTCATTACTTACAGAGTGATTCTTGATCTTTAGTGATCATCAAATTCCTCGTTGGGACAATCTTCATTCTTAAAGAATATCTCAATATGATTCTGATACCACTTTTAAGAAATATTCATAAGTCAAGAAATCTGCTCAGAAGGCATGGACCCCTTTTATAATGTGTCACGTGTGTGTCTCCTCTCATGACTCTTCATGACCTTCCCTATGTCCCCTATTGCAGTCATATCAAAGTATTTCTCTTTTCCTAAAGAGGTTTGTTCTCTCATACATCCTTATTGTTGCACATAATATTCCCTTTCAGATTCAGTTAATAAATCGACTTGACTGTGAGTCATTTCTCAAGCATCTCAGAAAAACTCAGACTAAAATTTATGATACTTGAATACTTGAGGCAATAAGCTTCATGTCCATAAAAAACAAGTCATTTTATCAATTTGTAACTAGAATAATTCAGAAATTTACTAAAAGGTCATCTTTTATATGCTTTCTTTCTCTCTTCTTAGGACTCAATACTTTTTGATTGGTTGATTGATTTGTATAATAAACTCCATGACCTTATAACTTGCAACACAATCTTTTACTACTCACATCAGTGCACCCAAATATAAATGTACACAGTATTATCACTTTGATACTAAAAACGCCTAATGTTCCCTGCAAATAAATGCTCCAACTGGCTACTCAATTTACCATTTTTTATTTTGGTACTTTTATCTTTTGAATATTTTATGACTTTTTAATTCATAAATTTTCATGTATACATTGTAGTTTCAATTTGCTCTCTAACATGTTTACAATAGTCCCTGATATTTCACTTTTATCGTCAGCTGGGGTGGCTAGTGTTGAATAAGAACTCTGAAATTAGACCTAATTTAAACATTTTTGACAAAAACATAACACTTTTTAGCAAGCCAATGGCGTATCATCGATATTTCAACATATTGCGGATACTGAGTCTTTGCTATACTGAGTGGACTATGGAGGTGTGCCTCCCTCATGTGTTAATTATGGCCATGTTTTACAAATTATGGCCTAGATCCATGGGTAATTGCATATCAGCATCGCGATCCCTTCTCTTTGAGATTCAAAGTGATCAAAATATGTAAGATGGAAAAGAGTGAAACTGGTGGAGAGCAGATCACAGAGGTAACAAGACAGGACAGCACACAAAGGGGACATTTGGATGGGTACCAAGCCTCAATTCCAAAGTTTAGATCATTGCAGAGGAGTGTTGATTATGTCCCTGGTACCCTGGTCACACGTGAATGTTTTAGGGAAACTGCAGTATGTGGATAAATTATATATGCTATAATCAAAACGGTAGCCATTGAGACCTAGGCAGTTCTCCATCACAAGCCCGTAATGGAAAATCTCCCTGAGGGATACTCTTGTCTTTCATGCTTGGAGTGAACGTAAGAACACGTGGAACAGACGGGAACCAACTCTAATGGACACCCAGGGCTTTAGAATATCTATCGGTGGAAGATCCTGGCACTTGTCCAATAGTATTAAAGATCCTCCTCAAGGAGGGGCGCCTTAGGTTATGACCCCTTTAAGCAGAACCTGAAATGCAGATTTTTTTTAAAGTGACTTACTGAGGTAGTACTTTTGGGGGAAGGGAAGCTAGAGACACAAGCTAGGGAAGAGGAGGAATGTCTAAGATGTCTGAACACATCTTAGCTCCAGCCTGCTCTCACTGAGAGCTCTGCAGCCTGACTTGCATCCAAAACACTGCTTCTGCCAAGGAAAGGGGGCGGTCCTTTTGTGTCCTCATGTCAGTGAGTCTTTGGCTGTTGACTGTCAAAGAGTGTATACTGGATGGGAGGTGATTTCTTTTAGGCTAAGTGTGATTCTCTGCAATAGCTTGGAGATGGGTGTGCCAGCCCGGTGAGAGTGATCTGGGCAGGATTTCAGTAGCACCCACCACCAGAGAGTATGTATTCTTGCTTTCCCAGAAGAAGATAATGTGTGAATATTAAGAACCGGTTCTTAAGTAGATAGAAGGAAACCAGGGGATTAGCAATGATATCTGTGGAAAATAAAGACGGGTCTGCTTGAAGTCAGGAGAGTTGGGAGCCCATGTTATAATTATATATTTTTTTGTAATGACCAGTTTGTGAGATGCTGACTCACCACTATATTTTAAACTCCATAAGGGTGGAGTCAGTGTTAGCTTTTTCTTATTATTGTACTTCCAAGATTAAGTATAGAACAAAGTGTGCAATAGATGCTTAATAAACATCTGTCAAATAAACCAAGTAATAAACAAGGATTCTATAGGAGAGATTGTATTAGTCAAAGTTCTCCAAAGGAAATGGAACCAACACACCACACACACACACACACACACACACACGTGCGCGCACGCACACACACGTACAGAGAGAAAGAGAGAGAGAGAGATTTAAGGAACTGGCACACAGTTGAGGGCAGGAAAGTCCAAAATCTGCAGTGCAAGCTGACAGGCTAGAGACCCAAGGAAGTGTTGATATTGCGGTCATTTTTTAAAAAGAATCAGTTATTTATTTATTTATTTTTGGCTGCGTTGGGTCTTTGTTGCTGCATGCGGGCTTTCTCCAGTTGCGGAGAGCTGGGGCTACTCTTCGTTGCAGTGCGCGGGCTTCTCATTGCGGTGGCTTCTCTTGCTGTGGAGCATGGGCTCTAGGCACGAGGGCTTCAGTAGTTGTGGCACATGGGCTCAGTAGTTGTGGCTCTCAGGTTCTAGAGCGCAGACTCAGTAGTTGTGGTGCACAGGCTTAGTTGCTCCATGGCATGTGGGATCTTCCCGGACCAGGGCTCGAACCTGTGTCCCCTGCATTGGCAGGTGGATTCTTAACCACTGCACCACCAGGGAAGTCCCTATGTTGTGGTCTTGAGTCTGAAGGCAGTCTGGAGAAAGAATTCCTTTGTCCTCAGTCTTTTAAATTTAGGGCCTTCAACTGATTAGATGAGGCCCATCCACATCATGATGGATAATTTGCCTTACTCAATATTGATTGATTTAGATGTTAATCACATCTAAAAAATACCTTCACAGAAATACCTGTACTAGTGTTTGCCAAAACAAGTGGGTACCATAAGCCTAGCCAAACAGACACATAAATTGTCACGAAGACCATCCATCAAGTCTTTACAGTACTTATTATATGTCTCCAAGCAGAGAATTTTCATCAAACTCTCATAAATATATAAAATCCCATAACGATATTTCTATAATGCAACTACAATGTTATTTTTCTGAACATTAATGTATTGGAACTTTCAATAATCCAAAAGCTAAAAATGATTAACAACTATATTAGGACAATGACTGCCTTTCTTTTTCTGTGCAGTTAAAAATATTTCCATATACCAGTTAGCTCAGAGTAAATCTTTTAATGCAGCATGAAAGACTGTAAAATTTTCTATTTTTCACATGGAATATTTCATGGCAGTATCTCCAGAATATTATCCTTGATAAATTAACTTATTTGGTGTGTGTACAGTAAAACAATGCCTTTGAGGATCATTTTTTTAAATCTGGTATAAAATAAATGCTGATATTTAAAAGTAATACCATAGTTTTCATCTACAGTATCTTTTACTTTGGCTTTGAGAAGGAATTGGCTCAAAATCCTCTATATCTAAGAAAAATAGCATCCCCTACCTATTTGAGTGAAGTGAAATTGACAGTATATCATGTCTTTCATTTTCAAGCATGGTGATAGTGAGAGTGGTTATGCCTTTGATTATAATTGAAATGCCCAACGTATAGTCATTCATCTGTTCCATATCTCTTCACTAAGATATGTACCCTAGTTCCATGGCATCCTTTGGTACTTTTGGGCAGACCTATTGTCATTTCCTATTCCTGCTCTCTTCTCCTTACAGTATATGTTACATTATCTGTAGGCACCCTTCTCTCCCCTTGTCTATTCCCTGTATCCAGCCTTGGAACACTTCTCACTTCTCCTTTCTCTCTTTGGTGCTAACTTCTGCTTTTACTTCCTGCTCACTTTCCTCATGACACCTTCCTCTTTCTACCTAAACTGGTTTACGTGTCCCTCCAGAATGCTCCCAAAGACCCTTGAACCAGCTATATTATGTGTCATACTGATCTTGCTTTCAGAACCAGAAACTTTCTTCAGGTATAATTGTTCAAAGGTATGGCTAGCACAGACCTTTCAAACAATAGCAACAAATTTACTCACTAAATGTAGATACGTGCTTTCAATGTGCAGGCACTGTGATAAGATAGAGAGATACCTCTTGTATTAATACTTAAACATGAAAATGAAAAAATTGTTGACCATGTTAAATGCCCTACGGAAAAGAAAAACTTCACACTTTTAGTTTCTCCGATTCAGGTGTTAGAAGGCTGGTAACCGAGGCAAGGAATTAGTATTTTTGAGCATATCTGTGATTTCCACTCTGAGCCATGTTCTCTGTTACATTCTTCATAAAGGTATCTTACAGCAACTTGGTGAGAGGTGTATGATTTTATGTGTTACAAAGTAATCATAAACTATAAAACACTGAGTAAGTGTAAGAGGCCAACGAGAATATAGCTTCTTGACAGAGGGACCTGTTTCTTTTCAACAATGTATAAAACAATGCTTAATACACAGTAGATATTTAATAAACATTTGTCAAATGAATTGACTGCTGTCTCAATATATGAAGGGCCTTTAGTAAGTCCTTCATCAAAAAAAAAAATAAAACTTCGCTTGATTTGTCCATTGTGTCTACAGATACAATTTTGCCTAGGTACCTATATATTTATATACTTATATGATACATATAGGTACATATATATGTCATATATATGTTTTAATTGTTAATTTGGAGAAAAAGTATTCTTTTAATAAAATTATATTCAAGGAGATTATTTAATAATATATTAATAGAGAATATTGATATATTTAAATAATATGTAATACTATTTGAATTTCAGTATTACTAATTTTAGTAATGGGATTATTTTACCCATTACAGCCATCCAATATTTGAATCATTATAGCTTATAAAAGTGATGGAGGAAAGTAATCAGGGGTTCAGCAAATCATTATTTAATCACTTTAAAGTTTCCCTAGGAAAAAAATCACATTGCAAAGAATCTATATGAAAACAATATACATAATGTATTATTCTTTCCCCTTTATAATTAAGCATTCTGCCACCGGGTTCTTCTAATGAGTTATAGAATACATTATACCTTCCTTAAATAATCTCAACAGCTTATAAAAACAAAAATTTACCTTGTATTTTACCTTATATAAATTCATGAACATTTATTTTATGTCCCTATGACTTTATTTTCACCATCTCCTATTCCATGGTCCTCATGTGAAATCTATGTTTAACAATAGTTATGAAATGTGATATTACTGCTATCATCATTTTTGTTGGCAATTTTTTCCAATCAGTGGAATTCTGTGATTGATGTTTGTATTTCATTGTTTTCACTGAATAAGAGAAAACCAGAGTAGTGCAGAGGCTCTGTTTCATCTTTATTTGTATCCCTTGTAGTGATTAATACATTTCCTTACATGTAATTGGCACTTAGAGCAAATATGTTGAATGGAAATGACTAATTTTAAAACCAGTGCAATTCCTTTGCTTGAAATCAGATACTCTATTATTCAAATTGATTCTGACTTTTCCCTTGCCAGACTTGTCCCTTGCCAAAAATATTAACTTTTTGAGAATTTTTCCTAAGTTTATTAATTTTAACTAACCACAGTTTTTAAAAAATTGAAATAGTGTACATTTCAGGTGAAGAATAACAAATTTTACTGACTTTATTTTTTATAATCTGGTTTTCCTATTATTTTACTCTGTGAAAGCTAATGTGAGTAGCTCTGAAAGTGAATTTCCAAGTTGCCTAATTGTGCTGAAATAATATAGGTATTAGTAGGATCAAGTGATTTTTAAGATATCCAAGTATTTTAATAAAAAACTTGAAGCAGGTTTGTCATAATAAATCTTTAGTGGATTAGAATCTTTTCCTATATACACATATGAACAAAAACTTAAAAGTATTTACAATATTTAAATATATTTACAAAGTCCACTTCCTGTTCTTTTAGTATAAATCATATTAAATCAAGAAGTTTGGATATCAAAAACTAGTCTTCTTCTTATGTGTCCTGACATCCCTATGAAACTACTCTTGCCTTTGAGATAATGAATGGAATGATTATTTCCCTGCCTATTTACAATTCCTTTATACAAATTCAGGAAAGGAAAAGAATGTAGAGGACAAATCAGAAAATTTGAAATCTAATGAATCTCTTGTTAAAGTTATAATAAGAGGAGAAATGAACATTTCATGTTTGCATTTTCCAGGATTTTTGTTTTAAAGGATCTTTTATCTTTTTCCACAATGTCATGAATTAGTTGAGGGTTTGTTCTGTGTCTTTGTCTTACTGCATTCCTTTGTCTAGCGTTGGTATAAAGTTATCTAAATTACAGAGGGATCAGGTCAGTTGTTCCATGGCTAAAAGTCAATGTGTTGATAGAATAATTCCCCCCATCAAGTATACATCTACGTGATTCAAGACCAGTGTTTTTTAAATGAAATATGATACTTTCTCTTCATTATGATTAAAAATATCCCTCTGACTCTCCTTGGACAATTCATAGACCATCTGGAAACTACATCTGGAGGAAGAGGCTTGACAGATTTTATTTTTTGAAAAACAAGTGAATATTAATAAACTTTAATTTAATTTGTTTTTAGTAAATTTCAAACTTCTATCTTTAAAATAGAAAACAAAACAAAAACTGAGTTTGAACTCAGATGACTGTTTCTTATGTAACTGATGATCTGTTGTAAATTCAACCCTGAGGCGTTCACTAGTATCTATGTATGTGTGTAGTGTATATAGCTGAGGTCTCAAGCATGCAATTCCCTATTTCTGTTCACAAGAAGTAATGAGTCTAAAGCAGCTTTATCCCCAGCTTAATTGAGGTTTAAATTGCATAAATAAAAATTCCTCTATACAAAGTTAACAGTTTGATGAGTTTTGATGTTTGTATACAGTTGTGAAAATACAACCAAAATTAAGATGTAAAATATTTCTATCATTCCTTACATTTCCCTCCTGCAACCCCAGGCAACTGCTGCTCTATCACTATAGTTTTACTTTTTCTAAAATTTCATATTTATCGTTGTGTATTAGCAGTATATTTCATTTTATTGCTGCATATTATTATATCATATGGATAAACCACAACTTATCAAAAGCTAAAGGAATGCTGTTTCTAAGTGTTAGCTCTTAGGTGAAGTGTTACTACATGAATATTCATGAACAAGTTTTTATGTGGAATTATGATTTTATTTTCTTGGATAAATATGTAAGAGTGAAATTGCTGAGTCATGGGGTTAATGCACACTTAACTTGTAAGACTATAATGACAGTTTTCCAGAGTAGTTTTCCACTCTGCATAACCACTAGCAATGTATAATTCCAGTTGCTCCTCACCCTCATTAACATTTGACACTGTCAGTCTTAATTTTGGTCATTCCCGTGGATTTACAGTAGTGTTATATTTGTTTTAATTTGTATTTTCCTGATGTCTAGTGATGTTGAGCACATTTTCATATGCTTACTGGTCATCTTCATATATTCTGTAATGAAATGTCTATTCAAATGTTTCACCCATGTTTTTATTGGGTTGTTTATCTTTCTGTTACTGAGTTGCAAAAGTTTGTTATATATTCTGGATACAAGCCTCTTTCCAGATAAAGAGATTGCCAATATTTTCTCCAAGTCTATAGCTTGCCTTTCCATTTTTTAAAATCTCTGTCTTTCAAAGGACGTAATTTGCAATTTCATGAGTACCATTCTATCAATAGTTTTTGTTTGTAATTCTTGGGCTCTGTTTAATAAATATTTGTCTAACCCAATGTCATAAAGAATTTCTCCAGAATGACCTTGTCACCTTTATAAAAATTCAATAGACTATTTTTTGACTCTCTCTTCTGTTCCATTGAAGGATATGTTCATCTTGCCACTAATATCCACACTGTTTTGATTTCTGTAGCAAATTGAAATCAGATAGTGTAAGTCTCTAACATTCTTCTTTTGAAAGAATGTTTTAACTTCAAGTACTTTGCCTTTTTATATGCTTTAAAACTAGCCTGGCATTAAAAAAAAAACACTTGATATGATTTTGATTGGGATTATATTGAATCTATAGGTCAATTTGGCAGAGATTTTGTCATTTTGTCAATAAATAGTTGTATAATCTATGAACATGGTATAAATCTCAATTTATTTGTCTTCATTAATTTCTCTCAGTGATGTTCTATACTTCTTAGTGAACATCTTGCACATACTATATTCTATTAAATCCATTCTTAAGTATTTTATTTGTTGATATTTTTATAAATTGGAATTTTAAATGTTTGATTCCCTAAGTGTACATTGTTAGTGTACAGATATAACTTATGTCATTTGGCCCTGTTAAATGTATTTAGAATTATACTAGCTTAGATTTTGACTCTTTAGAATAGTCTAGATGTACAGTGATGTCACCTGCAAATCAGCTTAGTTTTATATCATGTTTTCCAATCTCTACACCTTTCTAAAATTTTTCATATAGCACTGGTTAGGACCTCTAATACATTGTAGAAAGTACACTGGTGAGGGTAAGTATCATTGCTATAATCCTCTCTTAGGCACAAAATATGTTATCTATTTTTCACCATAAAGTAAAATGTTAGCTGTAGGTGTTTTGTGGATGCCCTTTATCAGACTGAAGAAATTCTCTTTTATACCTAGTTTGCTAATAAATTTTATCATGAATAGGTGCTGAATTTATCAAATGCTATTTCTGCATGGGATGAAATGTTGTTTTCTTAGGCTGTTAATATGGTGAATTATTAGGAGTCAAATAAAAGATTTGATTTTTGTGTTAAAACAACCTTGCATTCCTGCAATAAACCCACCTTGGTTGTGGATGCTTGACCTTTGTATATTTCTGAATTTTATTTGCCATTATTCTGTTAAGAATTTTTGTTTCTATGTCTATGAGGTATATTAGTGTTAGTAGTTTTCCTATAATATCTATTTCTACCTTTGCTGTCACTGTAATGCTGGTCTCATAAGATGAATTAGAAAACTTTTTCATCTCCATTATTTTCTCAAAGAGTTTGAGTAGAACTGATAATTTTCCTTCTTTAAAAGTTTGGTAAAATTTACCTGTGAAGACGCCTGGACCTGAAGGATTATTTGTGGAAATATTTTTAATTACAAATTTCTTTTAAAAGTCTATATTGTCAAATTTATTCAAATATAGTTTTTTATAACATTTTAATTATCATTTTAATGTCTGTAGGATGTGTAGTGATATCCCTACTTTCAGTTCTGAAATGGGCAATTATGTATTTTTTTGGCCATTCTTGCTAGATAGTTATCAATTTTATTCATCTTTTCCAAATAGATGCAGCTTTTAAAAAAAATTTTAGAAGCTTTTTATTTTTATTTTATTTTATTTTTTGGCCATGCTGTGCAGCTTGCAGAATCTTGGTTCCCTGACCAGAGATGGAACGCGTGCCCCCTGCAGTGGAAGCTCGGAGTCTTAACCACTGGACCACCAGGGAATTCCCTATGCAGACTTTAGTTTTATGGATTTTCTCTAGTATTCGTCTATTATTTATTTCATTGTTTTCTGCTCTTATGTTTATTATTTCCTTCCTTCTACTTATTTTGACTTTAATTTGTTCTTATTTGTCTGGTTTCTTAGAGCAAAAATATAGATTTTTATTTGAGTCTTTTTATTTCCTTTTACATGTAAACTTTAAATTTATAAACTTTCCTCTAGGCACTGCATGTATTCTGAGAGTTCTTATGTTGGCTATTCATTATCATTCAGTTTAAAATATTTAAAAAAAATTTCTGTGATGCCTACATTGACAGTAGATTATTTAGAGCATGTCATTTAATTTCCAAACATTTGGGGGGTTCCTACTCATTGTCAGAAGCAAAATTTCTGGGGTATTTTCAATATCACTTTCCCACATGTTATAATCGTATGGTGAAAAATAATGCAATACTTCATGGTGTATAGTTCAAAACACTTTGCTGTTGCAAGCCCATGCTAGCTTAAGCTAAACCTCTTTTATAAATGAAATTAATACAACATTTGTAAAGTGACCAAACTTTTGGAGTGACGTCTCTTATTCTCTTAATCCCTCTCTAATTTTTCTTTCTGTCTTTCTTAGCTTCATTTCTGTGAACACAAGAAATCCATTAGCAAATAAGCCTATTAATTGACCAGGTATTTACATTGTCCTGTCCCTGCTCATGAAAAGGAAACAACACTTTATCCTGCTCCAGTTTGAAAAATTCCAAAATTCAACAATTCTGATTGGTTTGGCTTGCATCAGTCTCACTACATACACATACTCCATTCAAAACTTCAGCCTTTACTAGAGTAACAGGGTCAGACAGGATCAACTCTGTTGGTGAGTCTCTCATAGACATGGACCTTTCCTGAACAGTGGGGTCATTTTGCATGGCAACTGTCACATCACCTGCCCATTGCCATGTATGGGAATGTTATTGTTTAAAAAAAAAATTAGTTCATTTATAGAACCTCAACAACTGCCTAGGATTCAAGGTTCATTTAATAATTATTCTAATTAAACAAAAGAAAAATGACTATAATTTATCCACTGGTATTTTAGAGCAACATTTGTGCAGCTTTGTGCACTAGAAAATCTAAAATCCTTCCTTCATCTGATGAGTTGACTTACATTCTTGCTTTTCTCCAAATTCCACTCAGTATTCTCACAGGCAATGAATGTCTGTACCCATATTGCTAAATTTCATTTAAAAAATAAATAGTGCTCACATTAATGATATTATTCTGTATCTAAAATACATCATTATCATTAATCCCCCTCATGACTAGTGTGAATAACTATTTCTTTATCCCATAATTTTATGTATTTCTGAGTCCATTTTTCCGGCTACTTTTTTTTTTTTAATTTTTTTTATTTTTGGCTGTGTTGGGTCTTCGTTTCTGTGCGAGGGCTTTCTCTAGTTGTGGCAAGCGGGGGCCACTCTTCATCGCGGTGCGCGGGCCTCTCACTATCGCGGCCTCTCTTGTTGCGGAGCACAGGCTCCAGACGCGCAGGCTCAGTAGTTGTGGCTCACGGGCCCAGTTGCTCCGTGGCATGTGGGATCTTCCCAGACCAGGGCTCGAACCCGTGTGCCCTGCATTGGCAGGCAGATTCTCAACCGCTGCGCCACCAGGGAAGCCCCCAGCTACTTTTTATAATCGGGATTTGTCTAATTTCTTTGAGTCCCTAGGACCCTCCTTTATTTACACTTTACTCGGATCATTTTTTTAAGTCATATAAAACCATGCACGTACCTGAGTTCTGCCTTTTCAGGAATGGGGAAACGTTTACGAACTCACTTTTATTCTTTTTTCAGTCATTTATCTCCAGTATCTCTGTCTTCATATTTGCTTCACAAATTATATCGATTTCAATTCCTGTGCCATTTGTTTTCATTATCTATGCCGATTCTAAAAGTTCTCCAACAGACTTGTGGTTGCCAAGGGGGAAGGAAGAATTGGGAGATTGGGATTAGCAGATGCAAACTAGTATGTATAGGATGGATAAACAACAAGGTCCTACTGTAGAGCACAGGGCACTATATTCAATATCCTGTGATAAACCAGAATGGAAAAGAGTATGAAAAAGAACGTAAATCACTTTGCTGTACAGCAGAAATTAACACAACACTGTAAATCAACTATACTTTAATAATTTTTTTTTAAAAAGAAAAAATAAATAAATAAAGGCTCTCCATCAACAAGACTATGTCTGGTGTATGAAATGCTCTGTATTGTTATTGTTTTAAAATTGTACTATTTTCAATGCTTAATTATGTCTTTTAGTCGTAAAACACCACATTGCTTGTATGCATTTAGTGTATACATTTATATTTAGTGAACATGGATACTAATCAGATTTCTCTCTTAAAGTAGGTTATGATAGTCAGATTTCCCTTTCTGTTCTTACACATTTTAATATTTTGAAACTGTTATTTATTTCCATATGACAAACACACTAGAGATACTCCACAGCATGCAATCAGATACACTTCTAACCAAATTTTCAGGTTTATAATTGTAACCAAGTTCTAAATCTGTTCTTTCCTTTGAGTTTTATTTTTAAAAAATTACTAATCTCAACAGAACCAGGTAAACTGAAATGCCAGTTACAACAAATTAGTAATATAGTACCAAAACCTAAAGTTAAAGTATTAATATTTTTTATCAGAATACCTCAAAGGCAAATGGCTGGAAGTCTTGATCAAAATAATAGATATATTCTTCCAGCTACATTGCTTCATCCTTAACAATGCAATATGCCAGAAAATCAGAATGTTTCTCTCAAGTCTTCCTGTTTGATAAAATGTTTTTTGTTGTGGGTCTTGAAAGTATTGCTCTAAATAGAATGACTTGAGTTTTTAAAAATCCCATCTCTTTGCTCTTTTGTAATTTCTTGTATCTGTGCTGTCATTTTGCTCTTTTAGTAAATGTCATTTGTAGACTTATGATCCACACTCACATCAACAGCTGTTTTTTCCTAGATTCTGGGTCATACTCACGCTAACTGCAAATTGATGAGTATTTCTTTAAGCAAAGTATTTAATTTAGACTTGAGGTTCTGACACTAATCTAAAACATCTTACATGGTCAGTCACCTGAATATGCTTATGATTTGGTTTCCTTCTGGGTGTCTAATGCCTCTTCCTCACATATAGATCAACTTTACACTTGATCAAACATTAACTGACATTTGAGAGGACAATTTTCTCTCTGCGATAGCTTCAGCTGAGTGTTATGTT
Source organism: Balaenoptera borealis (assembly GCF_965194805.1). Lineage (NCBI taxonomy): Eukaryota > Metazoa > Chordata > Mammalia > Artiodactyla > Balaenopteridae > Balaenoptera > Balaenoptera borealis. The sequence continues at coordinate 34,843,208 of NC_138880.1, read as the reverse complement.
TTGCAATCTAAAAAATTGGATATGGATATATGTACATAAAATATTCAGAGATTTATACTTATTTCTTCTGCTCTTATCTACTTAATCACTGTGTTTGCTATTTTCCTGCATTCTCGTGGCAAATATGTGGATACAACAACTATGATCATTATAATTGCTAAATCTTTCTAACATTAATGGAAGAGAGTTTATTAGAAGTTCCCATTTACTTAAGCAACATGAATTTTGAATTATAGTAGAGTTTGTTCAAATGTAATTATCATCTCTTAATAACTTCCAATTGATTTTTGCTATGGCTACCACAATTAGAGAGCACCTAATTAATTTATTTTAGTAAATAAGTAAAACTGAGCATGACCAGTGTCAGAATACCAGAGTGTCCTGAGCAAGTGAGTTGAATGTATTTATAGAAGCAAAAACAAAGAATCAATGTATTTCGGAAATACAGGAGACTTTAAAGCTCATCCAGAAAACCTCTTCATTTCACAAATAGGAGATTTAGGCGTAGAGAGTTCACATAATCTGTCTCTATGCATAATAATGAAACACTGAGGAAGAGAATCCAGTTCTTCTGAACCTTTCCACTGTAATCTGTTCTTCCTGATCATATATGTAGAAATATTGTTTGATTTGGGACGTTTCTCTGTATAGTTAATGACTTAGCATTTTCTTTTTCTGTCCTATAGCACACAGGATGGTAGAGAGAAGAGTGGACCAAGATATCTGGGAACAATTCTAGCTATTCTATGATCACTAATGAATCCTGGTGAGACTAGAGTCATATTTCATGTTTTGGAAGTCATGGTTTATTAAACATGTAGTCCACACTAAATACAGAATTAATTTTAGATGTAATATTTCCCAAATATTAAAATATTAAAAATTCACTGATTCTTTAGTCTGAAAAGTAGTGAGGAGTATGAGGTGATCTAAAATGTTGCATTTTAAATACCATGTCAATATTCAATTGAATAATTAATGTGATTTATTTAATCTGAGAAACCAAAAATCAGACTATCCCATTTTGAATGATAATTTAAAAAAATAGCGTTATGATAATTAATATTTATTGCCATATATATTCTTATAAGGATTAACTTTCCAGTGGTTCTGAAGGTGTGCTCTGAGACCACCAGTATCAACATCATCTGGGAACTTGTTAGAAATGATATTTCTCTGGCTCCACCCCAGATCTACTGATAGCACGTCGTGTTTTAACAAGCCCTCTTGGTGATTCCAATGCACTCTGAAATTTGGGAACCACTCTTTTTTAACAAACTTTTAAAATTAGGCAAATGTACTTCTAATAGAAAATGTTTATAGATAATGCAAAAATTTTACACTGCTAGTTAATGAAACAGATTAGAAATATTCTTAATACAAGCTTAGAATTTGAGTTGCAACATATTTGAAGTTGAATGATAATGCACCAAACTGTAGCTCAGATTTTTAAAAAAATCACAAGATGGCATGTGTAAATTTTCAAAAGTAGATTTGGCCATGCAATTTTGAAAATATTTCTAAATTCTTTCATTTCAACATGAAAGGAGTATCCAGTGTTACAATTACTGGGTAAGATTGTTTTAAATATTTGTAACCTAGAAAAAAGTGATGCTTCTTTCTAGTGCAGTAAAATAGAAATATTGAGTTATCAACAGTGTTCTCCCAAATCAACTCCTCTCCAAACAGAGCGGTCGTAGAACTGGCCCATACCTTACCCGATACCCACTATCATATAGCATATTTTATAGAAGCAATGAAAATGCCTAAGTATTTAAATAAATGCAATAGTATTCATTCATCAAATGAGTTTCTAATGATGGAACAGACTTTTGCAGTATGGCCATACCTGAATAATAGCAAAGCTCAACACTTCTAGTAAGCTTCAGATATTTTAAGGTAAAATTTAATATAGTACTTTTATACAGCAGAACAAACTTTGACTGTGAGTTAGAAGTCCTGGGCTTAGGTACAGCTTTTTTAGTTTTTTGGCCATGCTGTGCAGCTTGTGAGATATTAGTTCCCTGACCAGGGATTGAACAACCATGCGCCCTAGGCAATAAAAGCAAGTAGTCCTAACCACTGGACCACCAGGGAATTCCCTAGGTATGGCTTTTCAGTAACTTTGCAAATGACTGACCTCCCCCATCTTCATCCTCTTTATGCAGAAAACATGGGAGTCCATAATCTGATTTTGGTCCCTTCTAACTTTAAATTTCTGATTTGTTTGCTCAATGGTTTTAAGATTTATTATGTATGCCATGGATGGGAAAAGTATTTCTTGAGTAGTCCTATGGCCACTGAGAACGTGCCTATGAGTAACATTAGTTTCCTATACCAATCATATTTTCCATTTAGGGTAAATGTTTATTTTAGTCATTTATACTATGAGCATGATGATCAAGAAGGGTTAGTGTTTCTGTATTATGTAAAGCATCAGTCACCATGCCATGAATTCTGTAAGTATTTTGGTTGGTTGGCAAGTCTTGGAGTCCACATAGACTTTGCTTCTGAACATCTTGTCAAGGCCATGAATCATCTTGAGTGATGGGTGGAGTTAATATGCATTTTGGTTTAGGATAACATGACATGAAAGGAGAGAATGGTCCCGTTCATTGGGAAGATACTTGTAACATGGAGTGCCACTGTAAAAAAATTATCAGAACTTACAGGGAAATTGAATAATATTGTTGCTTGTTGCTTTCCTGTTCATGTCTCCTTCATGTTTAGTATATATCCTGAGTAGAATACTTCCTCAACCATAATCTCTAAATGTGGAAAAAGAATATTGAATTATAGGTAACAAAACTCTTGCTTAAATACAATAATCCTTTGTGATAACTAATCAGAATATCATGAATAAAGTATTGATTTGTATATTTAATAAGAGTATGTGGCCTGAGGATACATAACACTTCTGTTAAATGATTTGTGCCATTTTATCCAGACAAAATACATTATTTTCTGTTACATTGAGAAGAATTATTCTTTTTATAATTCACATATGTCTGAAAGAGAAAATTCATAAACATCTATTTTAATTTTAATATGTGATATAGGTAAACAATTATGATGATCCTTATGTAACTTGGAGCATTTGCTGTTTATGTTTGTAGTATATAAAGAACTAGGAAAATTTAAGTTGTAATATGAAGAGTTAGGCTTTTACCATACTTGCCATCTTTTAAATAACCAGCAAACCAATAAAAGAAAAAAAGAAAACAAAAGTTTCCTTGGGGCTTCCCTGGTGGCGCAGTGGTTGAGAATCTGCCTGCCAATGCAGGGGACACGGGTTCGAGCCCTGGTCTGGGAAGATCCCACATGCCGCGGAGCAACTGGGCCCGTGAGCCACAACTACTGAGCCTGCGCGTCTGGAGCCTGTGCTCCGCAACAAGAGAGGCCGCGATAGTGAGAGGCCCGCGCACCGCGATGAAGACCGGCGCCGGCTCGCCGCAACTAGAGAAAGCCCTCGCACAGAGACGAAGACCCAACACAGCCAAAAGTAAATAAATAAATAAATAAATTTAAAAAAAAGTTTCCTTAAAGATTTCCTATGTTATCCATGCAAATCCTGTTATTTTTATTGATTTAGTAACTACTAATCCTCATTTTCCACTCTGTGATGTGATGGTACTCCTGGCACCGTTCTTTATTTCAAGAAGCTAATTTGAAATATTTCAGTCACTTCTCAAAGTTGCAGAATAATCCACATGCTGATCTCCCAAAAGGAATACCATCATGCAGATGTGTTATACTTTGGAAGTACAAACAGAATGTTCAAAGATCAGTTTGCCTTTCTTCTTGGAAATCGACACTACACCTAAAATATGAAATACAGCTTTTCTCTTGCTGGAGGCTCTCAGAGGCGCAGCTGCTGTTTGGCAAGCCATTAAGTGGGTTCAAGTTGGGAATGGAAGGTTAACAAAAGTCTGTGTAATAGAAATGTAGACAAAAGATAATCCAAGTTTCCAGCTTTCAAGGGATTCACTGGCAGTGGCTGACTGTGAGCTTTCGGTATTAAATCTAATAAAGTCCTCAGGCAGAGCAATGGTGGGGTTGTTACCTTTGAGAAATGGCGCTGTGGTTTTCCGCATTTGGATCAGAAATAGGCACACTGAAAGATTTCTTTTTTATTTTATTTTAGGGGAATCTGAACTGAAATCAAGATGTGTAAGGATTTTATGGCTCTACTTTTTATAAATGAATTAACATTTCCAGTACAAAAACCTTGAATGAAAATACTATTATGATATGATACTGCTTCCTCCCAGTCATTTTCCAAATAATAAACTGATACAGACGCGGACGTATAATTTTGCAACTGTACTTCATCAAACCAAGCTTCTTTTTCCTAACCTAATTTTCTCTCAAGCTCACAGTGTCATCACAGGAAGAGTCTCTCATTTAAGTGCTACTAATCACTTTATATTTAATTTGAATATAAAGCAGAATATTAGCCAGAGAAGAAGAACCTTGTAATGTGCAAAGGTTCAGTTCACTTTTCCAAGTTGCCCTTCGCATGATTCTTTTCAATCATTTCTACTTACTCCAGAATGACCTAGGGTTCATTGAAGACTCACCATAGCCACTTAATCTATGAAGAGCGAAGTAGAAATGATATATTCCTTGACAAGGACTTAGCATGCTCACTACACTTCTGCAGTTGAAATCTCTACTTTTCATAAAGAATTTGTCTTACATGATCTTTTCCTCTTATCTAATTATTTTTTAAAGAACAGCAATCTGAGATCGATGAGAAAGGTACTCTTGTATCAGTCTAACCAAATTTATTAGGATTAAAAATATATCTAAACAAAAACATCACAAGCCACAAGTAGTAAAAACACAACTTACAATAAACACTAACATTGCTAAACCATTAAACAGATGGGAAATGCCCACTGCCACTGCCACCTATGGGTAACTCAGGTGGATGCTGCCTTTATTTGAAATCCCCAAATCCTTTTTGCATAAAAGTCTTTATGAAATTTATTTGATGGTTTTGGGCACCTTTAACAATTTTTAGATTTAGATTTGGGGTTTCTTTTCTAATTCTTGTTAAATCACTCAGTCAGTCCAAGACTGGAGTAAAATGAATCTATTGTAGTTTTTCTAAAATGATGGAGGATAAAAAATTTATTTGATTTTTCATTAGATATCACATAGTCAATAGGGAAAAGAAAGGAAAAATAAAATTCACAAGAAAATGGAAGTGCTAAACAGGATACACTGGATAATTTCTGGGTCAGAGTAATTCACCTTTGTTTTCTTTTGCATTACATTCCTTTTGTGATGTGCCACCTGGTTTAACTCATGTGCACACACACAATTCTCTCCAGCCTTTTTCTCCTTCACAATAAATCCATCTAATGTGAGTGCTCTATGACATCTTCAACTTGGTTTAGAACTTGAATAAGTCAGCATTCTCCAGGGAAACAGAACCAATAGGGTGTATATATGAGGAGATTTATTATAGGAATTGGCTCACTTGGTTATGGAGACCAAGAAGCCCCACAATCTGCCATCTGCAAACTGAAGAACCAGAAAAGCTGGTGGCATAACTCAGTTCAAGACCAAAAGCCTAAGAACCAGGAGCTTCGATGCCCAAGGGCAAGAGAAGATGGATGCCCCAGCTCAAGAAGAGAGAGGGAATTTGCCCTTCTTTCCTCTTTTTGTTCTATTCAGACCATCCATGGTTTGGAGGATATCCCCGCTGATACAAACACATGTGAGGGGCATCTCTCTACTCAGTCTACTGAATCAAATGCTCATCTTTGCAGAAACACCCTCACAGATACACCCAGAAGTAAAGTTTTACCAGCTCTTTGGGCATCCCTTAGCCCAGTCAAGTTGGCACATGAAATTAACCATCACAGATAGTAATTAGATATTTTGCAATAGGAAAGATATTTGGATTCCCTAATATGGAATATGCAGTGTAGGGAGAAGGTATTAACAGTTATGGAAACACAATAAACCATTGTAAAGGAGGAATGCACTTCCTTGCCAAGCATATTTCTAATTTCTCACACAAAGTACGTTGGCGCAGAGCACATGAAGAATGGTAGGGCATAATTAAGTGAGCACAATGTAAGGTCATTCAAATTACTGTACTGCTTACATCCTAACATCATACATTGCCTGAAGCAGAGGAGGTCTGCATTCTTCCTTCATGTGAACAGTGATATCAGACCATATACACTGTAATTTTGAGTCAGAAAATTGCTGAATCATAGCTCTGGTTTCACATCTGGCAAGTAGACCACACAAACATTCCCTAGAGATAGCATATGGTCTTTGAAGACCTAGCTACTGTTGAAATTAATTGAATTTATATGACATCTGGATAAGCAGAAATGTCATGATGGGACTAAATGGTCTTATTACGGTTGCTACATATGAAGTTAGCACAAAAAGATAAACACCAAGTGCACTTCAAATGCTTAATCAGGAGCATTGCCCACATTAGCTCTTCAACCATGCCGTGTTTTAATTGCCCTTTTCAACTCTCATGATCTGACACATTTTCTTTTGGACCATGTTCTTACAGGGTCAGGCCATCTTCTAATGGAAGCCCAGAAAAATGTTTATGGCCCTAAACAACAGTGCAATTAAGACTTTGGCCAGAATTCCTAGCATGCTTAGTTTATAGTTTAATTACCAAAAAAAAAGAAAGAAAGAAAGAAAGAAAAAAAAATACTCCCAACAGCAAACAAAGAAGCAAAGAAACCAACCCTACTGAAAATGAAGAACTATCATTTTTCGGGTGAGAAAGAGAAGTAATTTCGTCCTTTTAATTCATTTTTCCATTTTCTTCATGCAGATTTAAACTGTTTTGACTAAAACAACCCCCTCTAAACAGCTGGTCTTTAGCCAGTATAAGAAGTTTTATTTCAGTTTCTGGTTTAGGTAAGGGGGGATAGGAAGGTTTGTGGATAAAAATGTTTTGGGGAATGTCAGAGATTTTTGATAAACTATAATATGTCTTGTTGAAATTGCAGAACCTACAGATTAAACTTTGCTTTTTAGACTTTCTGAGACATTTATCCTACTGTAATAATAATAGTCTATCTTGGTTTAAGCTAGCAATTTGCAAAAGTATTTTAGCAAAGACTTTTATTTGGAAAAAAAAGTCACTTGTTTGACTCTGTGGAAGATTAATTTGATGCTAATTTAGAAAATGCTAGACGAAGAAAACAAGATTTTTCTGTTCTAATACCTAACAAAAGAGTTAGTAGAAGGGGCAATTGAAAGATTAAATAGTTTACTAAATTGCAAAAGATAAAAAGTTTAATGTCTTTAAACATTCTGTGTTTAACAAGAAGTTTTTCAAATTTCAGAACTTAAGATGTCGTAAGAATTTGTAAAGAGTTTAAAAAACTCATTAATATTTAAGAAAACTAGATATCAATTTCTGTTTAAAACTTAAACAGATTTGAAGTCTCAACATGTTTAACAAATTCACTTCTGAGGTTCTGAACACTGATTTATTTTTATATTGGATACACAACAAAACTGATTTTAAAAAATGACGGTCCTACTTGTTCCCACTTGAAGGAAAAACAAAAACACTGAAATCCAGAAAGCTATGTCAAGTTTCATGCTTGTTATAGGGAATTTAAAGATGAAAAATGCTGTTTGCCTAAAGTAGTTCCCTCTTTCACGATGTTGTCTGAGAAGCAAATAGTCATCATGAAACGATATGAAGAGCTTTTACGTCATCAGAGGTAGGATCAAGGTGTCACTGAAATGAGGAAGGAAGGGAATGACTAACTCCCAGACTCCTCGGTGGCGGGGAGGGGCGGTCAGCTGGAGGCTCCACTAATCACCTGCATGCTGGCCTCAGAGAGTGGCAATCACTCCAGTAGGAATGACAGCTCCCATAGAAGACATTTTAGAATAAATATACAACATTTATACTTTACTTTGAACAGAAGGCCATCAAAAGCGAAATTCAAAACCTTTCCTTTAAGATGAATTAATGATTGGAAGTTATGGACAATGGATTAGTTTTGCCCAAAAGCATTTTCTGAAGTACTATTTGAACTTCCAAATGAAAACCTAATTCACAAGTTCAGCCCATGAAAGGACAGAAGTAACTGGAGTGCAAGAGGACAGCAAATATGTTCCCCCAAAATAACCCGGCCTCTTCAGGGTAAATTCCACAGTCCTGTAACAAAGGAAACCTTTCCCACACTTAGGCATGCTGGTGGTTCTGAAACGAACTAAGGATAAGCCCGTTAGTCAAACAAAAACGACTTTGTCCTTGAATTGGTGTATACTTTGAAGTAATGGGTAAATACAGGACACATGTGGATGCTTGAGGATGATAGAATTCCCATTCATCGGCTATTTCGTTCTCTGGATTCCTGCAGAACCAGCACACTGAGGAACAAACTAACCTTGTTCGGCCTCGTTATGAAGAGTCTCAGTTCAGTGGGTCTGGTTCTCTCCACCCTCAAGGGACACATCCCCAGCGCACATCCATAGGCCTGCATCACCTTAAGCGCCCAGGGCAGTAGAACACACAGGAGACTTTGATTCATCTCTCTTATTCTTTGTTGTTGGATGACTTCTGCCATCTGTGTCTGCTGTTGCCATAGTTGTTACAGCTTTTAATTATAGTAGTCCAAACTACTAGCAGAATCTCTGTTTTCCTTTCTTGCCTTTTTTGTCATCTATCATTTTATTAGCATTTGTGTGAAAATTCTCTTTTTTAGAAACTTCATAGACCTGTAATGGACTTCTTTTTCTTCTCAGAGATATAACAACAAACCACAGTGTGTTAGGTGTAGTCTTTAAAATTTGGATTAAATTCTTCCTCCCTCCATTCTTCTCTCTCTCTTTTGTCTTATACTTTATATTCTTGGCTGATTCATAGACACTAAAGCCACTATGGGTGTTTAAGGTGAGACCTGTGTGTGTGTGTGTGTGTGTGTGTGTGTGTGTGTGTGTTAATGGCAGTGTATATTTATGGTTGCTGAGATGATCTAGAAGGCTGATCTCCTTAGGCTGAGGTTATTACCATATTTACATAGCAGCTTGTAAACCTATAGTGTTTATTATTTTAAAATGTAGTAAACACTGAAAATATAAATTGGTACATAAAAGTTTAGAAAAAGGATTCATTATATCGCCACTCCATGTGACAACCATTTGTTTTCATATTAACATTCAGTTTCTTTGTCAGAATAATACTATGCTAGGTATGTAATAGGTCTGACACAGAATTTAGTCTTATATTCATTACATCTACCTTAGTCATCACCAATGTTATGCCCTTCAGAAATTTTTAATCATCTGCACCCATGTAAATAATTCAATAATACAAGCAAAGTACGCAATTTACAAATTCTACTAAATAAAACACATGGGTGTAATTTTTGATACTTTGTCTCTGGAAATAATTTAACATTGTCATTCAAATACAATTTTGCTTTTAGTATGATGGACAAGTACTTATTTTTTAAGACAAGTTTAATGTATTTTCTCTATGAATATATTGGGAATGGAATGAACCTTTAATAATAGCAGTTTTGATTGGTAGTGCTAATTACATTTTTATTTTTTTTTAATATGAAGACACTAATTCCCAAAAACAAGGGGTTAATTATACACTAAACTTTCTTGGGTGGGGGGGGAATGCAGCTCTGAAATTGTTTTTAAATCAATGCATGTTGCACTTAGATTGCAAATAAGCTCTGAGGTGAGAAAGAAACATCCCTAGCAGATCAGGTGAAGCATGACAAGAGCCCAGAAGCACCCCCTTGACGAGTGTTCTGTGAATAAATGCACCTCTGCTCTGCTCTTAACTAAAACGTTTTAACTCACTACAGTTTGTAGAGCACATTCCCTATCTACCCTGCCTGAAAATGTTTCCTGTTGGATTTGGCTACAAAGGGTTTTTCTTGGTGTTTTCTGTTTGTTATTGTTATGTTTAATCTAAAATAACATCAGAGTAGAGGCAGAGTAGAGGCACTTATATGTTATACTCATTTTTCTTTACATAAAAAGAAGGAAATTTTACCTGAAAGATATGCAGATGAGGATTTGCTAGGGCTTTTTTTAAGTAAGAAAACATCTTTAAAAGAAGTTTCAAATATTCTAAAATGCTAAAAGAATATGCTTTTATTGCTGTAAAATCCATCATATAAAATTAAACATGATATTTGTGGGAGAGGGATTAATGTTTCCCTTTGTTACAGTTTTGAATCAAGAGCAAACTTTACAGAAGGAGTAGATAAAATATGCTTAATAGATAAAATATACAGAAAATATTTTCCCCCGACCTTTATTATCTTAAAACTATGGTCAAGTCTTAAGATTACTAAGATGGAACCTGGTTTCTACAATGAAACGTTTAGGAGTATTAATTATGTTAATTTTATACGAAGAAATTTCACAAAGTGTTAATAATCACGCTTTCAATACTTATTTGAATAAATGAATAAAAGCTCTCTACTATAATTTCTAGATCTGTGTAACTTCTCTGACAAAAGTGCTCTGATATTTATTATATGCTTTTCTTTTCCCCTGAACACCATTGTTGACTATTATTCTATTTGAGTCTTACAGCCTGGTCTGTCCACTTCGTGGAGCAAACGTAAATCCCAGTTTGAAGGAGGCACTAGTAACATTTCGTGACTCTGGCCGGCTTACTGGGTTAGTCATTCTTTAGTCCTGACTTTCAGCGGGAGCCAAACAGGTGCTTTTTAATGTACTTCAAGCACGCCAGGCTGAAAACAACAGGCTTGTTAAATAAATGGTTTTCAGAGACTTAACCTGAGGGTCATTAAAGTTAAGAATAGACTTCTAACTGCGACTTGCAATCTTGTTTCCTGGAGGCATGTGTGGATATAATGAACTGGATCGGATGCTTCCAGGAGTGCCTGTCATGTGCCAAACTCTTAGGCTTGGCATTTCCGTGTATATACGCTCTTATTCAAACGCCAGAACACAGTGAAGCGGATTTGTTAGGTAGAAATTGAGACTCAGAGAAGTTAAGCAGCTTGCATCAAGTCCTACACTGGATGAGAAGTCAGCTACGTAGAGACTGGATTGTAATTCAGATGTTCAGACTAAGTTTAGCGTGTTACCACCTAACTGCCTTGCAACGGAAGACTTCGGGACTTGGAGAGGCCCATCTGGAGCTGGAATTCTGCCTTTGGTGAAAGATCTCCTGTACCATTACAGCATAGTAGACTTAAATCCTGTTCTCCAAATATTGCTCCCAGATCAGAACTTGTTTGCCATGTGCACAAGTTATTTAATCTGTTAATCTTAGGTTTCTCTCTCTAAAAATAACAAAAATGATATTTCAAACTATCGCCTATGGGTGTCATGAAAATTTATGTAATAATCATGGTCATAAGTCATTTGAAGCTACTACAGAAAATTTCTATTAGATAGATCCACAAATTCTATTTTTATCCTCCTACAGAGTCCCCGCCATGGGCCCGCCCCCCCCCCCCGATTTACTCCCATTTTCCAAGAACACAATGAAGAACTGATAGAAGACACTGCAGTAAGTAGCACCATGGCCCCAAGGAAAACACGAATAATGACATGAATCTTACTTTCAATCTTGACGAGCATTCTTCTTTGCCCAAAGCCTGGTTCCTTTTTTAATATACAGTGAATATGAGACCAACTGACTTTTAAATAATTTCCTGGATAAAATCATAATTGTAAGCCTCCAGAGATCTAAATGTCTATATCAGCATGTAGATAGTATATGATCTTCATTAATATTTCACCAATGTTATCAATAAAGTCATGTTGTCTTTCTCCAGTATACCTTATGCAAGACAGTCTTCAAGCTAGAAAAGAATACAGACATTTATGATGATAAAATATGTCTAAGGTTAGAAGAAAGATTCAACAATGAAAAGAAACAGCAAAGAGCAAAGAAATATTGAAGATCCGTGTAGCAAACAAACAAGCTTAGCATGCTGGGACATGTCATTAAGTCTTAGACCTGCCTCCTTGTTCCCATGTGAATCCAGCTGAATCTATCTTAGTGTCCATTTCTTTATTTGTTAAAATGGACTAAATTATAGCTTATGTGAGTTAAGGAGGGTAATCAGAAGTAAATAGGATAACACTTGTAATATTCAAATGTAAGTTACTGTTCAAGTTAATTTCTTCAATTGAATTTTAATGTTTAATTAATTTTTACTGTTTGATCTCTAGTAATCAGTAGTAATTTCTGATAGTGAAAGAGTCAGGCATTCACGTTATGATAATGATCTTGTTTTATAAAAAGTGGAGGCACCAAATTATTGCATATCATCTTTCCCAGTTATCTTCAAATTCAAGGAATTACATTTACACGATTCCAAATATTGGGTTGGCATAATAATTAAACCTCAAATTATTCTGTTAATATGTCATATTATTGGGTTTACCTATTTCCTTAAAATAGAATGTACTGGGTTGAATAGTGCCCTCCTCAAATTGTGAGAAGTGACTTCCCTTATAAGAAAGAGGAAATCTGGACATAGAGACACACAGAGCAAACACCATGTGAGGACAGAGGCAGAGACTGTAGTGATGCATCTACAAGCTTAGAAATGCCAGGATTGCTAGAAACTTCCAGAAGCTAGGAAAGGCATGAAACAGATTCTCTCTTAGAGTCTTCCGATGGAATCAACCCTTGATTTTGCCTCCGAACTGTGAAAGAATAAGTTTCTGTTGTTTTAACCCCCCTGCTTCGTGGTACTTTGTTATGGCAGCCCTTGGAAACTAATACAGATTTTAGTGCTGGGCAGTAGGGTGCTACTGTAACAAACACAGGAAAATGTGCAAGTGGCTTTGGAATTAGGTAATAGGTAGAGGCTGGAAAAATTCTGATGCTCATGCTAGAGAAACGTACGTAGATTGCCTTGGAGAGATTGTTGGTGTTAATGGATGTTAATGACAATTCTAGTGAGGTCTCAGAAAGAAGCTAGAGGAGCCATGGAGAAAATGTCTATTGTCTTAGGAAAACGTGATCATCATGAACAGAACGCTGCCAGACTATGAATGTTAAAGTACTTCTGTAAGGTCTCAGACAGAAATGAGGAACGCATTCTTGGATACTGGAGGAAGATGATGCCCGTTATAATGCGGCAAAGGATGCGGCTGAATTTACTTCTGTTGGTTGGAAAGTAGAATTTATGAGTAATAAGCTTGGATATTTACCTGAGGAGTTTCCCAAACAAGGTACAGACATAAAGCCTGATATATTTTGTTGTTGTTGTTGCTTATAGAAAATGGAAGAGGAAAGAGAGAAATTGAAGAAAGAATTGCTAAGCACAAAGGAATCAGCACTTGACACTTGGGAAAATTCTCAGCCTATCGAGATAGTGTGCCTTAGAAAAAGGGCAAAGGGTATAGGTAGATAAACTTTGTTAAAGAGATTAGTCATGTGACTTACAGATCCAGTAACCATCTCAGCAGGTCAGGCATAAACATGGAATTATCCAGGAGTGATCTCTGAAGAAACCTCATATCTAGTGGAGTGGGTCCCCTTTGCAGCCATGGAGGACCAATAAGGCTTCTGAGAATTTTATACAAGCAGAAACACTACGAGCCTGGACAGAAAGGGAGAAGGATGGAACAGAATGAAAGAAGAATGCTTCTGAGAGCAGAGACAAGAATGCTGAGGTCAGGAAGGACAGATCTGTTGCCCTGGAGGGTCAAGAGGGTGGGCTGTCCCAGATAGCCCAAAGGATAGAGCATGACGCCACATGAGATTACTCTTGGGCCTAGAGAGCTAATGGAATTTGCTCTGCTGGATTACAAACTTGCTTTAGACTAGTAAGCACTATATATTTTTTTCATTTTCTCCCTTTTGGAATGGGAGAATATATTCTATGCCTGCCAAATCATTGTGTTTTGGAAGCAGGTAACTTGGTTTCTATTTTTATAGATCAGTGGACAAAGAGAAATTTTGTCTTAGGCTGGGCAGTATGCATAATCTGACCTGTAATTGATTTAGATGAAGATTTGAAATATTTTAGAGTTGATGATATTTAGGTGAGATTTTGGATTTAGAGTCAACGCCAGAATGCGTTAAGACTTTTGGGGATGTTGAGATGGGGCAAATGTATTTTGCACATGGGAAGGATGTGCAATTTGCAGGGGCAGAGGGTGGGCTATGCTGGTTGAATAGTGCCCGTCCCCAAATTCACGTCCACTCAGAACCTCAGTATGTAACCTTATTTGGAAATAGGGTTTTGCAGATGTAATCAAGTCAAACTGGGTTAGGTTGGGCTCTCAACAAATATGACAGATGTCCTTACAAGAAGGAGGAAAATTGGGACATGGAAACACACAGGGAGAATGAGACATAATGATGGAGTCAGAGTTTGGATTGATGCATCTATAAGCCAAGGAATATCAAGAATTGCTGGCAACCACAGAAGCTAGGAGAGAGGGATGGAATAGATCCTCCGCAGAACCTCCTGGTGGAACCAACCCTGCCTCTACCTTGACTTTGGAATTGTAAAAAAACAAATTTTTGTTATTTCAAATGCTCCAGTTTGTGGTACTTTGTTCTGGCAGCCCTAGGAAATAAACATGTGTATGTATGTGTGTGTGTGTATATATATATGGGTGTATATATATACACTTGTTATTGCTGTTATAGTAAAATTAATGTTACCACATAAGTTACTCTCTTAATGTATAAATTTACTTTGCAACTAAAACAAACTACCATATAGTCAAACCCATATTTTGAAGTTAACCTTATAAACATAGCATCCCTAATTTGAATGGAGGCCAAATAGGAAAAGGACACAAATACATATTATTCATAAACATTTTGTGCTATATTCAGAGAAAAAGCAATAACATTTTTATAGGAATTTTTCCTGTTATAACAAAGTAAAGATAAATGTATATTCAATCATTTATCTAAGTTGGTTTCAATTGTTTTGAGCAGGTATCACATAATTGTATTTAGTGAAACTACATTCAACAAGAAGAAATGTTTAACAATCTCATATGAAACCTTGTAACTTTTTTGTTTTCAATTTTTGTTTTTCTGGAATTTGGGTGAATAAGATCATAAAAGCAGAATATAAGGGGAAAATGCCTACATTAAATTAGATTAAGGGTGCACTGTCAATATAGTTGTCTACAAATTTAAAATTAAACTTTTAAAGGAATAAAACTAAGAAAATACTGTTTTATACTTTCTTTATTGGATAAGCTGAGCCATTTTTGATATTTTGTTATTTTTGGTATATTGACTAGAGATTTCACAATAGAATAGTTCAAATTTGATTCAGTTTTGCTGTTACTGACAGAGATAAGATAGTAAACACAAATACTGAGAACTTTTAAATTGCACTTCAGTGAGTGCCATTATTTTTCTATAATTCATATTTCTTAATGATATAAAACATATATTTAGATTGGGTTTTACAGTGTTTAAAGGGCCTTCTTCTTTTATCTCTCTTAATGAAGAATGTGGAAACATTAAGTCTCATGTAAATAACACTGAAAATATGAACACTATTCTTTCATCACTTTGTTGATATTTTGTTGCTGAGGCTAGAATTTCTCCATGTAGCATAATACATAAAACTTAAAATAGAGTAAAATTGAGATGGATTTTAAATTAATTTTAAATATCCCAAATCTCAGAATAAAGAATACTGTGATAAAACACAGAAATGCTATGTAAACATTATTAAAAAAATAAAAACTCAAGATATATTGAAAGACAGGAAGGAAGAGAAATAGTGAATTAATTCTGATCACCTGTGAGCTTTTTTGGATTATAAGAAAATGCATTATCATAGAACATTTATAAGATTTTTGAGATATGGAAAGAAAAGTGAGAGACTGTGAATAAATTAGGTGGTAGATGAAGGTCATTTTAAATGTACTAATTTAGAAATGTACAGGAAAAAAAAATTCCCATTTCTTACTGAGACACAATATATGCACAGGAGATATGATTAGACATGGTTTCAGATCCTGTTTGGACACTTTCTTAATTATCTTCAATAAAAATGAAATTTTAGACATGAGATTAATTCAAAAAATCAGTTGATAATGACTAATTAATTAATGTCAGTTATCATTTATAAAGCAGTTTGAAGATGGAACACGCTGTGCTTGTTAAGTCATTTTATTAAGATTATAATGATGAAGAATGTGGATAAAAATCTGGCATGGATAATGTTTCAAAGAATCATTTATATTATGGACTGTATAGAGTATTACATAATATTTAGGAATAGATATGCAGCTGTGTTTCTTAGGTTTCTTTTCAACATTTTTTCTTATATAATCAAAAGTGTATTTTTAATTCACTCTTTGTATCATTTCTGATGTCAATCAAAAGTATTTACTAAGCCCCTAACAGATGCTATTGTGAGCATTAGTAATTTAGTGGTTAACAAATAAGAATTCCTGCCTTCAAGGCATTTATATTCTTATGGATAAAGGAAATCTAAATACATAAACACAAAGATAAGAATTTCAGAGTGTAACGGATGGTATGGAGAAAATTAGCTAAGATAAAGTGAAAGAGGGTATTTGGTGTCTGGGTAGGGTTCTATATTGGCTAGGTAATCTGAGAAGCTCTTCTGAGCTTTAATATTGGACCTGAATAATAAGAAGGCACCAACAAAGGAGCCAAGAAAATAGCAAATATGAGAGCCCAATTCAGGAATAAGCTTGGCAAGTTTGAAAAATAAAAATGAATCAAAGGCAGCTGCTGTATGCTGAGAATATAGTAGAATATGAAATCAGTAATCCAGGCACGGTGATAAGAAGTCATTGGAAAACTGAGACAGACTGTCTGATCTGATTTCTCCTCTGTCTGCTGAGTAGAGAATACATTCAGTAGTAGAAGTTTAGAAAAAGAGGAACAGGTTAGTGGTTTTTGTGTTTCTTTCAATAGCTTATGGAGGTATGCTTTACATATAATAAAATTCATCCATCTCAAGTGTACAATTAATTGATTTTTAGTAACTTTATCCAGTGGTTTAACTATCATCATGAATCAGTTTTAGAACACACTGTTCGCCCCTCCCTCCACCAAAGATCCCTCACGCCACGTTCAATTAAACTCTATTCCCATCCCCAGCCTTAGGCAACCATTACTCTGTTTTCTGTCTCAATAAATTTGCTTTTTGGTGGACATTTCACGTAAATTAATTTATATTATATGTGGTCTGAGAGATGGTACCAATTTCTACTGGAATAATAGTAGTAGAAATGGTGAGACGTGGTTTGGTTTGGGATCGGTTTTGAAGGTAGAGCTCAGGACATTCTGTTGAATTGGATGTGGAGCCTGAAGGGAAGAAAAGGATTTTAAAAAATAATTCTCAATTTTCTTTTTTTTGATATGTGTGATTGGTGGATGGTGATCTTATGATGATGATGATGGAAAATTTTCAAGGAAAATAATCAATGTTTTTGTCACAATATTTCAGATTTTTATTTGATATGAGAGTACAGACATAAAGTAGGAAGTTGGGTATAATATATCTGGGAAGAGTCATCAGGGGATAGACAGTTAAACAGTCATCATGGATGAGGTTATCTAGGGAGATATAGGAGAGTGAGCATGAGAGACAGAGAGAGAGAGAGAGAGAGAGGGAGAGAGAGAAATAATCTGGTATACACAATTTGCAGGGCCCAGGTTAAATAAAAAGGTGGGCTTCTTGATCAAAAATTATACTTTCTAACTTATTCTACGAGGCTACTGTTACCCTAATATTAAAATCAGACAAAGAAATACAAGAAAAGAAAAACACAAACCATTATCACTCATAAACATATATGTAAAAATTCTCAACGAAATATTAGCAAATTAAATCCAATAATGTATAAAAAGAATTACACATCATGACCAAGAAGGATTTATCTCAATCCTGCACAGCTGGATCAACATTTTAAAATTAATTATTGTAATCTATCCTATCAAACGACTAAAGAAGAAAAATCACACAATCTTATCTATAGATACAGAAAAATCATTTAACAAAATCCAACACCCATTCATGATTTTAAAAAAAAAATCTCAGTAAACTGTGAATAGATGGGAATTTCCTCAACTTCAAAAAGAATATCTACAAAACTCCTACAGCTAGCATCATACTTAATGGTGAGAAACCCAAAGTTTTCTCTCTAAGATCAGGAACAAAGCAAGGATGTCCCCTTTCATCACTGCTTTCCAACATCATACTGAAAGTCCTCGCTAATAAGAAAAGGAAATAAAAGGAATACATACTGGGGAGAAAGAAATAAAACTGTCTTTCTTTACAGATGACATGATTATGGAGAAAATCTCAAATAATCAACAAAAAAATTCTGGAGCTAATAAGTGATTATATCAGGATACAAGTAAATACACAAAAGGCAATATAATATACATTAAGTCAAGCATTAATAAATAAAAGTCAGTTGCTTTCCTATATATTATCAGTGAACAAGTTAAATTTGAAAAAAAATTTTTTTAATTTATTTATTTTATTTAATTTTGGCCGCGTTGGGTCTTTGTTGCTGCGCGCGGGCTTTCTCTAGTTGAGGTGAGCGGGAGCTACTCTTTGTTGCGGTGCATGGGCTTCTCATTGCGGTGGCTTCTCTTGTTGTGGAGCACGGGCTCTATGCGCGCGGGCTTCAGTAGTTGTGGCTTGCGGGCTCTACAGCACAGGCTCAGTAGTTGTGGCACACAGGCTTAGTTGCTCCGCAGCATGTGGGATCTTCCCGGACCAGGGCTTGAACCCGTGTCCCCTGCATTGGCAGGCAGATTCCTAACCACTGTGCCACCAGGGAAGGTCGAAATTTGAAAATTTTTAAAAACACAATTTACATTAACATCCTCACAAAAAATTCTTAGGTATAAATCTGACAAAATATGGACAAGATCTATATGAAGAAAACTACAGAACTCTGATGATAGATATCAAAGAAGAACTAACTAAATGGAGAGATATTACATATTCATTGATAGGAAATCTCAGTTTGTCAAGATGTCAGTTCTTCCCAACTTGATCTATAGATTCAACCAGTCCCAATCAAAATCACACCAAGTTATTTGTGGATATCTACAAATGGATTTTAAAGTTTATATGGAGAGGCAAAAGAACCATAATATATGACCTACTTCTACTCCTGAAGTTGAGTAGTGCCAGTCTTCCAACTTTATTCTTCTCCTTCATATTGTATAAATAAAGTTGGTAGACTGACACTACTCAACTTCAAGACCTATGTCAAACTACAGTAATCAAGAGAGTGTGGTGTCAGTGAAAGAATAGAAGTAGGTCAGTGGAACAGAGTAGAGAGCTTAGAAATAGACACACAAAAATATATACTCATTTGTATGTGTAAAACTCCTAGAAGACAACATAGGGAAAATCCTAGATGACCTTAGGTATGGCAATGACTTTTTGATACAACATCAAAGGCACAATCCATAAAAAAAAAAGACTCGATAAGCTGGAATTCATTAAAATTAAAAACTTCTATCCCGTGAAAGACAACCTTAAGAGAAGGAGAAAACATCACCAGTCAGAAGCACTAAATGCTGGCAAGGATATGGAGAAACAGTAACTTTCATTCACTGCTGGTGGGAACGCAAAATGGTACAGCCATTTTGAAGGACAGCTTGGCAGTTTCCTATAAAGCTAAATATACTTACTCTTACCATATAAACCAGAATTGTACTCCTTGGTATATTACCAAAAATGTTATGTCCACAGGAAAACCTGCACATGGACACTTACAGAAGACTTGCTCATAATTGCCAAAACTTGGAAGCAACCAAGATGTCCTTTACTAAGTGAATGGTTAAATAGACTGTGGCTCATCCAAATAATGAAATATTATTCAGTGTAAAAAGAAATGAACTATCAAGCCATGAAAAAATATGGAAGAAATATAATTAGGTGAAATAAACCAATCTTAGAAAACTTCAGACTGTATGATTCCAACCATATGACATTCTGGAAAAAGCAAAACTGAAGACAATAGAAAGATCAGTGATTGTTATGGGTTAGCAAGTGAGGAGGAATGAATATGCAGAAAGCAGAGAGAATTTTTAGGGCAGGTAAATGATTATGTGCAATACTAAAATGGTGAATACATATCATGAAACAAATTTGTCAAACTCCATAAAATGTGCAAGAATAAACCCTTACATAAACTATGGACTCTAAGTGATAATTATGTGTCAATGTAGAGTAATTGATTGTAATAAATTTACCCTCTAGTGCAGGATATTGATAGTGGACGAGGTTGTGTATGGGAAATCTCTGTAGCTTCTGCTCAATTTTGCCATAAACCTAAAACTGCTGTACAAAATAAAATGTATTAATAAAAAATTACTGATAACTTCAGGATGGCAGCAACAGAAAATTTAATCAAATATTGAACTCTGTTAAGTAGGAAATTCTGTGCAACTGCCCAGTTTGCTCACCCAGGAAGCCAGCCCTACAGTTGGATGGAAGGACAAAAGACATCAGAGAAGACTGTATCTTATAGAAATGTAAAGAAACAAAGGTGTCATTGACAAAATCATGTCCCCTCAAATTCATATATTGAAGCTCTTATCCCCAGTGTGACTATATTTGGAGATAGGATCCTTAAGGTGATAACTAAGGCTAAATGAAGCTATAATCATGGAGCCCAAATTTGTAGGACTGATGTCCTTACAAGAGAAAGAAGAGACCCCATACCACAGATCAATCTCCCTCTCTCTTTCCACGTTTGCAGAAGAAAGGCTATGTGAAGACATGAGAAGTCAGGAACAGAACCTCACCAGAAACCAACTCTGTGGCGCCTTGGTCTTTCTAACCTCTAGAACCATGATAAAATCAACTGCTGTTATTTAAGCTATCCAGTCTGCGATATTTTGTTATAGTAGCCCTAGAAGACATGTACAATATGTTTCAAAGAGGGAGTAGTAATGATGCTGAAAAGTAAAACAGGATTAATATGGAGGCTTGACCAGCAGCCTCAGGCATACAAAATAGTCATCATGTGACAGGCACTATTTGCTCTCTTGCCTTGCTACAAATGGCTTTCTGTATTTTATTAACTGATCTGATTAAGCTTTACTTCACAGAATGCACTAAAGTACTTCACATTGTCCCCACAGCATGATAGTCATTGACCAAACCGTAAGTCCTAGGAATGTGGCCCATGATAACATCTTAGCTGTTTTCCAGGACGAGATGGCACCTGCAGATAAGGGTGACTTGGGGACTTGTGACTCGGACCCCCAGAACACCTGCAAGTACCTCTCAGACCTCTTGTCTCCTGAGAAAATGCTACAAGAAGATGATTGACTGCCACTTCCCTTCTCCTCCTGGCATAAAAGAAGCCTAAATTCTGTTCTGAACTAAGATGGTTCTTTAGGACATTAGTCTGCCACTTCTCGGCCTGCTGGCTTTCTGAATAAAGTTGCTATTCCTTGCCCCAACACCTCACCTCTTGATTTACCGGCCTGTCGTGAGGCAAGCAGTACGAGCTTGGACTAGGTAACAATCAGGCAGAATATTCCAAGGACTCATAGTTCTTTTCCACCATAGCAGTTCATGCTCTGAAGACAGGCCTGTCTTGAGAATGTCCAAGCCTGCTGAATTAAACTTTTCCCACACAGTCTTCCAAAAGTTTTTTCACTTCTTGACTTTCAATTGAGAGGGAAAGGTGGAGCTGGGAGTAGCGAGAAGGAAGGGTACACCATTCAGTCAGCGTATCCCATCTGTCAGGTACTGGGCCAGGTGCTATTAATCCTCACCACAGCCCTCCAAGCTGGTTATGGTTCATTTATTCATTTACTTAAAAAATATTTACTAATGAGCTGTGGATGTGTGTTGTAATACTTCTAGTCTGTGTAGAAGGATTTTGCAATTTCTTTGTTATATCCACAGTTTCAGAGTGAGTTCATATGCCCAAAGCTCATAACTGAGTGTATTTTATTTAATTAAACAAGTGTTTATTAAACTCTTAGTATATACTTATTGTATCCTATTAATTCAAGTTATACCCTACATACACTATATTTCTTATACATACAGAATAGTGGAGGAGATAGCATTTTTTATTATAAATTTTCCATACTTGATTGCTCTTTATATATATATGTATATATATATATTCTTATTAGTTCTGGTTCTCTCTTGTACCCTTACAAATGAAATATATTTCATTCATTGTTCAATTTCTTGATTGGTAATACATGACTGTTATAAAAAACTACTCAGAAAATACAGAGGAGTATAAAGGCAAAATAAAACAAAGTAAAAATCATTTATAATCTTATTATGGCTAATTTTTATATCACCCATATAGCATCATCCTGTATATAGCTGTAATCTTCCTTATTAACAACCATACCATTGCCTCTCTATATGGTAGGATATTATGCAGTTGTATCTAATTACCATGTGGATTGATATGAACTGTCATATTTTTATTTTTAACCGTTAAAAAATATCTAAAAAATATCTACAACATGCCAGATATTGTGCAAAGTATTTTACATTAATATCTCATTTTATCCTTGAAGTTACCCCTCAGTATGTATGTTTTTATTCCCATTGTACAGTTGAGGCTCTGAGGATTAGAGATTTCAAGCAAAGTGCCCAGAATCACAGAATTAGAAGTTGTTGTTCTAAGTTTTATACCCAGGCCTCTCCAACTCCAAAGTTCTAAGTTATCTTAGTCTTTAAATTTCAGGTGTGTATCTCATGTATTTTTAAAATGATGTTTTATGTATCTGGAGAACATGTTCTGTGCTCTGTGCTTCTTTTGTATGCCCTTCAATATTTAATAGATGGCAAGGCACATGTTTGTTTCTAATTAAATTCTTAATTAATTTAATTGAATTTACCATATGGTCTTTGCTACTTGATCATTAATTTATTTGTGTTATTGATTTGGACTCAGTAAAAATATACATGATTTCCATTGATAAAAACATTAAGAGTTATGATTTATATGTCTTAATCCAGATATTGTTTTAGTAAAACACTTGTGGTTTATATAATCAAGAACAGAGTTTCTATAATTAGTTTTTTTTTCAAATGGTGTGTGTCTAAAATTTAAAGAAAGGTAAAATCATTGATTAACGTTTTAGTTGTGCTATTTATCAGTGATGATATACATCGGAAGTATGGATCAAATTATATATATTAACAAAAGCCACATTTTCTTCCCAGAAAATTTAGTGGTTAATAAGTGGAAGAAAACAATACAAAATAATTTTATCTCCACACTCCCCAGTAATTTCCACTTCCTTCTCTGAGTTAACCCACAACATTTGCTCTTGCAGTGAGGCTTACACAACTTCTTTTGCTGTAATATTTCTTCAGTCTATACTTTTTCTGAAACTCATTTCATAGGACATCTTTTTTTTTTTTGATGTGGCACAACCTGCCCAATGGGCCAATAGGTATCAAGACAAAACAATTAGCCATGAAGAAAGAATTTAGAAGTCAAATGATCATCGAAGGACAAGTAAGAAAGTGATGCCGTTTTGAAAACAGGGAGTATAGAATTTGTTTATATATATATATATATGTATGTATAAAATTAGAAAAATAGTATCAGTAAAAAATAAACTTCAGGGGCTTCCCTGGTGGCGCAGTGGTTGAGAATCTGCCTGCCGATGCAGGGGACACAGGTTCGAGCCCTGGTCTGGGAAGATCCCACATGCCGCGGAGCAACTAAGCCCGTGAGCCACAACTACTGAGCCTGCGCGTCTGGAGCCTGTGCTCCGCAACAAGAGAGGCCGCGATAGTGAGAGGCCCACGCGCCGCGATGAAGAGTGGCCCCCGCTTGCCGCAACTAGAGAAAGCCCTCGCATAGAAACGAAGACCCAACACAGCCATAAATAAATAAATAAAATTTTTAAAAAATAAATAAACTTTAGAAAATCCTTAATAATTAATTCTCCCTTTGAATTTTTGATAATGATATAAGTATTGAATTTTTGATAATGATATAAGTAATGATATAATGAATAAGTATTGATATAATGATATAATTTTTGATAATGATATAAGTATTGGCTGAAGAAATCTTGAACCAAAAGTGTAAGAACCAAATATTGTTTGGTATGAAATGTGTATTGATTTGAAATGATTAATTACTAACATTAAGAAATGTGCATAGAGATACTTAATTAAAAGATTTCAAGCACTATACCCAAGTGATATACAGGCAGCATAACTCCAACCTAAGTAGAAGAGCATTGTTAGTTGGATATTTTCATATGATAATTAACTACTCATTTAAGTGTGATATCTAGTAGATACTTTGAATTTCCAAAAGTCATTAAAAGAAATGAAATGAAATTATTCTACAAACTCTGTGATTCAGAGTGTTTAATTGTGTAAATTGTCAATCTCCCTCCCTCCCCATCTCAATTGGTCTGAACTGTTAGGTTTTAGGTACAGTGGCATGCAAATGTAAGGCTTATATGACTCTTGTCAAACTCTTGTCAGGGAATATAAATGTAGACCAAAGAAGGAAAGAAAAATTTAGGTGGCAAAGATAGCTTTAGAAAATATCCAATGAAAAAAATTAAAAAGGACACAGTGCTGTTTCTATTAACATAACAATCCTTAAAGTCTATTTATAAATTGGTCTATTACAAACATACTGGTATGATTACAACTTAGACATAATTAATCGCCGTATTTTGAACAAAGGTAAGTAAAGTAATTGGCATGAAAGGCTTACATGGAAATTTTTTAAATTATGAAACAATTTAAAAATCACCATTGCACATTGATTATGTATTGCATTAATAATCAAATATTGCTTAATTTGAAATGTTTACAGATTATCCTATTTGCTATTTGCTCACTCAGGTTTCATTATAAACATAAGCCAAATTGTCAAGAATTATGCTTTCTTGTTCAGATGCCCACATTTATTCCATAAAATTCTAAAAATTCCATGTTGATCTTATTCTTGCTGGCATACAGATAAACAATAATTAACAGTTTAAGATAGTATGCAAATGCTAAAGTTCAATATGAGAGTGAAGGAGTTTTTGATAATATTGGTAACTGGGATCAATATAAAATAAACTAATATAGCATGTTCTAACATAGCATATATGATAGTTGGAACACATTTTTAGAGTGAAATAAAAATAATGCAATTAACAGATGCAACAGACATGTGATATTTACAAAGAAAAATAATATAAAACCACCAAGAATATTGGCTTGAAAAGCCACATCAGGTCTAAGTAATTATACACCAACATTATTTTCCTCTCCTACTATCCAACATCCCTCATTCTAACTTTCCTCGAGAAAATATGGCAATGATATTATAACACTGGCCTTGTATTTTGTTTTGTATTTTTACTTGTTTAGTTGTTTTCCCATTCTCCTACTGAGTATTCGACAGTTTATTGTCTATAGGCAAGAATAGATAGATAGATGGATGAACAGATAGATATTTAGATGTGAATATAAGGATACATGCCTATATGAACCATCGATCCTCATTATTCACAGATTCTGTATTTGTGAATTTTTCTACTCATTAAAATGTATCTGTAACCTCAAAATCAATACTTGCAGCTCATTTGTAGTCACTCAAGGACATGCACAATGTGGCTAAAAATTTGAATCGTTCTACATGCGTGCTCTCAGCTGAGGTCAAACAACACCATGCTCTGCCTTCTTGTTTCAGCTCTCATACTACAAACATGTCCTTTTCTTGGTTTATCTATAAAAGCTTTTTGAGCTTTTTGTTAGTAATTTTGCTTTTTGTTAGTAATTTTTTGAGCTTTTTGTGAGCAATTTTGCTTTTTAAAATGCCCTTCAAACGTGGTGCTGAAATGCTGTCTAGGGTTCCTGGGTGCAAGAAGGCTGCGATGTGCCTTACAGAGAAAATACATGAGTACATGTCTTAGATAAGTTTCCTTCAGTTATGAGTTATAGGGCTGTTGGCCAACAGTTCAATGTTAATGAATCAACATTATGTATTAAATAAAGTGTTTTTGAACAGAAACACATATAAAACACATTTCTGTATTGATCAGCTGATGAAATGTGACCAGAGTTTCACAGGAACCCACCCAGTACGTCCCCTAGGTATAGAACACAACTACCATGAATAATAAGAATTGACTGCATTACCAATGTCCTATATGTTGATGATATCTGCATATAATTAACTATAAGTTAATAAGAAAAAGTATAAATACTTTTGATCATAAGCCCGTAGGAAAAAAAGCTAAGTTTTAGTTATTTGGGGTAAAAGGCGTTTATTTCTCATGCAACCTTAAGGTCCTATTAAAATAAAAAATATGATTAACAGATATCCAAACTTGATAGTTTTCACAGCCTCTTCAAAATATGAAGCAAGTCCATAGACATCACATATTTTAAAGGACTGTTAACTTTTTAAAAGGTGTGTAAACTATGGGAATATTCGGACGATACTGATGGTAAATCTTATTTCATTCTTTTCGAATATGCATATACTTAGCTTTTTGGAAGAAACCAAGATGCTAAGTAAAATTTTCAAAAGCGTATCATCTTTTTAACCAAACATTCAATCACATAGTATAATGCTTAACGTGTCTTTGGGAAATCTATACCTCTAGCCCAGCTATCTTCCCTGTACTCTGGATTCTTACATTTAACTGTTAGACCGACATTGCTATTTGGATGTCCAATAGGCATCTAATGGGCATCTTAAACCTAATATGTTTTCCCCCAACACTTGCTTTCCTATCAGAATGAAGAGCAACTCCATCTTTCTAATGTTCAGGTCAACCATCTCAATCTTTCTTAAATCAACTCTTTTCCCACACTAAATGTTCAAGCCACCAGGAAATTCTGTTGGGGGCAGTAAATCCTTCAGAAATATATAAGAACACAGCCCCTTTTACGATCTCTATTGCTACCAATTTGTTCCATCATTTCTCACTGTTTTCCCAGCTCCTCTCTTAGCCTCTTCAGTCCATTGTCAAATGAACAGCTAAAGTAAAATTTTAAAAACTGAAATCTTATCATTTTTTCATCAGTGAGATTTATCTAATGGTTTCATAGCTTGCTCAGAATCAAAATCAATGTTCTATGGTCCACAAGACTCTTATAACTTGCCTCCATCAATCATCAGCCTTTGTGGTTATATGAAATCAGATTTCCATTTTTGAACTAAAAAAAGACAATGAAGATAATCCAGTTATGAACGTGATTAAGTAAACAATTTACCTGTATAAACATACAAGCCAAAGTACTTGCTATGAATGGATATAAGAAAATATAATTCTGCACAATACTGATTTTTTTATGTATCAAAGGAAATTATCTTAATAATTATTTGTGTAGGTTATTATGGAGAATTCTACCAACAAACTAAGTTTATAACTCAGAGGGTTTTATTTTTAGCAGCACTTGTTTCCCTTAAGAAGTAACTAAATAGAATCATAAACTCTGTTTCTATTTACCTACTTAAATTATTACTCAACCTTAGTGAACAGAAATAAAATGTTAAAAAACCTGCTTTTTCAAACACTTTATTTGCACTGACTCAAGATAACATATTTTGGTTTTGCTCATTTTAGTTCATTTTCTTTTGTAATACTCTATTAATAATAAACAATTGGCTCCCTGTATCCTCACGTTCCACATCCACAAATTCAACCAACTGCAGACAGAAAAAATATATATATATTTTTAAATCCAGAACGTTCCAAAATGCAAAACTTGAATTTACCATGAATAGGCCACTATTTACGTAGAAATCACATTGTATTACATATCACATGCAGTAGAGATGATTTAAAGTGTAGAGGAAGATGTATATAGGTTATACAGAAATATTGCCATGTTATATGAGGGACATGAGCATCTTCGAATTTTGGTGTCCGTGTGGTGGGAGGGAGGGGTCCTGGAACCAACACCCTGCAGATACTGAGGGAGGACTGTATTTACTACTGAGGTACTATTTACATCGATGAGAAACCATAGTCAATATAGTTCTATTCAGGAAAATAAAATCCCTTATAATTTTATGTGGAGATGCTGAACAAAATAGTATATCTCTCTATATACACATATATATGATATGGATATCGTCTCTAGATTTATCTCTTTATGTACACTTCTGACAAAATTAGTAGGAAGAGAGAAAAATATCTCATAAGGTTATTAGAAAGAGTAACACATACATCTTAGCATATTTGATGATTTATTAAGTTGACTGCCTTTCTGGTCTTAAAAGGTGTATACCATCCAACATTTATTTCCTACAAATTATAGTGGAGTATAGAATTAATCAGAGGGTATTCTGCCTGTTTCCATTTTAACTTGAAAGGATCATTTGTAAAAATACAGGGCAAAAAAAAATGTTAATGATTATTTACAAAGAATTTTAATAGAACAACATAGTGAAATGCTCCTCCATAGATACTAATTTTTAGAGCAAAAAGAGAAAGAAAGAAAAGTGAGAGAGAAAATGATGGCCAGAGGAAAGAGAAGAGAGAGTTACTTAAGCTCCTGGGATTTCTCTTGTGCGAGGCTATTATTTGTATTGATTTTAGTTTGCAAGTTCTTTTCTTCCCTCTCTCTGCTGGCCCACTATGTAATCCATAAATAATAAATACAGTAGCAGCGAGTCATTCTTTAGGCTGCAAGCATAGCAACCATCACAACACCTTAAACCACCAACTGAATACCACACCATCTCCATCATAAAATGCACTTCATCGTGGAAGCAAGACCCTAGATCTTAAACTCTCTGTTGGCCTCAAGATTCTAATTAAACAAATTGAGTAGTGCAAAATGAAAGGATTCTTACAAGCCAAATATGTCAGCTCTTATTGTTATTTGTGCCTTAATTCATATCCTTACTTCTTTGTCTTTAAACCTTGCCTTGAGTAGTGAATGTTTAAGACAAGAGCTATTGTTATTACATAGCAAAATGTTACATATGACCTCTTTCTGGGTGATTTGATGGGAGTTATAAGTTTTTTTCTAAGTAATATAACTTTGTTATTTATCGTATAAATCTGTGAGAAATGGAAAGCTTCAGACTATAAGCAGGTAACTAAATGGCTAGTTTATAAGCCCAAAGAAGAGAGTAAAGAAGTGACTAGTGTCAATTAAAAGACTCTTCAGAAAGTAACATCAATAAAGATAATTAGGAATTAATAATAATTCAGTGAGTAATATGACCACAGGGAGTTTCAGTGCTATAGAGAACTGGACAGGCATATCACATAATACATGTGCAAGGCTCTTTTTCACTTTGTAGAAGGAGCATCTTATTTTTATGATTATTTTTTAACATTTTCTGGTATTGTAACAAACATCCAGAAAATTGAAAAAAATCATCAGTTCGTACTTTGGTGAATTTCAAAACGTCAGCATACTTGTCATTCCAGCACCCAGAGGAAGAACCAGGAGATGACCAGCATCTCCCAAAACCCCCTTGTTCACTTCCAGATACTTTCTTCCATAAGGGCTGACTTTCATCCACTAAGTCTAATTTCTAAGTACTTGCTTTTTTTCTGGCTTCTTGTGTGTAGAATAGTTTGGTATTTCTCATTCAGTATAGTATTTGATTGCTTAAATATACTACAGTTTATTTTTCCATTGGATTATTGATGAACAGCAGGGTTATTTAAAGTCTTGGGCTATTATATGTAGCGGTATTATGAACATAGTTTTACATATTTTTGGTAGACATACATGCTGGTTGATATACTATGCATATATTTATTGTAATAAATATTGACAGTTTGGAAAAGTGGTTGTACCAGTTTGCACTCTCACTAACAGCTTGTGAGCATTCCAGGTACTCTACCCCCTTGCTGGTACTTAGCGTTATCTGTATTTTTTATTTATTAAAAAAACTTTTTTAGCTATTCTAGACATGGTAGTGGTAATACATATCACGTTCTGGATATAATTGATACACTTTTAATGACTAATGAAGTTGAACACATTTTCCTGTGATTATTGGCCATTTGGATATCTATCTTGTTTGGTAAAATGTCAAGTCTTTTGCTCATTTTTCTCTTGTGCTATCAGCCTTTTGTAGTGATTTGTAGGAGTTGTTTTTATAAGTCAGCTTGGGTTTTTGATCATTTAATGGTGTCTCTTGATGAATGGAAATTCTTGTTTGAACTTAATACAATTTTTCATTTCAAAATTTTCTGATTAATGGTTTTTGTAATGGCTCTGTGTAAGAGATCTTTGTCTTTTCCAAGGCCAAAAATATGTCCCCTGATATTTTCTTCCAAAAATGTTATTTTAACTTTCACATTTAGATCTGCAACGCATGTAGTTTACAGATTTGGAAAGGCTGTGCTATTTAATTATTACAACTACCACAGTTTCCAATTTCTATTGTGCTATCATACAATTTCATAAATTTGATTCTAGGATGTCCTTTGGTCAATGTATCAGTACTGGTCCAATCAGGAGAGAGAAACCATGCAGTAATTTAAACAGGGAAAATTTAATATAAAAATTATTACCTATAGCAAGAGGATGGAATAATGAAGGATAGGTTAATAAATCAAGAGAACTCTAAAGAGTGTAGGAATATTAGAAAAAAGGAGCAGTGACCGGCCCTAGCACTGACCTGAACACCAACACACAACCCCGTCCTGGACTGAGATTCAGACCTTGTTGGAAAGGACACCACCATGACTCACACTTTGGTAGAAAATTGGCCATGGTGGCTGCTGGTGGAACGTGCTGGAAATTCACCATTGAGGGCCTGGGAAAGCTGGAGATGCTCTGATGCAAAGCTGTCCAGGGGACGGTGGGGAAGGTTGCTGGCAGATGGGTGAGGCTAACCGTAATCTACTGCAGGCACCTGATGCTGGGGAAGCAACTCACACTTCAAGAGCCTAACGCTGGATGAGCCACTCACATTGCCCGAGCTGCACCCTGGGGAAGCCACATGAACTGCAGGAGTCTATCAAGCAAGCAAACCCTTTCCTGACGCAGGGTATATCTAGCATTCTCTACTGAGAAAACTTCAGTACCAGTTGAAAAGGGAAACATATTTAAGGACCCATATCCATTTTCACAAGGCAGACAAAAAGGGTTACATTGGAGTTGAGACAATGAATGGATAATGGTCAATTTCAGGTTTGAAAAATGAAGACTAGGCAGTTAGATACCCAGGATTTCTTGACCTGTCTCTAATAAATATTAAGGAAACTTAGCCATCCTGTGACTCAAGTTGGAAGATAGATAGATTCCTACTACCAGTGTGCCCTTGGCAGGTGAAGATCCCACTGTACGTACCTGGGAATGACTTGGCTCTGTCAGTCCTGAGGATATAGCCCTTTTGGAATCAGCCTCTGTTCGTCAAGCACTCTGGACCATGTGGATTCCTGACAAGCCAGGAACTGGGCAAAACTTATTAAAATGTATCATGACTTCTTAAAAACACCCAGTTTCCAAGGTACTCTTGTAAAAAGTACCAGGTTTACTAAAATCATTCATTGATGGTAGTAACATCATTTCTCTGCTTATAATTAAGCAAGGAGTTAAAATTCTATTTAAAGAAAATAGATTGATTGACAAGAATTGCTCCCTGAAATATCTTTAATTCTATCTACATAGAGACACATTGGCTTTATTATTTTTGAGCATGTAGAAGGGAGACTTGAATATACCACATCTTGATAAAGAGCTGACAGGGAATGTCTCATGATGGAGAGAAAAGTTGCTCCAAAAGAGAGGCTAAAAAAAAGATACTGAGATATTAAGTCCAAAACTAAAGATTAAATGTTGGATTATAGAATGTAAGAATAAGTCATTGTAAGTCTTGGATAAATGTTGAATCAGAACTGGTGTTTAAAAAAGGATATGTAAACGGTTTAGGGTCCAGATTTTCCTTTTGTCTAATCTTTATAGCAATTTTTAAGGTACTGTTGGAAGTTGCACAGAAAAACACTGAAAAAACATGTAGCTACAAGAAACTTGATTCCCACGAGGATGCATGGGCTCTTGAGGTCAAGCAGAGCTCCGGAATTCTAAGAATGTATGGAATCTTTTATTTATTTCTCTGTGAGTTACCTCCTGAACTTATGTAAGAATTATTTATCTTCATTTTTCAGAAGTGGGAACCAAAAGAATGTTAAGTGACTTTACCAAAATGTAAGAGCAGCTCAATAATAGAATTCTAAGAGGAGTTCTAGAATCCCTAGTAAATTGCTAAAGTTGTTTTAAAATTAAATGTGGCATTTTAGAAAATTTTGTGAGTGGTCCTACTCATCTACTCCTACCTTATTAGATGGATATAATATTAAAATACAATTATTCCTTTCTTAATACAATTATTAGATCATTTTTACTTTTGTAAATAAACAAAGACATCTTCAACAGCCTGAAAAACAGTGCCCAGGGGCTTCCCTAGTGGCGCAGTAGTTGAGAATCTGCCTGCCAATGCAGGGGACACGGGTTCGAGCCCTGGTCTGGGAAGATCCCACATGCCGCGGAGCAACTAGGCCCGTGAGCCACAACTACTGAGCCTGCGCGTCTGGAGCCTGTGCTTCGCAACAAGAGAGGCCGCGATAGTGAGAGGCCCGCGCACCGCGATGAAGAGTGGCCCCCGCTCGCCGCAACTGGAGAAAGCCCTCGCACAGAAACGAAGACCCAACACAGCCAAAAATAAATATAAAAAAAAAAAAAAAAAAAAAAGATAGAGACCATTGCCTTTATGATCACCCCAGAAAGTTCCCTCCTGTATCCAGCCAATTCCTACCCTCACTTCTAAAAAAAAAAAAAAGAAAAAAGAAAAAAAAACAGTGCCCAGTAGTATGCATAATAATTATAACATTTAAAAAGTAATATATAATTAATTAACTGCCTATTTGACCTCCGGAATTATTATTCAAGACCTATTTCTTGATTTCTTATTATTCGCACAATACTCTGTGTGACCCTGTAAGGACTGTAAAGAGACATTATTGTACAGTGTATAACAGCATGGATTTTGGAGTTTAATTTCCTGGGTTAGGACTGTTGCCTTACCATTCACTGTATGTGTAAACTTGGGGAAATTGTTTCACTTCTTTCCTCATTTATGAAAAGTGTATAATTATAGTACTTAATTTTTTAGGGTATTATGAGTGTTAAGTAAATTTACACATTGTCAAGTAATTAGAACAGTATCTCACACACAGTTGTTGCTCAAAAAAATATCAGTTCCTATGAATAAGACAGATCCTAACAAATAAACATGGTGTAAAGGATACTGGTCACTGTGCTGTGATCTTGTGCTGTCATGTTACATCAAGAGAATTATTTATGGCGTAGAGGAAAAAAAATTTTTTTCATCTACCTTTCCGAGTTCCTAGCTGAGACACCTGTAATGAAAGCAGATTAACAAGAGGAAAAAAAAAAAGAAAACCAGAACGTTATTAACATGTATACCACATGTGGGCATGGGAGATGCCCAGAGAAAAACAAGTGACTCTCCAGGTGACTTAGAATTTGGGCTTAAATACCATCTTCATAGGGAAAGGGGAGGAGAGATGTAGGCCTCTTTTGGGAGAGGAAATGATTTTTAGGACGATGAATGGGCCCTTAGAAGAGTGGATGGGTGTGATAGTTTGTGACAACACGTGTCTGGGTGTGGTGTCATTTCTAGTCTCCTCTCTGGTGACGAGTCAACCTTCTCTGGTTGATGAAACTCCCGGGGAGGGGATTCATGACAATTGGTTCCTTTTAGAGGATGTGTCTTCAGGCAGATTAAGGAGTTCAGAGAGAGCCTCTCTATGCATTTGCTGTTTTCCAAGTGTCTACAGCTCCAAGTAATCAATATACCAAAGTGACATATTTTGGAGTGGCACGTCCTAAACATCCTACAGTCATATTTTAGGGTGAAATATTCTGCTACCCTTCAGTGGTTTCAAATTTTTAGTAAAATAATCTTGTAATCATGCTTTGAGAATCCCTCTATGTTGTAGAAACAAAGAAAATGAAAAGTAATCTTGGGAGGAAATATGATCAGGAACCAGGTGGTAGTTGTATCAGCCAGTTTCAAAAATGGACTGAGGAACCCATATATGCATATGGGGCTTGCTGGCTTTCTTTACCTGTTTTCTTTTTATCTCTCCTGACAGATATGCCCAGGGTTCTCCTGTGTTACATGAAACCTCTGGGCACAGTGTTACTATATCATAAGAAACCACTGACTAAAGAGAGAGTTCTTAGAAGGAAATCATGGACGATTGCTCAATTAACCATGAGTTATAGCTCCTTAAACACATGTTCCTTATAAGGATGTAAAAGATCATTTGTAATCCAAACTACTAACTACAGGGAGGGGTCCAGCCACACACCTTTCAGCCAAAAATGTGCTCCCAGTTTCTTCTTCCTATAAGCAGACTTCAGTCAACGACAGACTTAATCTAAACTGTAAGGTCTATGGTCCTTACAGCTACAATTGGGCAGCATCTTGGTTGGCTGTAGCATATAGACTCCTACAGCAGAGAATCCTGTGGTGTGAGTACCACAGTTGTCTTACTCTAAATCTTTGAGCCAGCACTGACTCATCACCTGAAAAGCAAACAGTTTAAAATGCAATGTTATCTCGGGTAGGAAACACAAAGTGGGCTTGTCTGCCTATCAAACACAAAGTGGGCTTGTCTGACCTCAAATCGTAGTTGTCTCTTCATGGATTCTGAGTGTATTTTTCCTGACAGTTTTAATGAAAAAAATCTGAAAAACTCTCATTCTGGCCACATGAGGTCATAGTGTATATAGAAAGATGAGGCTTGTCACAATTTAACTACTACATCGTGACATGGAACAGAGAACCTCCAGTCAAAACTGCTTCATGTCTGTCATTAATGGTAGTAACTCAAAGATCCAGGCTGCTCACAAACTCAGGGACTCAAGCTGGCAGAGTAGCAACTATCTTGAAGGATGTCAGTCACCTTGCCAAAGGTTATAGAGAGCTCTGTAGGTAGGGGCTTGCGTCAGCAATCAAGTGCTCTGTTTTGGAAGAGATGCACATCATTTCTCCTCACAGTTCATTGGCCAGAACTAGACACATGATTTACACAACTACCTGGAGGGCAGAAGCATTTGACAAACAGCACCAATGACTACACAGAATGTATTCTTCCTTGAAATAATAGAAATCCAAGAGAGCAGGTACATCCCTTCCTTAAAAGACACCGTATGGAGAATTACAAATTTTAAAATTCAGACTGATCTATACCAATTTTACCAAGGCACAAATATTAACTTATTTCGGGATATAATGGCAGTAACTAATTGGTAGAATTAAGCCAGAATATTTTTACCTTAACCTGTTACTAGATTGTATTGAAAAGAGGCTTCATGGCAAATTTCTTTACATACGAATATTTATAATCAAGCAAGCAAAATAAAAGTATATTAAATTTTGAATACAGGAATACTATACTAAATTTTAGATGTACTGTTAAGAATAACTTGAAGTTAGTTCATGGGATGATGTGAAAAGATGGGTTGAGGCTGCTGAGTTATGTTAGATAAGATCAGAGAAAAGAGCACAGTAAGAATTTCCAAGAGCCATCATATAGTGCAAGAGAGCCAAGAGGGAGAGTTTAGGGTGACTAGGCATCATGTCCAGGATGGTATTTCTCTACAGTTTCTGCATTTAAATGTCTCAGTGTACGTATGTCCAGCTTACGTGATTCGGTGGTGCAAAAATGAACAAGTTGGGAAATCCCACATCTGATTTAACACAAAATCTGCATTAAACTGACATCATTTCCTACTTAAGAATGATATAAACTGATTTGTATTACACAAATATGTGTTTTACACAAACATGTTATAGCAGAACAAACAGTTCTAATTT
This sequence comes from Balaenoptera borealis, assembly GCF_965194805.1. Classification (NCBI taxonomy): domain Eukaryota; kingdom Metazoa; phylum Chordata; class Mammalia; order Artiodactyla; family Balaenopteridae; genus Balaenoptera; species Balaenoptera borealis. The sequence goes on along the minus strand of NC_138880.1, from coordinate 34,807,400 downwards.
AAGCCAAGCCATCTGGTGTTAACCAGAGATAAAGAGAAATGGCACGCCTGTCCCAGTCACCTTTGGAGCACTGCCCTACTCAAGCAGCTAATACCACCTCTGATTTAAATTCTCAATTAAAGCATCTAATTGCACCTATGCTTTAAATTAAATTGACCAGCGTAGTCCTAGTATAACATTGCCTATACTTAAATATTTTAAAGTAAACTGCAGACAAAATCGGAACAATTGTTTCGCAGATAGAACCAAAATTATATTGGATGCCATTTGAAATATTTCTAAGTTTTCCATGGTATTAATATGGGAGCATGCAAGTTTTAGTAAACATTTAAAATTTTTAAAATTTGATGAAAGATACATTTGTGTACTTTATTATCCCATCAAATTAAAATTATATTTAGACAGAATTTTTAAAAAGATGATTATATATATTCACAATATAAAAGAAAATTTCATTAAGTGATCAGTCTGGATGGAAGTAGGAAATGTATATAAATTGACAAAACAATTAGGTTATGTTTATGTTTGAATCCACCGTTATGGACTCTGTTAAATATGTTATTATTTTTCGTGTGTTAAGAAATAAATATATACGTATTTGGCATTTTTATATCCACTTAATGTCTAAGAGTGTTTGGCCTTGTTAGAATGACAGTTCTGTAACCATAATTTAAAGGGTAGTATTCAGTAATTTATTTGATTAATAATTTTAAGTAAAACCTTACTAAGGTGTTGTTCATTATTAGAGTTAAAACATCTTCAAATACACCATCTTTAAGAATGAGATTTATCAGATGAAAACAATTATTAAGCAACTTTCTCTTCCAGATTGCTGTTTCCCTCATATCTGAATTAAATACATCTTTGACAGATGCTCAGGTTGTATCTGTCAGAGCAGCATGTTTTTAACATTTTGAAAATCATCTTTGATAGCTGATGCAGGTTGCACTGAGATACCCAAGAGGATTCAGCTGCCAAAGCCATTTAGACAATGGTGGTTAAAACATGGAATTCTTGGACTTAGGCACTTCTTTTGAGTGTCCCTGGAAGGAATCCCAAACAGCAGTAAACTTTACCCTCACTGACCCTTTTTTGTCATTTTTTTCTGTCTCTGTGGTTTGTGCTTTTGTTGCTGGTATTGGCCAAGTTTGGATCTAATCTGGCTTCCTCATGGCTAATATACCATTTTTCTTTGGTGGTTCTGATTGAAACACTGGCTTTATTGTCTGAGCAATTGATGGTCACCATCATGCAGAGACAGGGATTTATTCTCTGTCAGGTGAGAGATGAAAAAGAATCTGGTCTTTAGCCATTTTTGTCTATCTGTACAGTATTATGTCTCATTAGAAAGGAGATGTCATCCCTTTGAAACCTACACTGGTGTGATTTTTGTTCTTGTGTTTACTTTAACTGTAGCCGAAGTTGTAAAACCATGTGTAAAGGTTTCTATGGCCTGGGTGTCTGTAATTGATAAAAAGTTTTTATTTCATATCATGTGAATTAGAAATATTTCCTATCTCTAGAATGGCTTAATAAATTAAAATATAAAGTCTCTTAAATAAAAAGTACTGTTTTTATTGCCTTACAGAAGCTAATAACATATATATATGTACACAAATATTCCTAGAAAAAATATTAAAAACTAACATGTTTAATACTTAAAATATGCTAGATATTGAAGGGGAGAAAAAATACTCTCACAGAAAACTGTCAGCTCAAAAGTGGTTTTATGTAACAATCCAGGTTTACATGAACAAAATGAATCCCTGAGGAAATCCTGATTTTATCCATGTTGTTCAATGCAGGAATATATTTTATAGTTTTTAAAATGAAATTTGCTCTTATTTTCTTATGGCAAGACTAAATAATCTGTTTCTTAAGCCTCTTATACTTATTTACTGACTAAATAAGTTATATTGTTTCCATATGATGTTTACAATCAAGAAAAATGTAAATTTGCTGTCAATGAAATTTGAATTATAAATCTGAAAATTTTTTTACTATCAAGAATAATTAGGTTATATAATAAGTCAACTGAGATATAATTTCTAAGATCTTTAGATAAATGTGCAAATGTGCATTGATATTGGTAGCATTAAATGATGAGTAAATTTTAGATACCTATGTAAGTTTTAAGTAAGAGAGAATACTACAACATTGGTTATAAGCATTGCACAGACTAATACTCACCCACCCATCCCAACCCAGCACACACACATACATGTGCATGTGCACACACACACACACACGTGATGTTTTATATTAAATAATTTTTCTCTTGTACATATTATGTTATGAAAAAGAGTAAAGAATGTATTTTTCATGGAAAAAAGAAAGTAGTTTTCTTTGAAGAGAAATGTCTTGTTGCAAATGTGAAAGAAGATAGTGAAATTAAAATTTGAATGGCTATAAAAGGTCATAGAAGTTTGGCAGATGGGAAACATTTTTGCCTTGGTTTATAATAATGACAAATAAAGAGTCTGAAAAGACCTAATAGATTGGGCTAAAATTTTAGCAAATTTGCTCAATTTCGACAACTTTGTTCACTTAAAAAAGTATATGGATAATTAATGTAACAAATCATAATAATGTAAAATTAAAATTTCATTTTCTCCATTAAAATGATAAATTATCTTACAATATCTAGTCTGCTTATAACAAGAGGTAGTAAAATTTATTCTTCCCCCTTTCTGTAAGGTTTCCGGTTGATAGAGATTTTGTATCTCACCAGAGTAATTTTCTACACTTGGTACTGACTTTTTTATACCCTTGATTATTTAAAATAAACAATCAATCAATTAAAATTTCCTCACTTTTGAAAGAACTGAGATTCCTTATGATTGTGCTACTCTCTTATATTTATATTTTTAAATAAACTCTGTCACTCTGAATTATAGGCAGCAAGCTACAACTTTCATTGTTTTCAAGAACTTACTCTGTTAATCACATTAAGTACTATCTTTGACAACTCGTGTGATTTTGTCTTCCTGAGATTAATCTCTCAATTAAAAAAAAAAAAAGTAAGCTGTCTTTTCCATCTAAACTAACTTTAAGATTTCCAGGTGGTCAGTATTTTATATAAAAAAGTAGAATGCTGGAAATAATTTTTTTGGTATGCTCCATATTTCCTGCTTAGCTCAAAAATGTATTGGCTTCCTGAAAAGAGTAATTAAAAGGGAAATTCATCCTTCCTTAGGTACCTTTTTCTCAGGTAAATTGTTATTAATACGAGTAAGTTACAGAGATTGTGTACTTTTAGAGGAGTTCCCTTGCTGCTCGTGGAATGTGTCTTATGTACCTTCAGGGGAAATACTAATGAAGTCTTTTTTGAGCCAGCTATTTATTGTACTTATGAGAGAGTATTTTTATTCCCCTCCACTCTTAATATTTTTTGTTAGTGTAGTAAATTAGACAACCATCCAGTCTTGTCATCTGTAGGTGGCTTTCTGATCTCTCATGGTCTCCAGCCCTGCTAAAATTGACAAACTAGAAATGTATTCTACCACAAGGAGGGCCAGTCTGAGCTTCATAAACAGAGCTATGCCAGTTAGTCTTTAGTACTGGTACTTCAAGGAAAGACTAATAGTACAGACTTCTAAGCTGATATCACATAGACAAATGTCTGAATCTGCTAGGGTACTGAGTCAGCAATTTCGGGACATTTTTATGGAGATGTACAAGATTTTATGAAAGCTGACAGGAGACAATATCTATTGGAACAAATATCAATTAAGTAAGAATGAATGAAATGATGAAGAACAGTTAATTATGGTTATTTGTTTGGAATATTGTTGATATTATTTTGAAAGTTCTCTTTTTTTCCACTGATATATATTTAAAGAAGATATTTTTTCCCTTTTTACCTGTATGTCATCTTTAATTTAGTCATTCAGGGTTCAGGAACAAACACTTCTACTAAATATTTTTTACTTTTAATGGCAGTAAAAGTATTTATTTAACAAAAATCAGTCATTTTTAAAAACCAGGATACAGTTTAACAAATCAACTACTCAAACAGAAACAGTGTTTACATTTTCTGGGGTGTCATATTTGAAAATAAATTTTATCTAAAGAGGTATAGTTGGTGCACCGTTAAAAAACAATGGGGGTTGCATATTTTTTCTGAAAACGATACCTAGGAAGCCCTCCTAGGAAAGTCATTTGATAACAGTTCTGTAACTAACAGTGTCCCTTTACAGGTAATAAGTCTCTTCCCATCCGTAAGTTACTTAGCAGATTTTGGAGAGGCAGTGTAACCGTATTTATTGATACTGCAGATGAAACAGAAACGAATATCTGAGATTTAGTATCCTAAGCAAACTGAAATGTTCGGTAGCCTACCATGGGAATCATGTATAGTATGAAGTCTTTACAGATCGGCTTCTTTCACTTCATAATATTAAGAGCAAGTAATAACAATGATAATAATATTAACTCAAGGAGTGATAAAGCATATTAAAAATACAATCCTAGGTTCCTTTTAAAATCTTTTAATGGAAATTACCTTTATGTTCTTAGTAGTTATTCATCACTGTATGACTTTTGATTTGCTGACCACACTACAGGGTATATCAACTAGCATCTTATATATATGTATATATAAGATGCAGATCATATATAAATAAATAGGGTGAAAACACAATTTTTGTGGCATTTTTGTAATAAAAAAATTTGGAGATTATTTTAAATCATTGGAAGTGGTACACTATTAAAAAAAATTGGAAACTTGGAAATAAGCAAAAGATGACTGTCATTTTGTGCTGATGCCGAACAAGCCAATCTAAATATTATCTCATTCTCTGTAGGTATGTATGTTTGTTTTACTATTAGTCACTGTTGATTAATACGTTTTACAACTCTGTAAAGCTAGAGGTTAACTTGTTGACAATATAGAGCAGTGCAATAGATTTTTGTCTGAGAGCAATGTGATTTTGTTCTACAGATATGCAAATGATTTCTGTGCAAGAGAAAAGATCAAACACAGAGTTATATTTGCATTGCCCTACAGTGTATTAATCAGTTTTGTACGTAGTTTCACAGTCTTTCCAGTTTTCTTCCTTGCAGTGATTCTATATACTTCTGTATCTCCTTTGCTTCTTTTTAAATAGACTATTTTTTAGGGCAGTTTTAGGTTCACAGCAAAATTGAGTGGAAGGCACAGAGGTTTCCCGTATTCCCCTTCTCCCCACATATGCAGAGTCTCCCCTGATGTCATCAGCCCCCACCAGAATGGTGTATTTACTACAACTGATAAACCTACATTGAGACATCCAACCAAAGTCTATAGTTTACATTACGGCTCACTGTTGATTTTGTACAACTGTGGGTTGTACAAATTTACAGTAGGGTCTGTGGGTCTGGACAAATTTACAGTAACATGTATCCACCATTATAGTACCATATAGAGTAGTTTCACTGCTCTAAAAATACTCTGTGCTGTCTATTCATTCCCTCCTCCCCCATCCCAGGCAACCACTCATCTTTCACTGTTCCCATAGTTTTGCCTTTTCCAAAATGTCATATAGTTGGAATCAGAGTATGAAGCCTTTACAGATTGGCTTTTTAAATTTTGTAATACGTACTTAAGTTTCCTCCATGTCTTTTCTTGGCTTGGTAGCTCATTTCTTTTTAGCACTAAATAATATTATGTTGTCTGAATGTACCACAGCTTATTTATCCATTCACCTACTGGAGGGTATCCTGGTTGCTTCCAAGTTTTGGCAATTATGAATAAAGCTGCTATAAACATCTCTGTGCAGGTTTTCATGAGGTCATAAGTTTTCAATTCATGTGGGTAAATACCAAGGAGTGTCATTGCTGAACTGTATGGTAAGAGTTTGTTTAGTTTAAAGAAATCACCAAACTGTCTTCCAAAGTGGTTGTACCATTTTGCATTCTCATCAGCCATGAGTGACAGTTTCTGTGCTCTACATCCTTGTCAGCACTTGGTGTTCTGATTTTGGCTCTTCTAATAGGTGTGCAGTGATATATCATTGTTGCTTTCATCTGCCATTCCCTGATGACACATGAAAAGATAGGGAATATCTTTTCATGTGCTTATTTACCATCTGTATATCTTTTTAGTGATATGTCTGTTAAGGTCTTTGACCCACTTTTTAGTTGAGCTGTTTATTTTCTTATTGTTGAGTTTTAAGATTTCTTTGTATATTTTGGATTACAGTGCTTTATCAGATACATCTTTTGCAAATATTTTCTCCCACTATGTGGCTTATTTTTTCATTCTCTTGATAGTGTCTTTTGCAGAGCAGAAATATTTTATTTTAATTTTAATACAGTCCAGCTTCTCAATTCTTTCTTTCATGAACTGTTCCTTTGGGGTTGCATACAAAAAGTCATCACCAAATCGAAGGTGATCTAGATTTTCTACTGGGTCATATTGTACGAGTTATATTTTTGCATTTTACATTTAGGTCTGTGATACATTTTGAATCAAGTTTTGTGATGGGTGTAAGATCTATGTTTAGACTGAATTTTTTGTATGTGGATATAGTTATTCCAGCACCATTTGTTTAAAAGACCATCTTTGCTCCATTGTATTCCCTTTGCTCCTTTGTCAAAGATCAGTTGTCTGTATTTATGTGGGTCTATTTCTGGCCTCTCTATTCTGTTTAATTGTTTTTTGTCAAGTCTTTCACCAATACCTCATTGTCTTAATTACCATAGCTTTATATTCAGCTGAAGTCAGGTAGTATCAGCTCTTTTGTTCTTCTTTCTTAATATTGTGTTGGTTGTTCTGGGTCTTTTGCCTCTCCATATAAAGTTTAGAAGCAGTTTATCTATATCTAAAAAATAACTTGCAGGGATTTTGATTGGGATTGCATTGAATCTATAGATCAAGTTAGGAAGAACTGACATTTTGACAATATTTGGCCTTCTTTTCCATGAACACATAATATGTCTCCATTTATTTATCTCCTTTTTGATATTTTTATTATAGTTTTATGGTTTTTCTCAAACAAGCCTTATACATATTTTGTTAGATTTACACCTAAATATTTAATTTTTTGAGTGCTAATGTAAATGGTATTGTGTTTTTAATTTCAAATTTGACTTATTCATTGATAGTATATAGGAACGTGATTGACTTTTGTATATTAATCTTATATCTACAAATTTTTCTATTGATTCTTTCAGATTTTCTGCAGAAATGAACATATCATCTGTGAAAAAAAAGATAGTTTTATTTCTTCTTTCCTACTCTGTAATTTTAAAATTTCCTTTTCTTGACTTTTTGCATTACCTGGTGTATTCAGTACAATGTTGAAGGGCAGTGGTAAGAGGGGACGTCCTTATCTTGTTCCTTATTTTAGTGGGGAAGCTTTGAGTTTTTTTACCATTAAGTATCATGTAAGCTGTAGGTTTCTTGAATATATTCTTTATCACGTTGAAAAGTTCATTTTTATTTTTAGTTTACTGAAAGTTTTTATCATGAATGAGTGTTGGATTTTTTCAAATGCTTCTCTGTATTGATTGATAGATCATGTAATTGTTCTTCTTATTCTGTTGATGTGATGGATTACATTAACATATTTTTGAATGTTGAACCAACTTTGCAGGTCTGTGATAAATCCCACTTGGTTATGGAGTATAATTCTTTTTATATTTTGTTGGATTTGATTTGCTAATATTTTGTTGACAATTTTTGCATCTATGTTCATGAGAAATATTGGTCTGTGGTTTTATTTTCTTGAAATATCTTTATCTGGTTTGATATTATGGTAATGCTGACCTCATAGAATGAATCTGGAAGTAGTCCCTCTGCTTTTATCTTCTGAAAGAGATTGTAGAAAATTGGTATAATTTCTTCATTGACTGTTTGGTAGAATTCACTAGTGAACCCATAAAGGCCTGGTGTTCTCTCTTTTGCAAGGTTATTAATTATCAATTCAATTTCTTTAATAGATAAAGACTTATTTAGATTGTACGTTTCTTTTTGTATGAGTCCTATAATTATTGAACCAATTTCATCATCTTGCTGTTCCCTCTTTAATAAGTGAAACACATCTTTTACATGTTATCACTTAAAAATTCCGATTTAGTGTAGTTCAATACTGTAAATGTTAAAGTGTTAGTACAGTTTAGAAATATATAATGCGTTTAATTAACTAAACATTTAAAATGAGACCAAATATTTTTCAAAAGTCTTCAAGGGAAATGTTAAAATTTGAAGGACCTATCAATAAAAAAATAATTTATTGGGTGAACTTAACCCTAAGCGAGAATTCTTACATTTTTGTATCTCTCTGTCACTTTGCCTTTGAGCAGCATAATTAACATACTGAAGGAGGACCAAAACAGCTCTCTTAGGACTTTGCAGAAAATAGGTCAAAAAACCTTGGAATTTGGTAGAGACTGAGAAATTGTTAAGCTAATTTTGCAGTGAAATTCTTAACCACCTCTGTCTTGTTTAATGTCTGTCTTCCTCATTATCGCCCACCAAGTGCTCTTCTCTTTCAAATGACCAACGCTGTCTCTGTGATAACTGTTACATCTGCCTCCAAACATGGTCCTCAACCATCACACAACACCCAGCATGTGGTCTAACAACCTTCATCTTAAACTCACTGGTGTGATAGCTCTACCAGGAATCCTCCCAAATATATCACATATGAAGCAACCCATAAAGGGAGAAATTCAGAAGTTGCCAAGGACAAGTGATAAAGTCCCCACTAAACCTACCCCTTACAGAATTGCCCTTTCTTCCTTCGTGGCATGGTATTATTATATCACGGTGGGATCAGCTGTTGATCCTTGACAACAGAGAAAACTAGTTTTCAAAAATAGACTCCTGGTATTTCCTCAAGAAACCAAGATATGTGAACATAATTGTTCCATGTAAAAATGTGTAAAAGAACACCTGTAACTTCAAAGGACATGGAAATAAGGAGGATCCTGATAGGACCTATGGAAGTCCTACCAATCTCAGGCATTGAGAATGAACCTTCCCTTGGGTCAAAACTTACTAAATTCAGACAGTCCAAACATGGGCTTTTCTCCCCTTCATAGCCCTGATTTACAACTGACTCTTTGACCAACTGTCCTGGGTCTCAACACTGTTCTCCTCTCTGAGATATAACTCTTTGCACATTCATTTCCCTTATTCCATTTTCTTTCCTCTTCCACTTCTGCCATGTGATTACTCATTTTTTTTTCTTCCTCCTTTCTGTCAGTAACCCACTGAGGTACTAACATCTGAGTGGTGTATTTGCTTCTTCCCTTCTTTCTGTATGGTGACAATAGTATATTAAAATTTTAATATAAAATTTGGATATGTGGTGTTTTTCCTTTTCCCTCATTACTACCAAATTTTTGTTGTTGTTCATTTGCATATTTTGTTTGTTTGTTTTGAATCCTCTTTTCTTCCCAACTACTCTGGGGATAGGTCGTAGTTTGGCCCAGACTCACAGCACTGAATGGAAGACCCTGAAGATAGACACTAAAATAGTCAATCATAACAACCCCAGCCTGCACATCCTGTTTAGTATTTGTTTCATTCTAATTGTAAGTCCTTTGAGGTCAGAGACCACGGATTCCATTATTTTTATATCTCACAGACTGCGTAACTGGGAGATTGGCACACACTAGGCAAACACAAGGCATACAATCAATGAATAATTGATTGATTCTGATGCTCTAATACACAGCCATATTTGCTTCCGGGAAGTAGCTTAGTTGTTCAAGGATCAAGTTCTAGAATGAATAATTAATCATTTATCAAATGCCTCCAAAAGGCAAGGTCAAATGTGATAGAAAGGATGAAAGCCATTAGGAGATTGTTGATATGCACACTAATCCATTTCAGAGGTGTCAGTTTGCATTTGTTGGTGGTTAGTCTATGGAGCACTGCAGATTGCGGCTTTATCAGAAGATGCACTTTTCAACACCTCATTACTAGAGACTAGATAGGAATAAAGACCCCACACACTGTACTATGTGCAATCTTCCTTCTCTGACTTCCTGGAACATCTTTTCTTGTTTCTTATCTATTTAAGGTGATTATATATTCCACATCCATAATGGAGTCTGCTAGCGGTCTCCCAGTATATATCCTCCCTTTTTTCCATGGTAATAGGAGTGTAAGCTAACCATAGATCTGGCCAGAACAGTGCAACATCATCCATCCACGTTAGCAGCCACGTATTTCCATATGGCTAAATTATGAAAATGACATATAAATGCAAATGAAATATACATCTTCTGAACTGTGTTCTTAAATGTAGAGGGTTTCTTCTCCTTTTCCCTTTTCACCTTTCTGCTGGCCAAAATGCAGGATTGGTGTGGTTTACCATATTGAACAATGGCTTGAAGTTAAACAACATAGAAAAGATGGAGCAGTAAGATAGACAATGACTGGTCTTTGGATGAATTTTTCAAACAGAGCCATCATGCTAGCCCTGCATCTGCTATCTGTGGAGCATTAGATGAAAAAAGTGAAGAAATTAAACAACAGCAAATCTTATTTTATGTAAGCCACTATTAACATGAGTGTCTCTTTTAAACAGAGTCATACTGTAACCAATTACTAGAGAAATTGATTTTAAGACCATCAAAGAGGAGTCTTGAATCCAAAGGTTATTTATGATAAGTGAAAGATGCTCTAATGATTGACCCCAGACTTAACTATATTCAAATTTCTGATAGTGAGTTCATTGTAGAAATATATATTTTGCATGATCATTTTTCTGATTAAAAATTAGTCAAATTCTAGCTCCTTCAGTATAAGGTATCTTTAAACCCTTTATAATCTGTATCATGAACAATAAAAACTCATGGTTTTTTTCAGCATAATGAAATAGAAATTTACTCATGTAGCATTTGCTGCTGTCAATTTACATAAATTTCTTTAACCCATGCTGGTCAGTTCTTTGTTTGCACTTTGGTCAACGGTCTGATGATAGACGGTGCTTGGTGGTGAGCTTGATGAATCAGGCATGGATATCAGAAGCAATATATGTATAGTTCTAGAAATTGCACCCTAATTGGCTAAACTGCATTTACTAGATTCATTTTGCTTCAGGGCTCAAATCTACCCTCTCCTGTGTGCTGCCTGGTGGAATTATCATTCAGGGGAACTGAACACTATAAGAAGATAGTTCCACAATGTGGTCACCTGACTGAAAATGAATTCAGCTTATTTCTTCCTCTGTTCCAGTTGGTTGGTTTGCTCAGTTCACTGCTTTCTAAGTCTGCTCAGAGAAAGAAAGGAAAAAGCATTTTCTGAATGTAATTAAGGCCATATCATGGTGGCTTTAAGTATTTTAAAAAATTACTTGTTTCAGATCATTTTAAACTTTCTTTTTATTATTAATTTAGCCACCCTGATTTTAAAACAACTCTACAAGCCATTTCATTAACAAGCTGGATCGTACATTTGTTTCTAATGTCTTTATGACCCCAGAAAGCAGAGATGAATTGAACTGGCTTAATTGGCTGAAACACGGTTGAAATGTAATGTGGGTGATTTAATCAGCCTATGGCACTAATGGAGTTAAGCACTCTGTCCACTAGGAAACTGTATGATCTTTCACTGAGTTTCTAAGTGCCTGCTTATTGCTATATGGAAGGTATTTTCTTTTGTAGTTTGCATGTGGCCTTGTATAGTAGATTAAAAGGAAAAAATGTTTAGAGTATATATTTTTAAAATGGAACAGTGGCAGTAATATTGGTGAAAGAATTGAATAGCATTTTATCCTTTCTTGTAGAATACTTTCTGAGCCAGCTTATTTCAGTTTTCCCTAAGCCACCTGTTGGCACTGACCAATTTGAGCCCACTTTGTCCCAATTTCTTTTTACTATTATTTTTTATCATTTACTGTTCTTTAAATAGTAAATTTAGGCTATTCATTGGCCAATGTAAGAGAGGGGAAGACAAACATTTTAAAGAAAGAAGTATCATTAATTACCTGTTGGATCTGTAAGTGAGGCAGGATATTCTCACTGTCAAGAAGTGATATTTCATGGTTATCTCCAAGTCCAGACTGCCTCTAGTTACACCCCTGCAAGCTCATGTCTCTTCTCTGATACTTCTCAGCTCTGCCACCTTAGGCAAGTTATTTCACCTCGGAATATCATCAGATCCTTGATGATTTCACAGCATGATCTAGACCTCAATTTTTATTGCAGCTGCTCTGCTGGTGAACTCTTACCACCTCCACACCATCATGTCCCAGCCACCACTCAGGCTCCATGTGGTTCATTTCCTCCAAGGCTAGAACCCCAAGAATAGTGACAACTTCTCAAAGGTTCTTTTCTTCCTCAAATCCATTTGGGGAGATTGATCCAAATGAATGATCTCCCTTAGTAATTAGAGTCAGACAATAATATAAACCAAATCATTTTTTCTGGCCAGTGCTGCAGACCAGGACATATTTATCTCCAGTTAATTGTACATCTTAAACCAAAATACTCATTAGTGGATTGTTTTATCACTTATTTATGAAGGGAGACAATCATAACTCTATTCCACAGAAAAATTCTCACATAAACAATGCTTTACCTTTCTCCATCCTACAAATCTTGTTAACTATAAACATATTTTAATGACTGTCCTGTATACCCATAATAAATTATTTCCACATATGTGTTTCAAATTGGCCATCAATAAAATCTACCAAAATTACAATTAATTGTCCGATCTGCAAACAATTTTATTGTCATTCAGTATAAATTATTACTGTTTTTTAAGTGAGAACTATGAAAATATGAAAAATGAAGAGAGATGGCATATTCTGGCTAACACAGCAATGGCAAATTCTATTCAGTTGATCCTGCTTCCTGTGTTAAGTCTGCTGAAGTCTGGGTGAAAATTCATCAGGCCAGGGAAGGACTTACTTGGCAAATCCTGCTGCAGGCTGGCAGTGGATTTCACATCCTTGAACATAGATTCACTGGAATTCCTAGCACTCTTCATGTCATGCATTTCACGTCCCTGAATTCAGATTTTTTTGGAAATTCTGGCACTTCTTAAAACCCAGAATCTTAAACACATTCTCATTCCCAAAAGGTGGGAGAAACTTTTAAAACTGATAAAGTAACAAAATTTTACATATTCACTTGAGTTAGAGAGTTTAAAATATCAGTTATACACATTCATTTCCACTTCTTCTGCATAATGGCTTTTGTTCGGAAACTGACATTTTAGCCTGGGATCAGGGAGATTAACAGTTACAAATAAATGCAATCAAATTTGATGGGGGAATATGATGGTGCCTGAGAATAGGAGGTGATATAGGAAGTAAATCTGGAGAGAGATGGTGGAAAATTGTAGAAAAATTAATTTAAAATATAGATAAATTTTAGATTAATGTGTTTGTGGGAAGGAGAGAGGCCCTAGAAAATGTGAATAAATAGCTTAAGATAGTGAACTATTCAGAATAGTTTCTATACTGTCACTCGTGAAGCATGAAATCGTCTTTATTTGCGTTTTTTTCATTGTTCTTTCCATTTTATATACTCTTATCCTTCTTAGCCAGTAAGATTTTCATACTGTTATCATTCTGCTGGTATATAAAATTTTTTATGAATGTCACTTTTGAAATATAATGGATAAAATTTATTGAGAATTTATTTTATGCCGGGAATGTTACTAAGTACCTAAGTATATTACCACACTGAGTTTTTACAACTTCACAGCTTAAGTACTAACTATCATAACTCCCATTTTATAGATGAGAAAATGGAAACTTTGAGAAAATAATTGACTTAGAAATGTCACAGAGTCAGTAATAGCAAAACTAGGATTCAAATCTAGTAATGTAGTCTTCTTTCAATGTCTATACAGTTAACTACCATGTAAACTACATTATCTACATGTTCTCAGTGACAGAGAGACTTGATTTTGGTTTTATCCAGACAATAAATGTTATACTAATAGCCAAGAATGGAGTATTTGTATGCTTCTGAACACATTTTATATTTCATTTTTATTACTCACTTTAGTCAATATATGTGTAGACACAGCATGTGTTTTTATGTGTATGGGCTTCAATTATTCGTGGAAAAATGATGGCTTAATCCAATCAGCAAATATTCACAGGGGTGAATTAGATCTTGTTTTTTATTAAGAAAACAAAGAAATACCATTAACATCTTAGATTAAAAGTTAATCTGTTATTTTTAAATCTTAAAACGGCATTTTTAAGAGGCACATTTAAAAAGAGGCACATTTAAAATGTCAAGCCTTTTCATGTTAATTGACAATTCAAATGATCTCACTTAATTTTAAGGTGGTGGAGAAGGTCCAGGAGCAAAACTGGAACATTAGGTGTCTAGTCACTAATGACTAGACAGTCTGACTTTCTTGTTGCAAGATATTCAGTGTATTCTCTTTCCTACATCCTAAATCTGCCCACTCCCTCTTCAGGACAGATAAACGTCAAATGCCACTCAGTCACTGGGTCCACCTCAAAGTTCAAGGACTTGAGTGATGACTGATATTTTCATCGTTCACTTAGCACGAGGCTCCTTCTATTCAGAAACCATGAACTATAAAGAAAAAGTAGATGCCCTACATATCCAATAAAAACATGATGGGCCTGGGGCAGGTGCAACCACAGTAAACACTCCCACTGGGAAAGATGTGGTCTGGGAGATCAGAGAGATTCTAACATCCCTTTGGGCATTGTTGGGATGGTCCCTGACTTTGGTGGTGGATAATATTTCTTAATTAAGCCACAAGTCTTTTATCTGAATGGGACTCTCCAGTCATACTATCCCTGTTCCCTGACTCTTCATCTACTCGGAGATGCTTCATTTTCCACTACTCTCCTTGTCTGCAGGTTATGAGGATTAGAGAATTTTTTTTTTCCCCTTGAGGTAATTCCTTTCCTCAGACTACTTCCTTACCATTAAATTTTGGAGGTTCAAAGTCTTAGACGTTCTTATGCCTTATGGGTTATGGCTTATGAGTTTATTTCCTTATGTACTTATTGAATAGGACAGTTCTATTAAAACTTACTTGGCTTCTTAGCTATTTTATTCTGTGGATCTCCCAGAGCTAAAAGCTATATCCAAAGCTATTTCTAGACAACTCTTAGATATGCTACACATATTACATTAATAACCCCATTCCCTTTATCACAACTTAACTGTAGTTACCTTAACTTTATGAGATGGAGATTTAGGAGTCCTATATTGAGTCTTTCTCCAAACCACTTCTTAAATTCAAAGGATTTACTGAGTGCCACTACCATAAATGTCTCTGCTTTGAGGCATCTTAATTATCTTAATTTATTTACATTTTTTAACAATGGTTGTGATGACCACAGCATTGATTTGATAGTTGCCACAAGGCTGAGTTCCAATTGGTCTTGACTCTCAAGTAACTTTTCATTTTATCATTTATCATTTGGGATTGAGGAATACTTTCCCTTTCTAATCCTGCAAGTCTCCAGACTTCTGTACTTTATTCTCTTTTATTCCTGCTGTTATTCCTGCTTCTTTCTTAGATTGCCTCTTTTTTTATACCACATTTTCCAAATGCAGCTTTTTAATAAACACAGAGTTAACACTCTACTTTTGCAATCTCTTTCCCTAGAGCTATCAATTCTTTAGGAAAATGGTGTTTTTCTCAAGTTAAGAGAGGCAAAAGTTTACCAAATTCTTTGCCACCGTATAATGGGGATCGACAGCATTCCATCCTGCAAAATCTGTTTCTTTCCTGTTTTCCAATCAACCATTAAGACAATGACACATTTATAATGCTTTGTTACAGCAGCACCCATTAGCGGTACCCGTCAGGAGAGTCTAGCTGTAAGAACAAACAATAATGACTTATCTCTTGCTGGTGCTTTATACACTTATTGGGTTGCTTGGGGTCTCCATTCTACTCCGTGCCTCCCTGCAGAGCCCCGAATAATGGAAGAACCACGTCTCAACCACGACAAGGCACCACGGCAGTAAGAAGACATTGGAAAGACCCTCCCTGGATCTTCAGACCTCTGTCTGGAGGCCCTCTGCTCTCAATCCAATGACCAAAGTAAATCCTATGATCACGTTAACTTCAAGTAGTGGGAAAGGAGAATTCTACCACGTGCCTGCAGTGCCTGAATGACTACCAAAGTAACAATTTCAATAATTAATGGCTTTAAATTTATCTTTACAACTTTGCCTATATTAACCACCATCCACTAATACTCACAGCTAAGAAAGGATCTGTTATTTATGAAGAATTACTGTAAAATTGTGGGTGATATTTCCCAATTTTGTCCCTCAAATTAAGGTAAAATATTTAGAGTATGTTTGAAGGAGTCTTTGTGAACATGGGGGCTGATAAATATTCAAATGTAGGTAGAATCTCTTAATTTAGACAACATGATTTAATTGTACAGATTTTCACCTGTTTTGTTGCAATACTGACGGTTATTATTAATGCAATGCTACAAAAAAAAAAAAGACAATGCTACATAGAATTAGAAAACAATACTTTGGCTAGTGTTTAACGCTCAAATATTATGTACGGCATATTCACCAGGTCTGTGTTGATTTTGATGGTACTACTCTGCACTTCTCTATTCTGTAATGGCAGCTGAATGGAAAGTTCTCATGCTATAAACCAAATAATTATGCTCTAGCAGTTTATAATAGTCACCCTATATGTGCAGTTATGCCCTGCACCCAGCTGTGTCACTCCTTGAGAAAGACAGAATGAACAATGAGGGTCTTAGCAAATTCTTAAACTCAAGTGATTCTCTCTAGGTGATGGATTGATATAGTTTAGATACAGCTCCCGTTTTGTTAGTTTACGTGGGAATAACAGCCGATGATATCATTTGATATATTCTCTTACAGAGAGTCCTGGGGACCTTTTGTAACCCTGTGTTAAAGTACCACATCTCTAGTCAGTAAAGCATTTTATTGCTTATCCTGATGCATGGATGCACTAAGCCTCTGTGCCCAGCATTATTTAGTATTATTTCCATGCATTCATAGGCGCATAGTTTAATGGGCATTATGATATACGGTTAAGTAGTGTAGGTGACATCTGAAAGTAATCTTTGAGTCAATAAAGGGAACAGCATTTTAAGAAACATATGAGCAAACCCTAGCTGTAGGAGCAAGAAAGAGAACATTGTAAAACATTTAAAAGCAAGGTACATGTTTTCTGGTCCAGAAACCATTCACTACAGTAATAAAATCTGTTCTCAACCCTACTGTAAAGATTTGTCTATGGACTATAATGTAGCAAATATGTTTAGGTAGATGGCATAATATTACCATTTAAGAATGATTTCCCAAGGTTATGTTTCTTGCATAATATAAAAGAAATCAATTGCAAAATGAGTATTAGTAATGCAGAATAAAAGTGTCTCTGGCATATTGTTGTTTTTCACAGAGAACGTTCTTCTGATCAGTCCAAGGATTGAGAGGCTAATAAACGTCATTAAATCTCTACTCATTTCGTCTGTTATTGTGAATGACATCTCTCCAACTTTTAATTTTTCAGTTTACCAGAATTGGTCCTAATTGATTACCTTGCAGTGGTGATGTACTGGGATAAATCAAAACTATCTTAGATGATTATACTGTCTTATATTTTGATAACAAAGATATATGCATTTGTCAAAATTAGGCAAACTCACACTTTTAGATTTATGCATTTCATTGTACAAAAAATTTTCATCAAAGAAATAAATCTAAACAATACTGAATCCGAGCTTGTATTATGAATACTGATGTATTTGCTGGAAGTGTTTTGATTTCTCCAAGGTACTTTTATTGCATCAAAAATAAGGTGGATTAATATGTGCTAAATCACCAAATGTGTACCATGTATGTTAATGGTAGAATCTGTTGCTATTACATATGGGTGTATACTGTAAAATTATTTCAAAATTTCTGTATGATCAAAATTTAATTTTAAAAAAATTTAAAAATGGCACAAAAGAGAGGTTTTTGTTATTTTAAACTTTGATAACAATCAAGGAGAGTTTTTAAGAAAATTATTTAACACAAATTATTTATTGATAAGAAAAGGGGAATAGAGTGAATTGCTCTGAATAAAGTGACTTACCAAGCAGTATAGTGCCTTGGTCAACCTTTTCGCAAACAGAAGGAAATACAAAGTTTTCATTTTTCCCCCCATAGAATGAAAAAGTGTATCATGAAAATCGCTTCAACATGGTTTCTTAATTGGGAGCAGTCAGTAGAAAGACCAAGGCTAGTTAAAAACTTTGCTAGTTTTGCAAGAAGTCAATTCTCTCTCTAAAATGAAATTAACAAGATATTGCTGATTGATACCTACTAACATGAACAATAATTGCCATCAAACAATCTTTGTGTAACTAGCCTGCATCACCATTCAAGAGAGTTACCCACCCAGTGGCAGTTTGCCTAGAACTGGCTTTAGAAATTGAAAAAGTAATTTGGAGCTTCATTACTTGCCCAGTTTCTTAGCTTATCCAGTTTCATGCATGCTTGAATCTCAGGAAATTCTCATTCAATTGAGTCTGCTCACATAGAAATGTATTACCATTATAATATGACACCATGTTCCAGTAATTAATTTTTAAAAAGTAATAGTATTTAGCTACTAATACATTATTAATAGTTTGCATAATAGTTTAGCAATAGCTGCTTAATATTTGAGTGTTTATCACATGCTAATAAAATACTTTTAGCATTTATATGTACATAAGACACCACAAATGTTAACTTTTACACCATTAATCATTAATATGTCACTTGAGATGAACTTTTAGTGCTTGCTTTGGCTATTTGGTTTTAAAAACTATTACTGAGTATAAGTCCATAAACAGAGAAAATACTTAGAAAAAAAACTTGAAAGTACTTGAGTACTTTGTTGGGAAAAGATGGTAAGAACTAGCTATAAAGAGGATAAAAACTAATGAGGGTACTGGTGTTACTTTTGTGACTATTAGGCTATTATGAAACTCTAATTTCATGTTTAAAACTAATAAAATTTATGTCACACTGTGAAAAGTCTACTTTGAAGTATTTTGGGTCACCTGAACAATAAGTAAATATAAACAGAACACTGATTTTTGTTTCTCACAATATAAACTAAACATTTTGACCATATTTTATCTTTAATTCTTCATGATTTAAGCTGAATTTCTTATAGCATTTATGAAAAATAATTTAAAGTAAACCACTGTTTTGTCATTTTTGGTGAACTATCTGACTTTGTACAGTAAAAAGAACTGAAATTTTTTCTCATAAAAATATAAAGCGAAAAGTCTAGTTTTGATGATCTGATTAGCTAATTTAACACATTTTTGCCTCTGTATCTTTAACTCTCACTTAAGAATGCACGAAAGGTCTTGAGTTGTCAGACAAAAGCATGTTCTCCTTTGACATATTTCTGGAGTTCAGTACAGATAATGACTTTGAGCAAACAGAAAGATTACTTGGTTTTGTCATTAGCATAAGTTTCAGGTCAAAGTCTCATATGATAAATAAATAAATAAATAAATAAATAAATAAATAAATAAATAAATAAAAGAAGGAAAGAAAACAACTGCTATCTGAGATTCAGTTAATATTTCCAAAGTTGTCTATTACATTTCAATATAGAATAGCATTACTTAGGACAACAGAATCCAAAAAGTTAAAAAAACAAAGCTTAATATTTTGAAATAGTTATATAAATATAATTACATGCTACCATGTCTCAGGGGATGATAATAAACACTTTTTGTTTTTGTTGTTAACTCAGCAGAAGAAATAACAATATTTTGGGTATCAATGTTGCTAAGGACTCAAGTCAAATTACTGTTGCCTGGAGTGTACAATAGGTAGGGTAAATTTTTTTTTTTCAAATAATATACTTGTGTAGCTCAGAACTCTGATTAGACCTGTTCTTAGCTGCTGAGCAACACTTAGAAAAATTTTAATCATATTTGGTATTTTGGTTTCATAGGACAACATACTATCTTCTTCGATATTAACTATAACTCTTGCAAAAATATGGGTTTCCTGTTTCCCTCTGTCATTGGTTAACTAACATCCCTAATGCGCAGGGAATGAATTGAAATCCCCTTATGGCAAGTCAAATGTCAGATAAATACACCTTAAATATTTACATATAGATGCAAAAAATGTGTATTTTAAGCATTTGGATTGTAGCAAATTTAACAACATAACTTCATGTATTTAACACACTATTGGCATAATCAATGCATTCCTTTCTTCCCAAGGAGAAGGTGTTCGTGTCTACGAAATGATGAATACTCCATCTTTTTTCTGGGCATTAATCCAATGATCAGATGCTTCGTGAAGTCCACATAGATTTATGATTGCTAGTACAAACAATTCCTAATTAAGATTCTTTAATTGGGGTGCTGACAAAAAAAAAATATGTATGCCTCCAGTAGGAAACAACAAAAAGTATATTGTGTTCAGAATTACTTGAATTTTCATTCTTTCAATAAATATTCGTCAAGTCGAATGTTGGGGGGTAAGTGATACCATATAACCATATTCAGTCTGTAATAAGCTATGAAGAGAGACTCCCCATTTTCATTTGGGAAAATTGAGCCTCAGATATGCTTTATGAATGGTGCAAAGTTGACCAGTTAATTTGTAATAACACTGGAATTCATTTTAATTCTGACTTCAAATTTTAAGTTCATTTTCCTTTGCCTCATTTCCACCCAATTATTCTTCGATGAGTTGAACGGTTTCATTTACTCATTTAGTTATCTTTTTTCTACTTCCTCTAATGTTAAAATGTACTTTCTCAGCATAAAAATTACTTTCTCCCTTGCTGTTCTGGATGCTGACATCCTGTTTTTTTTTCTCTTTTGAGCTGCACACTCCTGATTTTGTAGTCCGAGTATCTTGTAAACCACTGTCCACCACACTATTTGCTTAATTAACTACTTAAAATATTTTGAAAGCTTTTGTATCTTCTTATGTATTTTTATCTTGACATATAAAATTTTGTCATAATTTAAAGAGTTGCAAATAATGTAATTTTGAGAAATTGCAAACATTGGCACTTTAAAATAAATTGCACATCATGATTTTAAATGTGCCCAATGGAATCAAAATAGAATATAAGGGCTTCCCTGGTGGCGCAGTGGTTGAGAATCTGCCTGCCAATGCAGGGCACACGGGTTCGAGCCCTGGTCTGGGAAGATCCCACATGCCGCGGAGCAACTAGGCCCGTGAGCCACAATTACTGAGCCTGCGCGTCTGGAGCCTGTGGTCCGCAACAAGAGAGGCCACGATAGTGAGAGGCCCGCGCACCGCGATGAAGAGTGGCCCCCGCTTGCCGCAACTGGAGAAAGCCCTCGCACAGAAACGAAGACCCAACACAGCCATAAATAAATAAATAAATAAATAAATAAATAAATAAATAATTTAAAAAAATTAAAATAGAAGATAATTTCGATTCAGCTATCAATTTAAAAAAATATACGTGTATGAGTTTCTTTAAAAGCCAGAAATTTCGTATCACTTATTCTCTCTCCATATTTCCATTACACTTTCTCCACAAAATTTTGTCTTCATGAAATATAATTTTATGCTTAAAGTCTTCTACTGATAACACTATTATCCTCTTCTGAAACAAAAACATGTACATGAATTATCTGTATTTTTTAAAGAATTCTCTATGAAGGTAAGGTTTAAATATCTCTTCTGGATTGATTTACCATTTCAGTTTTATTAGTATCAAAAATTTAATATATTATCAAATTTAATCAATAATTTTTAAAAGAAAATTTTATTTGAAATGCATCTATTAAAGGACGGAAAGGCCTGTTTTATTTATTTTCAAATCAGTTCTTATATATACTAATGAGTAGAACTTATTGCTTGAATGAAATGCTATTTAGCATCAGTTTTCTTCCCATTTTTAAAAAATAATTTTTAAAATATAAAGATAAAAAAACTGAAAAGCTCTTTTCACTTAAATTGATGAAAATGGAAGGAATTTTTGTAACAATGTTATAAAATACTTTACATTCTTCCAAAGTTATATACAAAAGATCATATGGTAATTTATAATTAAAAATTATTTTTAATTATCTACCAGATGAAAACTCAATTAAATCTTCCTTTAATTTTTTTAAATGTAAAAAATGGAAACCAATTGTCTCACAAAAGGTGATAAGATGTATCGCCTGCTTATTAAAGTCATTCATTTTTTCAACCCCAAGAGAAACATTTTGAATTATCTGCTATATACAAAGAAATTTTATACCCCATAGGGTAACGCACTATACTTAAGACATTTGAGAGATCTATGCTTTTCTTGTAAGGCAATTTTGAAAGGGGAGTTATAAAAGACCAGGTGGGATCTAAAACAGATCAATTTAAGAAAATTGTGTAAATGGAATTGTTACCAAGGCTGTTGCCCTAGAATTATACTCCTGCTCCTCCCTCGAATGGTAACCAATTAATCTTATCTAAGTTTCAGGAGGAAGCTGCAAAGAGAAAAAAACCAGGAACTGGTTAAAACCATCTAGGCACAAGATGGTGGAAGATCTGACTTCCCTTAGACCTTGAGCCTCATTATATACTCATTGTCATGCATTAGCATGCTAAGTGACACAGCCACCAGCGCCATGAGAGTTGACAACTGCCATGACAACAATCAGAAAAGCACATACAAGAACTGAACAGGAGTGTTGCATCAGTTCTGGGTCCAAACACCCCTGTTCTCGGATAACTCAGGAGTATTCCTCCCACTCCCTTTTACCTAGACTGTCCTATATATTTGGTGTCTCCACCCAAATTGGGTCAAGAAATTGATTTTCTTACTAGGTTCCCACTTCTCCATTCTTTGGCCATTGAATAAAGCTTGAGCTCTTTCAGTCTCAGGATCGATTTCATCATTGGCTGTGTGAATCCAATTGGAAAAAGAACCTCCCAGGCCGAGACACGGGGGTCTCAGCCTGGGGTAGGAGCCCACCGCAAGTCCAGTAGACCAATTCAGTAATAGAATTGGCAGAATTCCCTAAAACTATTCATTCCAGGGTATCGTTCTGAAAGTCTGGGTACCTCCAAGGGTAGGTGTACTCCAGTTTGAAGATTCTGTTCTAAAAGTCAACTCCAGTTAACTGCATGTTTCTTGTAACTAAGAAAGCAGAGGTCGTTAACCTTCATAAAACTCTGACATTGGGCTTCCCTGGTGGCGTAGTGGTTGAGAATCTGCCTGCCAATGCAGGGGACACGGCTTCAAGCCCTGGTTTGGGAAGATCCCACATGCCGTGGAGCAACTAGGCCCGTGAGCCACAATTACTGAGCCTGCGCGTCTGGAGCCTGTGGTTCGCAACGAGAGAGGCCGCGAGAGTGAGAGGCCTGTGCACCGCGATGAAGAGTGGCCCCCACTTGCCGCAACTAGAGAAAGCCCTCGTACGGAAACGAAGACCCAACACAACCAAAAATAAATAAATAAATAAGCCTACACCTTTAAAAAAAACAAAAACAAAAACAAAAAACTCTGACACTTCTGTAGGAAGCAATTGTCCCTGCAGATTTATTTATCCCTCCCTCTCCCATTTCCTAAGCAAAACAAACACATTTTTTTCTCATATTCACTTCTTAAACCTTTCTCCATTTATCCATTTATATATTAATTTAACAAAAAATGCAGTGCTATGTTTCATGCTTTTGATGCTATAATGCATGGTTCTGCCTTTTTGTTGATTTTGAAATTTCAGTGATCTTCTATATCATGGCAGCTAAAAGTTAATGAGACTGGATTCACCATCCCCTAACTTCCCTTTGTAATTCAAGCAATCAAATTAACAAATAATGCATGCTTTGTGATGGTCAAATCCTAAATGATGGTCGAGGGTTGTGAAATTACAAAAGAACTTTCTTAACCAATGACTCTAAAAGGGGAATGGATCAGCCACAGGAAAAAGGTAAGATGGTCATTATATACCCATTTTTATTCATACCCATGAGTCCAACTAGAAAGAGAGAAAGCACCTTATTACTGCAAGAAATTAGGGAAAAGACCATTCTAAGTAATTCAAAGATACTTTAGCTGTTTCCCAACAATCTCCATCCCCATTAATTCCACTTTCTGAAAAATCTATATTCACTC
Organism: Balaenoptera borealis; assembly: GCF_965194805.1. NCBI lineage: Eukaryota > Metazoa > Chordata > Mammalia > Artiodactyla > Balaenopteridae > Balaenoptera > Balaenoptera borealis. The sequence continues at coordinate 34,783,357 of NC_138880.1, read as the reverse complement.
TAAGAATACAATTCCCAAGAAGACAACACATTCGTGGCAAAATTTGTCCATGCACATTTAGTGATGAAAAATCAACAAATGCCTTGTCCAGCTTGAAATGTGCCTAGTCCAAATTTGATTTGAAAGAATTAGTATGAAAAATTAAATGTAAAATATCAATAATTTTTATACCAACATTTTAAAGTGATAATATTTTGCATATCTTGGGTTAAATAGATTTTAAAAATTATCTTCACCTGTTTCTTTTGACTTCTTTACGTGACTACTGAATGTCTGAAATTACAGTTGTGATTGTGTTTTGCATTATTTTTCCATTGGGCTTCACTGCTCTAGGGTTTTCTGTTTTTTCCTGAGTACTAGTGAATCTAGGATTTTGGACTTTTTTACAATCCCTGATGGAAGTTGTTGCCTGAGCAATGTGTTAAAATTTAGCACAGCAAAATTGCTCTTAAGCTGTATTATCTTCTATATTTGCTCATTCTATGCTGAGACATAGAATGAAGTATAAGGGAAATATGGGGACACATAAACGGAGGGCCAGGAAGTGACTCAGCACTCAGCATCCATTATCTCAATGAAAAACAAACCAAAAATTTAAAAACCCTCAAAAACGAAAATGCTAACCAAAAAATCAGCAATTTCTCCATAATCCTTCTTTCTGATTTGAGACCCAATCTTATTAATTTGCTAAGTACCCAAAGGTTTGAATTGGGAAAGGAATGCTTATTTCTAATGTGAAAAGACTTAACTAGAGAAGATAAAAATAAGGCCTTGTCCTCGACTTATACTCTCACTAGTAATTACCTACATTGAGTTTTTATCCAAATGTTTGGAATTAAATTACTAGCAAATTGGTTCAAATGATGTCACAATTAGAATGTGCCCACAGTATTACTTACCTTAAAAGACACAATGGGAGGAACTAGACACTTAAAAACACATAACACACTTAATAGCTTAGATAACGTTTTACATATGCCATAAAAAGCTTTAATGAATAAAACTGAAAAGGCAAAACCAGACCTTTGAGGTTTGCTTAGAAATCTCATTTAACTCTTTACTTTTAGAGGCACTATTAACATTATTTATATTTTACCACCCTTAGCTAGGGTTAGGATCCAATTTTCAAAAAAACTCAAAAATTATATATATATATATATATATATGCATATAAATATATATAAATGTTTCTTTCTATTGAATCATCCTGATTGTTAAAATCTGATTTTAAAATATCAGTACATGTAATCAAATTAATATCAGGAATCATGAGAGACTTCTAAACTTGATTGAAATCCTCAAGTGGAATAATTTTGGTAGTCGTATAATTTTACCACAGTGTCTAAGTTCTGTAAGAACCAATTTATAAAATAAATTATTACATTTTGATTTACACATTTTAGTTGCAAACCTATTTTTACATTTCCTTTAGAATGTTCCAAATGCAATTATAAATATTTTTTTACTTTTGTTGTCTGTCTTTCAGAGGTTTTTAGTTTCACATAAAACAAACTTAGAACACAGTAAGTTACCAATACAAAGAGTTGGATCAAATATCCAAATTTTTATATGTAATAAAATATTTACCTCACATCCTGAGTCTCCCAACTGCCAATTTATCATTCTGTGTTGAAAGTAGGATCTGTGAAGAGAAGAACTGCAGGTCACTTCTTTGAGTTATCTGTGGATAGAATCTAATCAACTCCCCAGATGAGAGGTATAGTTTTATAAAATTCTGAACAGGACGATGAGGCATTCAATTCTCTGTTTGGACCTGATGGGTACATAATTTATTTTTAATGACTGAGTGGTTTTGGCTCATAAGATCCCTAGAAACTTCATTTCTATTAACTATTTTGAGTTGATAATATCTGAGTTTACCATTTTTCATGTCCAACTGATAACTGCGTTCAGGTAAGGAAGCTACTACTACCTGAATGCTCCTGATTGTCCCAATTCCTGGGCTTCCAACCATCTCAGGGGAAACCAGTCTCCCAGATGAGGAAGCCAGAACACCTCAAGCTTGTCTTTGAGTGGACATTAGCCATTTCCCTATGACATGCCCTATTTTTAAAAAAGTTTCATAAAGATATGATCCAAATACTATACAGTTTTCCCTTTTAAAGTTTACGACTCAAAGACCATATATATCAAAATTTCAGTGACATGAATTGCCCACAATTGGCAACTCTATAGGGATAAGAAAGTAGATTAGAAGTTGCCGGCAGCCAGGGTCTGGAGGCTAATGACCACGACTTCCTTTGGGGGATGAAAATGTTCTAAAATTAGATTGTGGTGATGGAGGCGCTGAGCCTGCATTCTCCCTTCTTCATTTGTCTTTTATTTTCTTCTCCTGAAGGAGAGGCCAGCTTCTGTTTCCCCAGACCTGGTATGACTTTATTTTCTAACTAAAAGATCAGCTTGCCTATACCTAGGTTGTGCACTTGCAGACAGAGGGGCACTTAGAGCTGGGAGGTGAGGGGGGGCGAGGGGGGGACTCCTGGCTGAGTTTCTATCACAGCAGTTACCAGCAAGAATTCACTTTTGTCCTCTCTTCCCCTCTCGGGCCCAGAATTTCTGATACTTTGATAACTAACTTCACATTTAACCTCTCACATTTTAAGCAGATGAGGCGTCTGGAGTACTCCCCACTCCCGTACACACACATTCATACTCAACTTGCCCTTTTCTGTCATATTTCAGGGAAAAGAGAAGTAAGAATATGCTAATTTCATAATTTCATCCTCCCCATATCATTTTTTCTTCCCTTAAAATTTGAAATCTTCGCAAGACTGAGTATGAGTCCATAATCTCTTTTTCTCAATCTAATAGGTCAAGTTTATCTAAATTAAACTATGTTGAAAGTAGAAATGTCAGTTATATATTTATTACTTTAGTTGTAGCCTCTCCATACCATCTTATTTAGTCTTCTTAGAAAATATGGATAACCCAAAAATGATTAAATGTATAGTTAGCGATATATATTTCAAATAGTTTGGTTTAAATCTTAGCCAGATGAATCATAAAATTACCTTTTGGAAACTTTACTAAGAGATATTTCATGATTAAAATAAATGTTTTCGACATTCAACTTGGAAGACATATAGTCTAGATTGCAACTCTCTCTCTGTCTAAGCTACACTTTACCCCGTTGAGCCATTGAATTATTTTATAAAAGCCACAGAATCTCAAGTCCAAAATTCTTGTATAGAGAAATATATAGTATCTGCAATGAAAAACAACACATCCAGGTAAATTGATGTGCAGATAAAAGCATAAACACCAAACTTCTACCTTTTGTTGTTATCATTAGCCTCATTTTACCACTCATGTGATATGGAAAATCAAATATGTAAATCACATTAGTTATTCAACATATAACCTTATAAAATGCCTTTTCATTTTATATTTTAATATAACAAATTTTTCAGTAACATTGCTTCATGCAAGTACATTTATTGTATAAATATTGTTACGATGGCATATGTACAATGTAAAAAGCTCCCTGATAAAGACTATATGCCTTTACCCTGATGTAATTTGGTTTACTTAATTAAGTAAGGCACTTACATTCTGTGCAGTCTTCACTTCTTTGGGTCTTAGTTTCCTCATCTATAAAATGAGGGCAACGTCTGTACACCTCAGAGGACTCCAGGGAGGACTGAGGAATTGCACTGCTTCTATCCAACCACCAAACCATATGTGGCCTAGGGCAAGTGAAAGAGTCAACAACTGTTAGCATAATCATCACCACTATATTGACTTATGTATATGATTCTGCCATCCCACCAACCGCTTTGGGTGAGGATTTAAGATCTCTGAATTAAAAAAAAAAAAAAACTGCTTAGAAAAATGACCACTAGTCACTTATTCCTCAATTAGTACCAGTAGGTGATGTAGTTTCTCTATCCATGTCATCAGTGTTCAGTGAAGTCAACTATTGAAGTAAGGAAGCAAGCAAATCTAGGAATGGCTGCTGTCATTTTATTAGTAATTGGTTTCATGAAGAAGTTTAGAAGAAAACAAGGGGTTATGAGTTTCCTGGAGCAGAGGGTTTAGGAAAGAGACCAGAAAAATCTATCATAAAGGATAGGCAATAAATTAATAGGAAGCAGGCCTATTGAGAAATGGACCACCCTACAGGTTCACGCCCCCGTTAATTGGGGGTTTTGCTATTCGGAACCAGATGATTGTGGCTGTGGATGAATGTGGATCCAGATACACTAAATGGTCTGTTTGTTATTTACCTTTCTTTAAAACTGTAAACCAAAATATATACCAAATAGAAATCTATAGTGAATCTCCCATGTTAAGAAATATAATATTGCCAGCTCCCACAAATACCCACAAGTACCTTTCCTAGGACTACTTGACACCTTGCTGATGGTTTGCTATTGGTCCCATGTGGTCTTAGTTCTTTTATGCCTCTTTTTCTATCTCATTGAATAGTAATCATATTTTTATTATTTTAATTGCTTATATTAGCTTTTTTGCTATACTTTTTAATATTGCCTTACTGGTGGTTTACAATAGGAATTACAAAATCATGTTTAACTTAGTCTATATGAAACTAATACTTTCCCACATCTCAAACATTGCACAAAATGATATAATGTTTTAATTGCATTTAGCATCCTCCTGCCTTTTTTGGCCCCTTTCATATATTTTACTTCTAAATAACTTATAAACCAACACATTATTCTTATTGTATTTATTATTATTGCTTTAAATAGTCTATGCTCTTATAAATTTACTCATATACTTACAGTATCTAATGATGTTCATTCCTTGTTATATTTCCATGCTTCCAAAAGACTTATTTTTAATATTTATTTATCATACTTTGGGTCTGTTAGTGATGAAGTCTAAGGTTTTGCTTCTCATAGCATCTTTATTTTGCTTCAGTTTTCAAAAATATGTTCACTGGGTACAGAATTCTATATAGACTGTTTTTCCCCCCTTTCATAACTTTAAAGATTCCATTTTATTATCTTCTAGTTTCTGTAATTTCTATTGAGAAGTCACCTGACCTTCCTGCTGTTGGTCTAATTTTTTTTAGTACTTTCCTACAACATATCTGGGGGAAGTTTTACTTATACTTATTCTGCTTGACGTTTGATGACTTTTTTCAATCAGTGAGCCCACGAGGGGAAAATCTTTCACCAGATTTTGAGACTTTCCCTCAAGTATTGTTTTTGTCTCATTACTGCTCTCCTCTCTTCCTAAAACTTCACTTACATCATGTTAGATAATTTGATTCTCTACAGTATATTAGTGCTTTTTTCTCTTATTTTCATGTTTTTCTCTCTGTGCTTTAGTTCAGATTTTTTTCTTAATTTAACTGCATTCAAATTCTCGAATCCTACCTTTGGCTGGGTGCATTTGGTGTTAAATTAAGTGTTCCTCATTTCAAGTAGGATTTTGCACTTCTAAAAGGTTTGTTGGATTGGATGGTATGGATTCTAATATTCTGTTGTTAATACTTCTTTTTATCCATATTGCCTATCTTCTAAATTACTTACATATTAGTTACAGTTGTTTGAAAATCTTTGCCTGTTCATTTTAATATTTGAATCATCTCTTAAATCTCTTGTTATTTACTGTCTTACCTTTAGATTACTGATTGATTTTTCCTATTTCTTTCCTTGTCTAGTAATTTTTTAATTTACACTATATATTATGAACGATACTCAGTAGATTCTCTAATCTTCTCTGTATCGTTCCAATTTTAATATATGTGCTGCCGAAGTGAGCACCTCAATAGATTGTCTGACATTTAACTTTCTCTAAATAATGCCATATTCTGTTTCGGCAGGCAGTCAAATTATTAAGTGGATTTCCTTGATCCTCTTAAACTTTGGATATGGGTTTTGTTAGGGTATGTCTATATCCAATTTTGATCTTATTCTTAAGGCATAGTACTCACTCCTATGATGTAGTCTTTCAAATGAATACCTGAAATATTCTCAAAGGTCTTTCCATTCTGTCTGGACCAGAGTCTTAATATTTCTCCAACAAAGAAAATTTTGAAATGTCTGTTCAGCTTTTAGCCTCCCAGGCGCTGATTCTCTGATAGATTTTCTGAAATCTCACTCTACACACAATACAGCTTAAAATCAAAGACTGATGAGGAATACTAAGGCAAGATATTTGGAGATTGGAATAGAAATTTGGGGACAAGAAGGCCCAGTGGAGATGGTACAAGTGTCAAGACCTTTGCACAATATGTTAACATCATCCGGGACCGCCCACCAGAGAAAAGGCAGTCTGTAAGGAGCTTGTTGAGGATGTATGAAAACCTTGAGATGCTTATAGATTAACTAGAGAAAGGGACAGGAGCCAGGTTATGATGGGCCTGTAGGCTGTGTTATAAAGTTCTAATTTTATCCTCTAGAAGAAAAGAAGCTACTTTTGTCTTCTAAGGAGTGGTGAAGTAATGGCTAATATAATATTTTAGAAAGCAATTCAGAGCTTCTGTGAAGAGGACCAGCTGAGGATGCCTAGGCTGTAAATGGGAAAAGGTTCTAGGAGGATGGTACAGTAATCCAGGAAAGGGATGATTAACCTTCAGTAAGTGATGCAGGGGCAGAGAGATTTGAGGAATATTTAGGAATTAGAACAGAGAAGATCTGGTAAATAATTAGATATGAATAGGGAAGAAAAAAGAAGCATCTAAAATGACTTTTTCATTGTCACTTTGGATGAGTGGCAGATTCTGTACAAGTAAGACTGAAATAGAGTAGGATGAGCTAATTCTAGTGAGAAAGCACTTTAGTTTAGTTTTGACAGGTTAAGTATGAAGTATATAATTTAATCCTAGGTGTAATATGTTTTAGTATATATTCCAACATACAGACTGTAGATTAAGAAAACCACAAAAAAAAGACATAGATTTGCGAGTCATACTAGAGATTATGGTTATGAAAAATTCATAATAATATGAAGAAATATACAAAAATAGTAGGTATATAGTTATATATAAATTATAATTGCAACTATTATGTATATATAAATATATACATATTATGTATATATAAACTATTATGTATATATAAATATATAATTATATAAAGCTCAGCAAACATTTATTGACAGTTTAACATGATCCAAGAACCATGTGAAAGGCTGGAATTAGACATATCACTAGGATCCCTCTTTACTGAAAATATGGAGAGGAAAAATATTAACCATCTACTAGGATGAACTTACTAACATTTTATTCCATGGGTTATCAATTTCATATAAAGGATGTCAGAGAAACACAGGCAAGTTTTCTTTTTTTAGTAAAGATTTTGTGTTTTCTCCTATAAAATCATGAAATACTTTCAGATATTCACCCTCAGTAATAGTCTATGCAGTAAAAATTAATCTCACGGGTGTGTTTACAGTTCCATTTTTGCTGATTCTCAAGAGCATTTGGAGTAGCTATTAGTAAAATACAGAGAAATCTGTAGGCTTCCTAAGACTCCTTTCTTAGGCTTCAGGGTATATCCCAAGTTCAATCAGCAATGACTGTCAGATTAGATTTGGATAACATTTAGTGTGTATGATCACTGGTATTTCCTTTATCCTTTCTGCAATGAGGATTAATTGGGTTCACGACCTCAGCAGAGGAAAAATGCCGATAGTTGTGCCCAATGGACATTTGAGTTCCAGACGTTATCTTCTTGTGGCAATAGTGCTGTACTATACATATTAAAAGGAACCTAATAAACTGAAGAATGGACTAAAATGTATAATTAAAACCCTGAATGAAGTATGCTGTTAAACTGGTTTAGTTATTTTGGAAACTGGCATTTTTGTTCAGTAATAGTGTCAGTATGTTGAAACATACATGAGACAAAATGCAAATTTATTTTACGTCAAGTTTTTGAAAATGAAATAGTGACCAATTTCCCAAATTGGGATTTTCCTTTCTTTAATATTTTAATTCCTCAATCTGACTTGTTATGGAGACTGTGATCATAAGCTTATTTGTGACATGAGAAAAAAATTCTTAAGGTTGTATAACTGTGTGAAGAGTACCTCAGTTGTCTGTATTCATGAAAAATACTAGACTATAAAAAATTACAAAGATGTTTAAAAAAAAAAGCAGAAAGTGCAAAAATGATGGCAGTAAGCTACATAATTCACATAGCAGAGAAAAGCTTAAAGTTGCCATAAATTCCTTCACAAAAGGAAAAGAGAAAATAAGATGGATAAAAGCCATTCTAGACAGGATGGAGAGAAAAAAGAACTGTAGGTAAGCTGTAGCTTAAATACTGACAAGACCAATTAAATAGTTGCCTCTATCTAAACTTCTATCACAAAACAAAGAAAAGAGGCTGAGGCTGACATTTTCTGAAAATGGCTTATCTTCAAAAACTACATCATGATAAGCCTTCTAATTAACTTGAATGTTAAAACCAATGGTTCATTATAACTCCAGTTGTTTTTTAAAAAGGAATGTCATATCCTGTCCTGAGAGTGCTTTTATATACACTTTGTTGTAAGTTGAAGGGGGAGAAAGTAAATAGAGATTCCTGCAGAGATGAAGTGCATACCAGACGCTTAGAGCCAGAGAAATGATCTTGGAGAGATGTGATATATTTAGTATTATAAAAATCTCCACTTGAGAGTGACAGGAAATTGAAACAAAGTGTAAAGAAAAAGTGCAGTCTTTAAAGGCCCATTTATAAATGTCACAGTTATCAAGGAAACCTATTTCTAAAGGCAGAATTTCAATTCATTTTGGTGTTAGGTGTCAGTGACAAGTGACACAGGTCAATCCTTAGTCAATGACAAAAGGCAAACAAATGGCAAATATTTATAAATATACTAAACTACTCATGGAAGGTCACATAAACACCAAGTATTTTTAAACTCAACCCTGAATGGCATAACTGCTTATTACTCATCCTGACCTTAGAAGAGAAATTCATCTTTAATATCAGCAGCAGGACCTACATTATTTCCTTTCCCCAGGAGGACTTGTTGGAGCCCCTTTTTTCAGTTCATCACAAAAATCGTGTTATAGGAAGTAAAATAACAATAACTTGTAAGTAATATATTTGTCCTTTCAAAGGGTAAAATCCTTACCCTAGATAAAGTTATCCTTCTACAATACATATATGAATATTTTAAATGACATTCTTAGTTTTCAAGAATAAAAATTCTGTCCTTGCTACAACATTTTAAGGTAGCTGTAACATGTAATTCTTGTAGAATTCAATAGAGGAATATTTTCCTTTGATCATTTTTTATGACAATAATATATTTTCAAGGAAAAAAAGGGATGTCATTTAAAAAGATAAAATTTATCAAAAGCTCATTATCCAGAGACAATCATAGTTAACATTTTGGTAAAAATTCTGTTCATTATTTGTACTTAACAGATACAATTATTACCGTATTTTAACATCAGAATCTTGCCATCCATACTATTTGGTAGTCTTCATTTTTTTTTACTTAATACTATATAGGAGTAGATTTTTTCAAAGTGCTTTGGTTAATGTGATTGTCAAATATGTCATAAACATAGACTGGATATTTAGCCATTTGAAAAAGTTTTACATTTTAATGGCTATTATTTTCTCTACTAAGTGCCTACAGATATGTATTATTAATTATATATTAATACATATTATTAATATGTATTAATAATAATATGAATCCAAGCACTGTTAATCTTACTTTTTTATGAAGATAATTCTCTAGTTACAACTAAAACACTTACAAAGGCTAAAATAAAAAACTGTAGCTGTTACATGTAATTAACAAACATGATTTGTTTGTCATCACCAAAGCACATAATTTTATGAATTTACAACAATTATTTTATGATTATGAATGAAAAATGGAAGGAACTAAGGAGTAAAAAACACCAGGGATATTAGTTAAGCTTTACACAAAGAATAATGTTTCTTTGGATGCAGAGTTTGGCTTTTACTTGTAGAATATCAATACTTCAATTCCCATTGAGCTCTGTCTATGACCAAGAGTAGTAAAATCAAAGGCAGATTTTCTTCAAATTAAAAAAACAAAACAAACTGCACCTACATTAAGGAAGCATAGTGCTTTTGGTAAAGAGATCTAGTTAAAAATATAAAGTATGAAAGTGTTAATCTCTCTTTTAATATATTATATATATGTTTAAAGATAAAATGTATGCCTATCAATTTATAGAACATTAGATATGATACAAAGGGTAAACACGTACCAGAAGCTTTCTGACAAAGTATATGTCCATTCTACTCTACATCACTATGCATAAGATATTGTTCATGTATCAACTCACCAAAATCTATTTTTGCTCTATCCACACATTGTTGAACTAGCATGATGATGTTTTAACTTAAATTCAATAAATCCTTAAAAGACAAAAACTGACATAAGTACTCTCAACTTCTAGACAGGGCACATGAAATTGAATCTGTATTAGTTTGCCTGAGATGGGACAGTAAGAACAATTGCTTAGTTTCACCAGGTTTTTTGTTCCCTCATGATTTCCTGGCTAAGGAACAGAAACTTTCTAGAAAGAAACTGATGTTAGCATTGGTATAACAACTTGATTGTAATTCACACATTCTTAATTGACTGTTATTATGTGAGTCTATGAATAAATATTCAAAGCTTCCTGCTTCTCTTTGTGGACAACTTTTTGATCAGTGTGATTGCTAAGCATTCAGTGAGATTATCATTGGAGTTTGAAAGGTACAGTGATAGCAATCAGGAGTATATTTCTGTTAGATGATTTTCTGAGAAACAAAGGAATTGAAGTCCCACATTTGTATACAAAGCCCCAGAGGTTTTCTACTGTGGTAGTAGCTTAGAGAGTTTGTTTCACCTGGCTTGAAAATGGATGATTATTATCCAAAAATGTATGACAAAAGGAGACTTCTCTTTTAATATAGCTCTAAGTAAAGGCAAAAATAATGTTAGGAAGCTAAGATAATTTTAATTTTTAAATGTAAGCTCATGATAGATTTCATTTAAAAAAATGCAACTCTTGCATGAAATATGCATTTTCAGTGTATAGGTTTCCTGAGAATATCTGAAATATTGAATGTTGTGTAATTCTTTTGCTTCACTGTAGAAGCCAAGACCACTATAGCTATTGCTCCATGCATATGAAATATTTTGGAATTTCAAGGCAGCATTTAATAGGCTTGCATCATTTCATTTAAAATGCAAGGTCTGTTTGTCCTTGTTTTTTTTTTTTTTTTTTGTTGTTGTTTGTCCTTGTTGACAAGAATTGGCAATTAAAGTCAATTAAGAAGAAATAGAATGGACTTGAGGACACGGGGAGGGGGAAGGGTAAGCTGGGACGAAGTGAGAGAGTGGCATGGACATATATACACTACGAAATGTAAAATAGATAGCTAGTGGGAAGCAGCCGCATGGCACAGGGAGATCAGGTCGGTGCTTTGTGACCACCTAGAGGGGTGGGATAGGGAGGGTGGGAGGGAGACGCAAGAGAGAGGAGATATGGGGATATATGTATATGTATAGCTGATTCCCTTTGTTATAAAGCAGAAGCTAACACACCATTGTAAAGCAATTATACTCCAATAAAGATGTTAAAAAAAAAAAAGAACACACCATTGTAAGGCAATTATACTTCAATAAAGATGTTTAAAAAAAAAAAAAAAAGAAGAAATAGAATTTAAAAGTTGATTAAGTTTTATGTCCATGATGAGTTAACTTTCGCAAGACAAGTCTAGGTTTTAATATTTTTTATTTCCCCTAAAGTCATAAGCATTCTTATTGTTTTTCTCATGTATAAAGGGAAATGACAGAATCTATGGTCCCAGTATCCCTGGCTTTCATTACTAATTGAATGAGCTAGGCTCCAAACTGATCAATTTTTGGTCCTTGCCTAAGCATTTGCACCAAGTAAACCACAAAGATCACAGCTCTTGTGCGGCATCCTGCAGCATCTATCTCCCTATTAACATAAACTTCGGAAGTCAGCAGCATTGGTTAAACCCCACCACTTGCAAAACACTCTGTTATGCATTATGATGAGATGCAGGGGATTCGAAAAGGCAGCTCTCGTACTTTCAGGGGTTTATAATCCATGTTTATGCAAAATCTCTCTCACAAAGCCATTGATAATGCTGCATTCTGCATGTTTTATTTTCCTTTTTTGATTCAAAGTGACGCACACGAGGGATGATACATAAAGACTCCGGCAACTCTTTAAAATCAGGTGATATATAAAGACTGCCTAAATATCATGGTTATAGTGCTGTTTGGTTTACCAGCTATAAACAGCATCCATTTATAGGCTGCAGTGAAATAACTGGATCTTTAAAATGTATTCGATTTTCACTTCTCCCTCCTATTATTTAGCCATGTTTATTGTCAATTTTACTTTTTCTAATCATTGCATTTGTAATTTTAAATAAAATACTTAAGATTTTTGTCTTAATCTGCTCAGGCTGCCATAACAAACATACCACAAACTGGGTGGCTTAAACAATAGAAATTTATTTCTTACAGTTCTGGAGGCTGGGAAATCCAAGATAAAAATGTGGCCCATTCAGTTTCTGGTGAAGCCCTCTTCCTGGCTTGCAGGTGGTCACCTTTTGTTTGTGTCCTCACAAGGTGTAGAGAGAGCGCCAACTTTCTGGTGTCTCTACTTATAAGACACTAATCCCATCATGAGATCACCACCCTCATGCCCACATCTACCTGGAATTACCTTCTCATGGCCCCATCTCCAAATACCATCCCATTGAAGGTTAGGGTTTCAACAAATGAATTCTGGGAGCTACACAAACATTTAGTCAATAACACTTATACTTCTTAATTTTTTTAAACTCCTCAATATGTAAGATAAGGATATTATGTTTTCTTTTTTTAGCCTCACTTCTCCAACCACCTTCCAAATTCTGTCATCTATATCTTCATAACTCTCCAGTTCACCCTAGTTAACATTACCCTGCTTCATTCATTTCTTTCTTACTCCTGAAAAATTTTAATCCACTGGTGTAAATTTTTTTCTTGTCAGGATTCAAAGTTTTATATTCTATTGTGCATCCCCAATTAGTATATTCAAGACTTGGAAAGAGTGAAATGGTATAATTTAATATTAGCAAAGAATATAGCAAATTATTACTCACTGTAGAATCTCTCTGCAACCCCCCAAGCAATATCCTGAGATCAACATCATAACTTGATGAAAATGTTGTTACAGTGACATGGATTTGTTCCTGTTGGCAGGGCTAAGGCCCTCTTATTTCTTACAAGACTCCTTTGCTCAAATAATGCCACATTTTGGTTTGTTTTTCTATTCTGGATCATGACTTCATCATGCAGCTTTTCTTTTTATCTTTGTTATGCCTTCTTTACCAATCACTAAGATTTGCCAGGCTTTTGCTTATACCACTTTTTAAATAAAAATAATTCCACTTTTTTTTTTTTTTTTTTAATTTTTATTTATTTATTTATTTATTTTTGGGTGTGTTGGGTCTTCGTTTCTGTGCGAGGGCTTTCTCTAGTTGCGGCAAGCGGGGGCCACTCTTCATCGCGGTGCGCGGGCCTCTCACTGTCACGGCCTCTTGTTGCGGAGCACAGGCTCCAGACGCGCAGGCTCAGTAGTTGTGGCTCACGGGCCCATTTGCTCGTGGCATGTGGGATCTTCCCAGACCAGGGCTCGAACCCGTGTCCCCTGCATTGGCAGGCAGATTCTCAACCACTGCGCCATCAGGGAAGCCCCCACTTTTCTTTTTAAAGATAGTCTTATTGGGACAAATGAGTTCTTTTCTAATTTATGTCAAATAATACCTAAAACATTAGCTTAGCTCTTACACTGAAATTGATCTCTTGCGTCATTCTTTGGTCAATTCTAATGTTTATTGCAAAGAATATACTCATTTTTATTTTGCTTAAGCATTTTCTCAAAAAAATTCTCAAAAAGTGAATATGGGATGTAAGCAGCCTCTTAATGTATATTTAATTGGCATAGAATTCTAGGCTTTGAGGCAATTTTCCTAGTGCATAGAAAATTTTGCTCTACTGTCATCTTAGCTTCCATTGTATAGGATGGCTAACTGACTTTAATTACATTTTAGTGGCATGTTACTTTTAGGTCTATTTTGTTCTACTGTCTGAAAACTTTTTTTTTCTACTTTGGTATTCAAAAATATCACAAAAATATGCCTATAAATGAGTCACCCATCCTGCTCAGCATTCAATGAACCCTTCCTTACTTCCTTTTTATTTACAGCCATAAAAGAGAGAATATATAACACACATGGATTTGATATTTCTATGATTGCTTGCAGTGGAAACACTCATGTAACCAACACCAAGCTGAATAAAAAAATCTACAAATACCACTGAAGTGCCCTCTTTTCACTGAAGGTTTTACTGCCTTGAACTTTGTGCTAATTATTTTCTTGCTTTGAAATTTTTGTCTCATGATATATAATAGATGTACAGATGTCCCTCGAACAACACAGGTTTGAACCACGTGGGTCCACTTATACGTGGATTTTTTTTCCAGTAAATATATACTACAGCTCTACAAGACCCGCCCACCCCACTTGGTTGAATCTGTGGATGGGTTACCTCAGATACAAGGGCCAACTAACTATGAACTTGTACATGGATCTCTGACTGCTCCAGGGTGGGCACCCCTAATCCCCACATTATTCAAGGGTCAACTATAACTATTTTTGAAAATGATATAAATAAAACCATACTGTAGATTTTCTTCTGTGACTATACCTTTTTATACTCATTTTTTCCCCAGATAAATCCATATTAAGCTATATAACTATTGTTCCCTTGTTTCCACTGTGGCATATTATTCCATTTTGTGAATGGACAATTTATTTCTTTTGCTGTCAATGGACATTTGAATTGCTACCAATATTTTACTATAGAAGTAATATTGCTGAAAACACTTTTATGTAATCTCATGCACAGTTAGATGCATTTCCCCTTATATACAAGATTTTGTGTGCTATATGCATCTTCCATTAGCTAGGTAATGATAGAGTTAATGTGTTCAAAACAGTATAAACTGCCCCAAAATTCCATAAAGCTTTCACTTAGTCTCTGACTTGTTCATTTTTGAGGTATGGGAACTACACAAAGGTGCCTGTTGTGGTTTTAATCTATTTTCCCTTGATTACTAAGGAAATTGAGGTCTAATTCAAATGACCAATCTCGGAATGTGTACTCTTTTCTGTGTGAAATGCTTGTATGTCTCTTCATGGCTTTTACTCTGTGTTCTCTCTCCCTTTTCAGCTTTTTTTTTAAACATCTTCGTTCACGACAAATCATTAAACTATATTTTCAGACTTTGATTCTTTATCAGTTTAAAGTGCTATGAATATATTCTCTTAATTTGTGAAAAGATCCTTTGATTCTTTCCATTTTTGTTGTATCATTTGGTGAACACAGTATCTTCATTTGAATAGAGTCATGCTTCCAAAAGTTGCTTTCTGAAGCGTCTTGTTTAGAAATCCTTTTCTATCCTTCTCAATCATAAAAGCTTTGTACTATATTTCTCGTAAATTTAGAATAGTTTCATTTCATATAAAATACTCTACATCCTCTGGAATTGATTTTACAGTATAATGTTAAGTAAAGATCCAATTTCATTTCTCCTTATATAGATAACCAATTTACTAGCACCATCTATTTGTTGGATTCCTGTTTTCTAAATTTTTATCTGCAATACCAAACCTGGCATCATATCTTGTTTCCATATTTGTGAGGATCTACTTTTTGGCACTCGGTTCAGTTCTGTTGATCAATTAGTTTAACTCCAAGCCAATATTCCATCTTCACCCTTATACTGGAAACCATGATCCTCCATGGGTTTCTCAGGTTCCTATTTGCAAAAATGCATGTCTCAGATCCTTCCTTATCAGAGCCATTCCCCATGGTTGTGTTTGCGATCAGCATCCTTGAGAGATGAAATGATCTCACCCTTGAGTACAAATTATGGGCTTAATTGCTGCTTGTTATAAAATGAGATGAATTCCCCAAGTTCAGTGTTCTTCACTGGTAATGCAATCCTCTACATGTACAGAAACCTTCTGAAGCCCTCCTGGTCCCTTTCATGAGACTTGGAGGTAAGAGAAACTATTGCTGCTTGCTGTGTCATGAGTACTGATCCTTTGTCTTTAATCCAGAGAAATATTTTATATTCTACCAGCAGCCATTAAAGAGAGATAAATTAATTTATTAGCTTGTAAATATGATGAAACCATATCACAGATTAATATCTTTTCTTTTCTATAACAGATTTAGCCTTAGCTTATTAAACCTTCAAACATTCATATCGAGGTTATGATTGAAAACTCTATTGCATCAAAAGATCAGTTTAAAAAGAAATTTCATGTTGAAGTGCTTGCATGTTTTGATTATTAAGAAAAGGTCTCTCAAGTTATTTAATAGTAACAAATAAATTTACATAACATTCTCCATCAAAAAGTCTTCAATATTTTTGTTATATTTATTCCTAAGTACTCTATTTTGTTCCAATTACCTTCATATCTTCTGTTCCCTTTAGGAGCATTTTTAGTAAATGGTATTTTTTTTAAGGGATGTATCCTTTCCATCTAGGTTGACAAAATTGTTGGCATAAAGTTGTTTATAACATTCCCATATTATTCCCTTTTTCATGTCTATGTTCTCTTTAATTATGAACACCTCTCATATCTGATATTGATAACTGTTACTCTGTGCTCTCTCCTAATTTCTTAATCAGTCTAGCTGATGGGTTATCAATTTTGTTGATTACTTCAAGGAATCAATATTGATCTTTGGTAATTTTCTCTATTGTTGCTTTTTATTTTGTTTGTTTTTACACATATTTATTATTATTATTTTCTACGCATATTTGTCTTTTATTACCTTTTGCTAGATTTTAAATTTGCATTTTTAAAATTTTAGACCTATTATACTATCCTGATATAAATATATAAAGCCATAAATTGGTCTGTCAGCACTGTCTGAGCTGTATTATATGCATTTTAGGCCAGCTCCAACTGTGTCATTTCCCATCAGCCTAAAGAACTTCCTTTAGCATTTCCTGTATTGCAGGTCTGCTGGTGATGAAATCTGTTAGTTTTCATTCTTAATTTTTATACTCTAAAATGTCTTTATTTTACTATTATTCTTTACAGATGTTCTTGCTGGAGATATAATTCTTGGTTCAAAGGTTTTGGCTTTTGTTTTTCTCGCAGCAATTTAAAGATGCTATTAACACTGCCTCCACAATTTCAATGAGTTGTCAGCGGATTTCTGAACTGTTGTTTACCTTATTTAAAGTATCATACTTCTTTCAATGCTTTGAAAATGTTGTCTTTGATTTTCAGTTGCTTGACTATGCTTTGCCTAGGCATGGGGTTCTTTCTTTTTATCCAGCCAGGTATTTTCTGAACTTCTGGAATCTGTCAATTTACGTTGTCTCACCAAATTTGCAAATTTCCTGCCTTTATTCCTGTAAACATTATTTTTCTGCCACATTGTCTTTCCTCTGTCTAAAGGACTTCAGTTATACATGGTTGAGACTGTTTGATGTCGCTTTCAGTACCTTAGTTCTTTATAAAAACTTCTTTCTTTGTGTTCTCCATTTGTAAACTCCATGCCTCTGTTGTCAAGTGTCCTCCTTGTACACCTGTCACTGTGTCTCTCCTTCTCT